>NC_135957.1:62704497-63017711 GCF_053455715.1 Rhinoraja longicauda | reverse complement strand
TATTATGTTATCTAATGAATACTGTGTTTACAGATCCAGTTACGCTGCTGCAAGTAAGAATTTCATCCCACCTTTCGGTACACATGACAATTAAGCACTCTTGACTCTTGACGTTTGGACATCTGAGCACCCAAAGGATACCATCTCCGACAGACATCTGCCATATAGCAGACTGACCGGCCAGCTCCCCTTTTCGTCACAGGAAATGTGACCCTAGCAAGGTCACAGCAAAGGTAACTTCACACAAAGAGGTGGGAAGTGGGGGAGAACTCAGCAAGTCAGGCAACATTTTGTGCAGGGAAATAAGCATTCAGTATTTTAGTTCATAACTTGTAGGAGCAGTAGTTGTAGGATATGACTTGCTGTGCAACACCTTGGCACAGTGCTTGTGTTGCTTGGCACGGTGGTGCAGCGGTAGAGCTGCCTTACAGCACCAGAGACACGGATTCAATCCTGACCTTGGGTGCTGTCTGTATGGAGTTTGTACGTTCTCCCTGTGTCCGTGTGGGTTTCCTCCGTGTGCTCCGGTTTATCATATATCATATATATACAGCCGGAAACAGGCCTTTTCGGCCCTCCAAGTCCGTGCCGCCCAGCGATCCCCGTACATTAACACTATCCTACACCCACTAGGGACAATTTTTACATTTACCCAGCCAATTAACCTACATACCTGTACGTCTTTGGAGTGTGGGAGGAAACCGAAGATCTCGGAGAAAACCCACGCAGGTCACGGGGAGAACGTACAAACTCCTTACAGTGCAGCACCCGTAGTCAGGATCGAACCTGAGTCTCCGGCGCTGCATTCGCTGTAAAGCAGCAACTCTACCGCTGCGCTACCGTGCCGCCCACACTCCAAAGACATAGAGGTTTGTAGGTTAATTGGCTTCAGTAAAAAATTGTAAATTGCCCCCTGTATGTAGGATAGTATTAGTGTACAGGGTGATCGCTGGTTGTCGCGCACTTGGTGGGCTGTTGAGCCTGTTTCCTGTTTCTTTGCTGTATCTCTAAAGTTTAAAGTCTAAAATTCTAAAGCCCCAAATGCAGGACAAAGAGTCATAAGCGATAGGAGCAGAATTAGGCCATTCGGCCCATCAATTCTACTCCTCCATTCAATCATGGCTGATCTATCTCTCCCTCCTAACCCCATTCTCCTACCTTCTCCCCATTACCCCTAATCAAGAATTTGTCACTCTCCGCCTTAAAAATACCCATTGGCTTGGCCTCCACACCCTTCTGTAGCAATGAATTTTAGGACTGAACTCTTCATCTAGATACTAAAGTTGATAAGATGCAAAGTAATAGACACTCCAGAAAATAAATGCTATCAGAGCAGTAAAACTCTCGAAAGAAATTAATGGTTTGAAATGGGAGACATGGATAAATTGTGAAAATAATTGAGAAATTGAACCGATTGCTCATAAGTAATAAAATTAGATGCACATAGACGGCTTGATCATAGTTTAACCGTACAAAGCAACTAAACTACAGACTTTTGGAGAAGAATGAATTCCACTTCCCCAAGAGATATTCGTACATTCCAATCAAAGTGGCACGGAAGAAGTGATCACGGAGGGCAGTTGGATATCAGAGTGCAGAAGACTGCAATGAGACAGTGAGGAGGATGGTTGAGGTCAAATTGTGAAAGTAATTTTCTTCAAGCCCATTAGAAAGACATGTAACAGCTGATTGTATTCTTTATCAATTGCAGCTGAAGCCAGTACTTTAGTAATTATTGTGCAGGAAGGAACTGCAGACGCTGGTTTAAACTGAAGATAGACACAAAAAGCTGGAGTAACTCAGCGGGTCAGGCAGCATCTCTGGAGAGAAGTAATGGGTGATATTTTAGGTCAAGACCCTTCTTTAGTAATTATTGTCTGGTATTCTTTTCCACATTTCTTCACCAAAATTTTATTATTTTACCCACCCCCTCACCATTCAAGAAGGGACAGTGCCATGTGGCAAGGCATGTCATTGATGGTAGAAACATTGTATCACCTGGTTAAAAAGACCAAACATTTGCCCAAGCAATGAGCCAGTTAACTGAATATCACATTATTTGGTACAAATGAGTGCCAGACACGCACACATACACAGGCACACAGGCACACACACACACACACACACACACACACACACACACACACACACACACACACACTGGCATGGTGGAGAAAAGATTTTGAAAATAGTAAGAATGAGAAGAGATGACCTACATCCATTTTGCTGATTTCAATAAGTTGGCAGGTATGTGAAGAGATGATTAGGAGCCACAGATTTCAAATAATAGGTGAAAAAAAATCTATAGAGGAAATTAACAGATTCTTCATCATGAGCTTTGTAAGATCTGGACGCACTTAACAGGTGATGGAAACAAATCTCCAAGGAAGATTTAATGCCAATTGCACATTAGTTTCCATGAAATAATCAATTTGCAGGATTATGGAGTTTGGGACTAATTAAACATGGCTTTCAAAGAGCTGGCTCAACTAAAATGGACTGAATATCTATGATTCTGTTAACCTACATATTGTACATCTTTAGATATTCCTGCCGATGCCAGTTTTGAATAGCATGATAGTCAAACATAAACCAAGGATAGATACTTAAAAGGAGAATTGACTAATCTTCCATTAAAATTAAGTTGCTCATAGTACCATCAAATAAATTCTTGGCAAAAATTAGATGCAGCAACCACAATCAAAGATGCTAAACAGCCTTTGGTCAAGTGCTAAAACTGAGTCTTTGCATTCCTGGGCCTTTTGAAACCATTTCTGGAATCATTTAAATGCAGGGTTTTTTTTCAAATATCAATATGCTTGGATTGCTTCTAACATTTCTGTTTCAGAGGGCTGGCTTCAATATTAGGCCTTTTCATTTTCCTCAAATCCTTGGGTTAGTGGTATCTCTGCTTTATGTCAAATGTTGACTTTATCTGGGTTCAGTCTCAAGGATCAGGCTTAAACCTGGTTCTTGATCATTGAGTCATACTGCATAGAAACGAATCTCAACTCACCCATGTCGACCAAGATGCCCCATCTAAGATTGTCCCGTTTGCTCATTTTGGCCACCCATATCCTAAACCATTCCTGTCCAAATGGCGTTTTTAAATGATGTTATATTATCTGCTTCAACTACTTTCTCTGGCAGCTCATTCCATACACCCACCACCCTCTGAGTGAAAACGTTGTCCCTCAGGGTTAAATTAAATCTTGCCCCCCTCACCTTAAACATATGTGCCTATTGTTTTTGATTCTCCTTTCCTGGGTAAAAGGCTGTACTTTTGCGAAATAAATGTTGAAAGATTTACTGACTGTACATACCAATAATTTTAATTTCTTGGTTCACAGATTAATTGCCCAGAATTAGTCTTGGATAATATGTCAAAGAATAAGATCAGGCAATGAAGCATTTATAGTTATGTTTTATAGAATATATGTACATTTACTAGAAAAGAAATTCACAACTGCAATGTTCACAGCCATTGCCATAGCAACTCTAACTGGATTACAGCAAGCTCATATAAATTGATTTAAAGGGCATTACACAAGTATTTTGCAGTAGAGAGAGGAATTGGATAAAAATAATCAAAGGAAGGCAGAAAGATAGGAAAACAAAAATACTAAAAAGAATGGAACATGTATTGATAATTATAGGAAAAGATATATACAGACTTTGTTTCTGTGCATGAGTAATGCAGGAAGAGATAAAATGATTTGAAGTAATAGGTGTTTATTATAAAAGAGAAATTTGTCATTAGAAAACATTTCCCTAGGGCAGGAATTAGTACAAAATAACAATGTATCCTATTTGACTATCATCAGCTGGTATGTCCCAAAGACAAATGACCCAGTTATATGCACTATTATCCTACTAAAATCCAAAATTAGGTTTTATAAAGGAGGCCAACCTAATTTAGATAAAACTGAGGAAGTTACAAGAACTATATTTACCTTAAAAATGTAGAGTTGGGAATGCAATGTGAAAGGGGATCCCAATTAAGAGGTTGTCGTAAAGAATAATTGTGAGATTCATTGCTTTCAAGATTTTTTTACTGAAGGGAAGAAATAACTGAGAAAGCTGTATGGCAAAAGAGAAATGTATATATTCTCCTTCAAAGATTTATGTGTCATTTGCTTCCCTTCTTTCTTATAAGCAACAGTCCAAGATACATAGGCATGAAACCCAATCCACAGTTATCCAGTTGAAGATATGCATGGAATATGCGGTCAAGGACAAGATGGTTGAAGTGCATCAGTTAAATGATCAGATGTAACCCAAAGACTGGATGGAGTTCAAATCCCACTATGTCAGCTGGATAGGATAAAGAGCCTTTGATGCATTCTTCCCATCGCAGAACTTAACTGGCTGGTTGTTCTCTTTCTGATCAATGATGATTTCCAGAATATTGTTATTAAGGGGATAAGCAATGGCAAAATCACTGAATACATAGAAGAAATGTTAAGATAGCGCTGAATGTAGATGGCCTTTACCTGAAATTTATTTGACATCATAGAACAGAGCAGTACAGCGCAAGACTGGGGTCTACGGCCCATTAGGTATGCACCAACCATGATGCTAATCTAGAACATGGAACAGAGAACAATACATTAACAGGCCCCTTGACTCCGATGTCTGTGCTGAATCCATTTTGCACGTACATGTTCTAAATCCCCCCCGCTCCCTGTGCATTCACATGTCTATCTAAAAGCCTCTTAAATGCCATTATCACACCTGCTTCCACCATCACTTATGACAGTGTGCTCCATGCACCTAACCTGCACTAATCCCATCTGCCTGCATACGATACACATTCCTCTATTCCCTGTCTGTTCATGTATCTGTATAAATGTCTCTTAAACATTGCTGTTCCCACCACCCAACCACCCAACTACCCCACTCCAGCCACGCATTCTAGCTACCTACCATTCTCTGGGTAAAAAACAAGCCTTGTAAATCTCCTTTAAGCTTTCCCCCTCTCACCTTAAAGCTATGCCCTCTAGTATTTGACATTTCCAAATAGGAAAGCAACTCTGATTATTTACCCTATCTGTGCTTCTCATAATGTTCTGCACTTTTTCTGGTAAACTCTCAACATCCAATCATCCAGAGAAAAAAAATCTAAATTTGGAACGGAAGTAAAGAAGGCACACTGTATTCTTTCATCTTGTATTTGACATCACACCTGTCTGTGTTAAACTCCATATGCCATTTCTCTTCCGAATGTTCAAACTAACCGATACCCTGCTGTTTCCTTTGACAAGATTCCGTGTTGTCTGCAACTCCACCAACTTTTGGGTTATCTGCAACAATTGTAATTATGAAACTTGGGACAATCTTGCTATTTGTGGACATGGACTGCCTGCGGCTTCTGACAGAGAGAGCAAAATAATTTTCTTTTCCTCAAGCAGAAAGTGTCCATTATTCTAGACCCTTGACAACGTGTTGGGCTTTGCAGCAAGTGGCATACTTGCTGCAAAGGTCCGGAGGCTGAGAAGCTCAGGCTAATGGAGGATTTCTATAAGCAGCTAGTGGAAGATCCTTATCATACGTGGACGATATGTGACTCCAGGTCCACCTCTGTGGTTTACAAACGCCTTAACAAAATAACAATAAGAAAACATGGCAAGACATTTACATTGGTAATTTGAATGTCTTAATGGTTAAGTTAAATTAGAATTCAATAGGATGCATGTGGTTCCCCACTCATAGAATCTTGGCAATGATACTTCAGCCAGTGCAGTACTGCATTTACTTAGAAAGCTGACAAACCAATCTTCCAACTAGCATTTATTTAGGAAGCTGACAAACCGACCACACGAACCAACCAACCTCCAATACTGCACCTCCTAAACTGTTTTTCTTTGCAGAAGCCAAGTTGCTTGTGAAAAATTGGCAAATGTCTGAGAGGATTTGCGCCAAACTTTTTCTTCAGTGTCGACATTTTGGATCGGTTTACTTGCCTCCAGCAGTTCACAAGTCAAAGAGTTGTAGTCGGTCCAACCCATCCAAAATACCCGATCGAAGCTAGTCCCATTTACTTGCATTTGGCCCCATATCCCTCTCAATCTTTTCTATCCATTTACTTGTACATCACCATCAAATCTTGAAGGTGACTGACCATGGGTGTGGGACGCTGAGGAGGGTTGATTGGCCAACATTGGGGTCTCAGGCCCAGCAGCAGTCTGCTGCTGACCCACTGAGAGATGTATGATAGAGAAGGCTGTGTAACAGAAGGGCAACTCGCAGGAGGTTGCACCCTGCACATAGAACACAGAGAAGCTTAGTGTGTTTGATATTTCAAAACAGCAGAGGCTCAGCAAGTATTGGCAAGCCTATGAGGTCTACATGAATATGACCTCTTGCCTGCTGACCATGGTGGATGGATGGACCTTATCTGTCACAGTCAACGTGATCACTATCCTCAACTTCCATGCTTTGGGTAGATTGTTTGCAATAATGACAGTACATCGATTTCATCGCCAAATGCAACAGTTGGTTTAGATTTGCTCTTCTGGCTGTGTTTTTGCAGAATTAGATGTTTCCAACTCAAATTTGTGGTAAATAAAGCACCTGCTGAAAAGCTCGGAGGTTTTGTCAGTCAGAGCAAAATCAATCCATTGCATTAATTTACAGCTCATATGCAACCACCGTCGGCTGTTTCTTCAAGTGTCTGCAAGATCGCTGATGTTTCTTTCATCCTGCAGCACTCCAGTCTTATCGATCTATTCAAACAACCAAGCAGATTTAGCCCACTTCATCCTTCTCCTTCCCCGCCTCCCATTCCCCCAGCTCCGAGCACCTTGAGGATTTTATGATTAGAAATTTAAAAGACAGGCATTCGGAAAGTTTGGTTCAGAGGGTGCACAGTGGCTCAGCTAGTAGGGCTGCTGCTCCACAGCGCCAGAGACCTTGGTTCAATCGTAACCTTGGGTGCTGTCTGTGTGGAGTTCACATGTTTTTTTGTGACCACATGGGTTTCCATCATATGCTCTGGTTTCCTCCCACATCGAAATGATATGCAGATTCTGTGGTTAATTGAACACTTTCAATTGTCCCTCAGGGGTGGAATCTGGACGGAGTTGGCGAGCATTCAGGAAAAATAAAAATGAGATTAATATAGGAAATTGGTATAAATGGGCAACTGATGGTTAGCATGGACAGGGTCGACTGAAGGGGCCTGTTCTGTGTTGTATGTCTGTATTACTCTCATCAGATGCAACAAATGTGATAGGTGTTGCAAAAAAAACTGAAATGACACACAAAACGTAACTGATCAGAGAAAAATAAATAAACCAGGGATCTATGGAGGCTCAATCATTTTTTTGGACACATTTGTTGAAAATACACATGTGTCTCAATTTTAAAGCAAAAAGATAAACTTGATTCTTCTACCACAATGAAAAGATGAAAAGGGTGACTACCTCAATCCGTCTGCAAACATCCCCAGCAAATATGGTTACAGGAGAATGAAGATTCATGAAGATAAGCCCCATATGATTAAAAGTGTTTAGTGAGGCAACATTGAGAAGGGAATTACCAATGAAGCTAAGATTAGAATTGATTATAGCATTACAGAAATCTGGGACAGCCATCCTCTGGAGTGTAAAATTTATCAGCCCATCAATATAGTTTATATGATCCAGCTAAAATCTTAACAAGAGGACTGAAATAAGCACTGGCAGCTTTGCTAGCTTCATCCATAGATAGCCGATGATGGAGAATTTGACAACTCATGCATGTACCTGCCATAAAAACAGAGAGCTGGAGACACTTGGCGGGTCACGCAGCATCTGAGGAAAGAGAAACTGCGATAATGTTTTGTCTTTAAGACTCTCGTTTAGAATCCGATAGCTAGGAAATTGAAAGGTTACCCTCCTGGTTTTGGTGAATCATGATGACTTTAAGTCATGAAACAATTTGAAAGGCTTGAATATTAAACTTATTTTCCTAGTTTAATTATGGTACATTATATTGCAGCTGCCAAGCAATCATAACTGGACAAACCTCGCTAGCTATCAATCTCATTACCAAATGAAGGTTTACATCTCTTCACAAAAATATTACACGAACTAACAGAACTGTGCAGCGAATGGTAACACTGCTTGTGATAAAAATAACTAAATTTGGTGAAATGTCTTCATTTTGTGTGAAAATTGCTTCATGCCAACCATTTATCACGATGATAAATCACAACACGATTTTCTCTTAATCTCTTAACCTAAGCATTCTGCAGAATCCCCTGCAGATGAGATGGAAATATGTCTTGTGATTTAGCTTTAATAATAGAAAAAATATTAACTGCAGATACCAGAAATCTGAAATGAAAATAGAGAATGCTGGAAATACAGGCCGTATCTGTGTCAAGAGAACCAAATTAAGATTTCAGATTAATGACCCTTCATCAGAACAGTGCCCTTACAATGAAGACAATTTTGATGGAAGGCCAATGTTCAGATTGAGTTTATTGTGGAGTAAAAAATACCCTGATTGTTATAGACAATAGACAATAGACAATAGACAATAGACAATAGACAATAGGTGCAGGAGTAGGCCCTTCAAGCCAGCACCACCATTCAATGTGATCATGGCTGATCATTCTCAATCGGTACCCTGTTCCTGCCTTCTCCCCATACCCCCTGACACCGCTATCTTTAACAGCTCTATCTAGGCTGTTGCTGTGGTTTGTGCAATGAAGGAGATTGCCCACTTCAGGAAGGGGATTTGTGTTCTTTATGTGGTCTTCACCTGCCTTCAAGAATTCTCCAAGTATGCTTTGCAACCCAAATGCTCTCTTTCTTTGGCCTCTTACTTCTTCACTTGAGAAGTATTGATTTTCCGTTATTGTTTCTAATCCTCCTTCATCTACCTAGGCAACCAATTGACTGTTGCACTTGTAAGGTTAATATAAAACTCCACCTATCACTTGTGCTGTAACAGTAAATAGTTAAGTTAAGATCATAAGTGATACATCAAGTCTACTCCGCCATTCAATCATGGCTGACCTATCTCTCCCTCCTAACCCCATTCTCCTGCCTTCTCTGCAGAAACCTCTGACACGCGTACTTTGGAGTGTGGGAGGAAACCAGAGCTCCCAGAGAAAACCCACACAGTCACGGGGAGAATGTACAGACAGCACCCATAGTCGGGATCAAACCCGGGTCTCTGGCGCTGTAAGGCAGCAACTCTACCGCTGCACCACTGTGCCACCTAATTTACCAATCTTGCCTTCTTTTTACTGTTGTTCTTGGTTGATATGTAACTGAGAAGTTCTGTTTTAAAATTATTGCAAGCTAGCAACTAAAGCAAGGAAGAGAACATCGTGTTTTATAATCTCCAGATTATAACTGGAAGAATATGCAAATTGATGTTGGTGTGAATAGAAAGGGAGATAAGCAAGTGACAGAATTAGCAGTGTAGGAAAGAGGGTTCTGTTTCAAGTGATTTTAGCTAGTTCAACAAGAAAACGCATCATGCTCCACTTCTCTACATCTTTCTGCCTTCCACTCAACAATCACACCCTAACATCATATCCAGCACAGCCAACAATGGCCCGTTGTGGGCTCCACCTTCTCTGGGTCATTGGTGTCGGCTCTGATTTGTTCTATACCTTTTCATACCTCTAGTTTTCCTCTCACTTGACTCTCAGTCTGAAGAAGGGTCTCAATCCGAAACATCACCTATTCCTTTTAGACAATAGACAATAGACAATAGGTGCAGGAGGAGGCCATTCGGCCCTTCGAGCCAGCACCGCCATTCAATATGATCATGGCTGATCATTCTCAATCGGTACCCCGTTCCTGCCTTCTCCCCATACCCCCTGACTCCGCTATCCATAAGAGCTCTTTCTGCAGGGATGCTGCCTAACCGGCTGAGTTACTCCAGCATTTTGTGTCCACCCACCCCAACGATGCCACACTTGGTCCCTTGGGCTTTTCATTGTATTATTTTGCTCCACCCTCAAAAAATTTCAGTATAAACCACACCATTTCACTTGTGTACTTTGAAACTCTTCACAAGCCTATCTTAATATAAAGTTTCAGCAGTCTTTTTGGTCTCTTCCTGCATGTTGTGCTAATCTGTTTCCGTATCTTAGTTCCATTTGAACCACCTTGGAATCTGCTGTATACATTGAAGGCTTCCCATTGATGTATTAAAAGAAACAGATGGAAATTATGTGCTGTGTGTGGCCTGTCATTTCCTGGGATACATTCCTGATGACACCAATTCCATGCTGCAAACCTGGAACCATCTCTTTAATATTAACTATGGGCTGATCAATGAGTTGTTGCACTCTGTCGATGAGCATTGACAAGATCTCGACAATTAAATAGTGATATAGTCATTTCATGTCGTGACACACTATAATCTGACAAACCAGCTTTTGAAACACCTGACAATTGAATGGATTTCTCGATGCTGAATTTGACATTTTGTACAACTTCAGCCTCCACAAGTCAAATCACAGTCAAGGTTATTTGCTATGCAAATGTAACATCAGTGAAAATGAGCTTTGTTGTGTTGGAATTATCTATACACATGACTATAGCTGTTGGAAAAAACAATGGTAACGCTTCATCTGGTGAAAGGTCACAAGTTGAACACATCAGTGAGAAAGTTTAATGTAAGAAAATAGCTGTAACTCATCTCAGTGAGGCTCAATGAAAGGTTTCCAGATATTTCAACAGCAAACGGACGTGACAGCAAAGGAAAGCTGCAAAGAATATATGGAGAAATTTAAAAGTAATTTCAAGGAAATTCAGTCAGGTTCTGAATACATTCATGTCTTTCTCCTGCGGAAAAAAATCTGCCTGGTAATTCAGGATGAATGAAGCACAGGCATATTAACTGATAATTACTCTGGCACAAACATAGGAGAGTGTTTAATCAGTTTTGTTCAGGTCAAGTCCATTCACTTCAGGCTTTTTTTATTACATGGTGCAACCTGGTAAATCGAATATCCAGGCTCACCTCATCCTTAATTGCAAATCCTGATAACATGAACATTTAGCTCAGTGCGTTCACTCATAGTTATGGATTTGATGCAAAGCTGCTGTTATTGTCCCAGGGTTATTTGGTAATCAGCATAGGCACTTCCATTGGATGAAGCCTGATAGAAACATAAAAACATAGAAAATAGGTGCTCAGTGGGCCAGGCCACATGTATGGAGGAAAATGTACATTCTGCACTTCACATCTTCCCCCTGGACTGAAAAGGTGGAATGGAGATAATCAGTATAAAGGGGAGTATGCGGGGAAATGGGGCAAGAGCTGGCAGGTGTTAGAGAGATCCCAGTGAGGAGTTGAGAATAGATGTGGCCTCTGTTACATTGGTCAGACCTAGTGTTAAGTAGGAAAATGTTTTGCTGAGCATCCGTGCTCTCTCTGCCAAGGAGCTCCTGGTTGCTAGCCATTTAATTTCTTCTCCCCATTCCTGCACTCCCCATACTGTCAGGGTGAGGCCAAAGTGAGGTGGTATGGAGGCCCAGCTGGTAGATCTGCTGCCTCACAGCGCCAAAGACCTGGGTTCAGTCCTGACCTCGGCCTCTGTCTGTGTGAAGTTTGCACATTCTCCCTGTGACCGTGTAGGTTTCCTAAAGAAGAACTAACTGCTACAGAAGGATTGCACCATAGGTTCAATAGTAGGTTCAGGAGTAGGCTATTCGGCCCTTTGAGCCAGCACGGCCATTCATTGTGATCATGGCTAATCATCCACAATCAGTACCTCGTTCCTGCCTTCTCCCCGTATCCCTTGACTCCACTATCTTTAAGAGCTCTATCTAACTCTCGCTTGAAAGCATCCAGAGAATTGGCCTCCATTCTCTACTGAGGCAGAGAATTCCACAGATTCACAACTCTCTGAGTAAAAAAGTTTTTCCTCATCTCCATCCTAAATGGCCTACTTCTTATTCTTAAACCGTGGCCCCTGTTTCTGGACTCCCCCAACATCTTATATGTTTCAATAAGATCCCCACTCATCCTTCTAGATTCCAGTGTAAACAAGCCCAGTTGCTCCATTCTTTCAACATACGACAGTCCCGCCATCCCGGGAATTAACCTCGTGAACCTATGCTGCACTCCCTCAATAGCAGAATGTCCTTCCTCAAATTTGGAGTCCAAAACTGCACACAATACTCCAGGTGTGGTCTCACTAGGGCCCTGTTCAACTGCAGAAGGACCTCTTTGCTCCTCGACTCAACTCCTCTTGTTATGAAGGCCAACATGCCATTAGCTTTCTTCACTGCTAGCTGTACCTGCATGCTTACTTTCAGTGACTGACGAACAAGTACACCCAGATCTCGTACTTCCCCTTTCCCGACCTTGACACCATTCAGATAATAATCTGCCTTCCTATTCTTACCACCAAAGTGGATAACCTCACATTTATCCACATTAAACTGCATCTGCCATGCATCTGCCCACTCACACAACTTGTCCAAGTCACCCTGCAACCTCATAGTATCCACCTCACAGTTCACACTGCCACCCAGCTTTGTGTCATCTGCAAATTTGCTAATGTTACTTTTAATCCCTTCATCCAAGTCATTAATGTGCAGGTGCTCCTCAGCTTACGATGGGGTTCTGCTCCGCGAAACCCATCGCAAACCGAAAATATTGTAAGTCGAAATGCATTTAATACATCTGATCACGTGGCCGGAAGCGCGCTGCGGCTCGCTAAGGGTCGTTGCCGTTTGCACCATCGCAAAGGCGAAATATCGCAAGTCGAAGCATCATAAGCCGGGGAGCACCTGTATATTGTAAATAGCTGCAGTCCCAGCACCGAGCCTTGGGGTACCCCACTGGTCACTGCCTGCCATTCTGAAAGGGATCCGTTAATCCCTACTCTTTGTTTCCTGTCTGCCAACCAATTTTCTATCCATGTCAGTACCCTACCCCCAATACCATGTGCTCTAATTTTGCCCACTAATCTTATATGTGGGACCTTATCAAAGGCCAAAAAGTTCATTTGATTGAATCTTGGCATGGTATGTTTGTCATCTGAGAGGCAATTAAGATAATTAGCCCTAAACTGTTTCAAGAATCCCTTGATTACTAAAAGATATCAACATTATATCAAAAATAGATTCATAGAGATTCCTGGAGAGAAAAAAAAACAGGAAACAGTTCTTCCAATCGACAATCATCAATCAAACAGCTATATTAATCCTGCATTAAATCAAAATTGTCCCCCAATATACTCAATAAGCGGGCCCCTATTATGTAGAAGATTCCAAAGATTGACATTTCTCTGAGAAATTTTTTTTTTCTTCTATTCGGTATGACAAATTTCTTATTTTGCAACTGTACCTTCTGTCAGGCTCCACAAGAATTTTATACGTTTCAATTAAATCAACTTTCATTCTGCTCAACTGCTCATTCTGCTCTTTATCCTGTTGTTATTAATACCTACTTTTGTGGTGATAGTGTGTTGGCAGAATTGTTTGGTTTAGTTTATTGTCATGTTTAGTTTAGTTTAGTGATACAACGCGGAAACAGGCCTTTTGGCCCTTTGGCCCATTGGGTCCGCGCCGACCAGCGATCCCTGCATATTCACACTACCCTACACCCACTAGGGACAATTTTTATATTTACCAAGCCAATTAACCTACAAACCTGTACGTCTTTGGAGTGTGGGAGGGAAACAAAGATCTTGCCGAAAACCCACGCAGGTCACGGGGAGAACATACAAACTCCGTACAGACAGCGTAGTCGGGATGGAACCCGGGTCTCCAGCGCTGCATTCGCTGTAAGGCAGCAATTCTACCGCTACGCCACCGTGCCGCCATGTACTGAGGTACAGTGAAAAGCTTTTGTTACCGGCTAACCTGTCAGCAGAAAGACAATAGATGATTACAATCACAACAGTGAGATAGGCATGTTTGAAACTTCTAATACTGATGGATACAGTGTCCTGCAAGATATCTGGAATGAAGACAATCCTGGTCTACTCTCTGGGACCTCCTTATTCTTTCGATTGTGAATTGAGTTGCGATGAGGCTTCCTTTTTTTTTGCTTTGCTCTCATTGCTGGATTCTAAACTGAGTTCCCCATTATCCATTATTTAAAAAAAATAATAATGCAGGATTAGTATAAATGATTGGTTGATGCCAATCTCTGCCACAGAAGGTAGTTGAGGCCAGTTCATTGGCTATATTTAAGAGGGAGTTAGATGTGGCCCTTGTGGCTAAAGGGATCAGGGGGTATGGAGAGAAGTCAGGTACGGGATACTGAGTTGGATGATCAGCCATGATCATATTGAATGGCGGTGCAGGCTCGAAGGGCTGAATGGCCTACTCCTGCACCTATTTTCTATGTTTCTATGTTTCTATGATTGGGGATTGTAAGAACTGTTTCCATGCTGTATCTCTCCATCAATGAGCAGGCTAGGACTTTATTCCTTGGAGCACAGGAGGACGAGGGATGATCTTATAGAGGTGTATAAGATCGTGAAAGGATTAGATAGGGTAAATGCACAGAGCCATTTACCCAGAATAGGTGAATCAAGAACCAGATGACTTAGGTTTAAGGTGAGAGGGAAAAGATCTAATAGGAAGCTGAGGGACAATGTTTTTTACTCCATGGGTGGTAGGTATATGGAACCGGCTGC
The DNA here is from genome assembly GCF_053455715.1 of Rhinoraja longicauda. NCBI lineage: Eukaryota > Metazoa > Chordata > Chondrichthyes > Rajiformes > Arhynchobatidae > Rhinoraja > Rhinoraja longicauda. The sequence continues at coordinate 63,003,103 of NC_135957.1, read as the reverse complement.
AGGGACTATCACAACATTAAAGAAACAATTGGACAGATACAGGGATAGGAAAAGTTTGGAGTGATATGGGCAAAACACAGGCAGGTGGTACTAGTGTAGATGGGGCATGTTGGTCAGTGCGAGCAAGTTGGGCCGAAAGGCCTGTTTCCATGCTGTAATACTCTATGGCAATCTGCAAGAGAGCAATCCATGGTGTGGTTCTTGTAATGGTAAAGGCTGTTGTCATAGCTTATTCCAAATAACCACAATGTATAAGATCCTGCACAAAACCTTTTCCAACTGAATGACACAGTATTATTTCCGATCACAGAGCTTCTTTGTCCATGCTTCAATAATTCGAGGTTCCCTCAAGAGATCCTCAAAGAAGCTGCTCACGGAAATTACACCCCAACATTCCTCCACCACAGTTAAACAATTCTGTTTGAGGGCGGCACAGTGCTGCAGCGGTAGAGTTGCTGCCTTACAGCGCCCGTGTCTGATCCTGTCTATAGGTGCTGTCTGTACGGAGTTTGTACATTCTCCCTGTGGCCGCGTGGGTTTTCTCCAGGTGCTCTGGTTTCCTTCCACACTGCAAAGGTTTGTAGGTTAATTGGTTTCGGTGAGTTGTAAAAATTGTCCTTTGTGTGTGCGGGTTAGTGTATGGGGGTGGGGGAATCGCTGGTCGGTGCGGACAGTGGGCCGAAGGGCCTGTTTCCACGCTGCATCTCTAAAGTCTAAAGTCTAAATTCATCAACATAGTACATAATAAACAGTTAAACAATATAGTAATAAAAAAGAGTCCTATTTTTGGTATAGTATTCTTCCTCAGTTAATCCTCTGTCTTTGGGATTCTTTAACATGGCAAGTCAAACCTACTCTCTATGGAATTATGTTGATTAGAAGCCATGACCCCAGCTTACTGTTCTGTGTTACATGTTGGATGATTAGATTGTGTTTATTTCCAGCAAAGAAAACCGTGGCAATAACAGAGTTATTTGTTCCTTTTCATCAGTTAAACAAGAAAAAGCAGTTTGTCCCAGCTGGGTGAAAAACACGTCTTCAGAATTTATTTACCCTTAGGCTCATGGTCTCTTTATTTTCTCTGTCGTGGTTCCCATGAAGAGAGTTAAAAAAACAATTCTGGATGACAGAATTTTTACTTTGATTTTAAGATTTGAATCTACGTTTGTTTATAGTCTCTGAAGACTGAAATTAGCATTTGTAAGCAAAAACCTCACTACCTATTAGAGGTACAATTTAAATTGTACCTGAACATGAACGATCTTAAGGTGATACACATTCCTGAATGTCACAGACTTCTCTGTAGTGTCTAATTGTAATGCTATTAATCAAAGCAATTTCAGCTTTGCTTTGACACCCTGCGCTGCATAGGTCTTTAAAAGATAGATGTGATGGTATAGTTAATTGTGGTCACCACTAAGTTGTTGTCAAAATGGCTGTATTGAACAATTTTGCAAAATACAGTTGTACAGTTTGAAACTATTGTTGGTGCATTCACAAGAATGTTTAATACCTGAAATTATTCTCTACTATTTTAATGGAGGTGTCCAGGATTAACCAGGATTATATTTTCAAATGAAATAAAGGAGAGAAACAGTTAATATAAATGAGGTTAGTTTTCATATGACCACTTTGCCAATAGTAATTCCAATTCATATCATTTCTCACAGCTGTGCAATGTGCACATTGTATTAATGTTCAAAATGAAATTCTAAGCTGACTGCAATACTAATGCATTATGGCGGACTGTGGCTGAAAATTGCCCCCACAACATTGAAATGTATGTGAATTATCACATTTCTCTTTCTTAATATTGTTTTGATCATTTTAGAAGTCTTGCCCATTAAAACTCTAACAGGAGGCTGCACAACAAATTTATCTAAAAGAAAATATCTGCAGGTGGTGGAAATCTGAAATAAAAATGAAACATGCAGTAGATTCTTATCAGATCAAGCAAAATATATGAAGAAAGAAGTAAAATTAATATTTCAGGTTGAATACCTTTCAGCAGTGTGTGCTTATATACTCTATCTAAAGATGTTCATGGGTTTGTAAAAATATGACAAAAATTATTTTGATCTGTTGTCCCACGAGTATTAGTTTCAAGGATAACTAAATGTGTGCAATTCTCCCCATATATGTGGCAATGATTGGATTTTAAATCTATCACTTTGATGCTAGATAGGTATCATGGATGTAGAATTCCACAAGAGCCTCCTTTGTGTCTGACTGAGTCGGGCAATCGTTGAAATTCACCTGATCCAGAAAATCTCTACAATGGTAAAACTAGAAAGGGTGCAAGAAAGATTTACAAAGATACCAGACCAAGTGGACCCATTGGGCCCAAACCTCACCTGCATTGGTGCAGCACCCTCTTCCTCCAGAGAATTCAACGTTCATACCACTGGGTTGAGCAAGCAAAATATGAGGTGCTGTTCCTCCACTTTGCGTGTGAGCAATGGAGGTGGCCCAGGACAGAAAGGTCAGTGTGGGAATGGGAAGGGGAGTGGAATTGGTGAGCACACATGAGAACCCCTAGGCCTTGGCAGACCGAGCGTATGCGTTCAGAAAAATGGTCGCCGAGTCTATGTTTGGCATCGCCAATGTACCGTACAGGAGCCCACATTGGCAACACCGGATGCAGTAGATGAGACGGAATGGTAGAGAGGGTACAACTACTTCATTTAAAAGACACCCGGAGAGGTACCTGTGTAGGAAATGTTTAGGTTTAGCTTTATTATTGTCACGTGTACCAAGGTACAAAGAAAAGCTTTGTTTTTGTATACTATTCGATCAGATCAGATGATATTATACATCAATACAAACAAGTTAAATTCAAGTACAATTCTTGATTAGTACAGGTGTCAGAGGTTATGGGGAGAAGGCAGGAGAATGGGGTTAGGAGGGAGAGATAGATATGTGATCATTAAATGGCGGAGTAGACTCAATGGGCCGAATGGCCTAATTCTCCTCCTATTCCTTATAACCTTTTGACCTTATGACAAAAGGTAGAGCAAAGGGGGAGATACAGAGTGTAGAATATCTCAGCATTGTAGTGCATCTGTTCCCTAGACAAGTTTGACACGTTGGAGGGATATGGGTCGGGCACAGGCAAGTGGGGCTAGTTCAATTATACAACTTGGTTGGCATGGACAAATTAGCTGAAGGGCGAGCTTCAGTGCTGTATAGCTCTATGCCTATGTTTTCACAAAATATGTGTATTCATTCAATGAATGAAAATAAAAGTAGGCTTTTAGATAAATTAAAAGCAGAAAATGCTGGAAATAATTAGCACGATAGGCTGCATCTGCGGGATGAGAAATAGAGCTAACATTTCAGATGGAAGACCATTCATCCATTCCTTTTCCCACAGATACGGCCTGACCTATTGAATATTTCCAGCATTTTGAGTTTTTATTTTACATTTTTGGCTTCCGCAGGTTTTTTTGTTTGATTACCTTTCAGATAAACTCAGATAGATATCATCTGGTAATGCACACACAATGTAGAATTTAATTGTGATTAAAAAAAGGAAAATCTGGAAATACTCAGCAAACAAAGATATTTAGAAGATGTCATTAAAATCAGGTCTCATACACCTCCTGTCTGTCGAGGTTGGCAGAAGTCAACTGTTTCCTCTTTTCGACTTTTGAATATTTGGCACATTTTTAATTTGGTTTGTTTAATATATCCATTGTTGGGATGTGGTTGCCACTACAAGTTCAGTATATATTGAGAAGAAAGTGATAAGACTTCTGCTTGAACTACGACAGTCTGGCTGAGTGTAAATCCCACAGTCTTTCGTGGAGAAGGCCATTGATTTTGTCCAGAGTTATCGAAGAAGAGACAAGATGAAATGGGACAGCCCATGGCTTGGAGAATTGTTCGTAATGGATAGGACAGTGTATTTGTGAGGAACTGCTGCAGAAAATTGGCTGAAAAGGGGTGAAAGCACTTTCATCTCTGATCTGAACCTGGAGTGAAGATGATTCATGACATAGCTGACGATAATCAGCCGGGAAAAAACGTCATCCTGAGGATTGCAGGTGGAGTTTAATCTAAATAAGTGTGAGGTTAATATTTTGGGAGGTCATGTGCAAGAGGAAAAGATAGAGTAAATGGAAGGAGTAGGAGGAGCATTGATTTATAGAGGGGACTTGAGAGCCAAGTCCATAGCTCCCTGATAGAGGCAACACAAGTGGACGGACTAGTAAAGAAGGCTTATGGCATTCTTACCTTCAACAATTGTAGTATTGAGTTTAATAGTTGAAGATGCATGCTGCAGCTGTATAAAAGTTTGGTTAGGAAGGGTGTGGTGGTTTAGGAGGGGGTGCAGAGGAGGTTCACCAGGATGTTGTCTGGAATGGAGAATATTAGTTGCAAGGAAAAATTGGACAGATTTGGATTGCTTTTTCTGGAGCATTGGAGGCTGAGGGTCGATGAGATAGAAGAATATAACTGTGACGGGGTGGAAATGTCAAATATTAGACGGCAAAGGTTTAAGGTGAAGGGAGATAAGTTTAAGGGTGGAAAGAAATGGAAGAGAGTGGAAGGTAACTGGAACGCACCATCAGGGAAGGATATGATGGTAAATGTTAAGAGGCATTTGGACAGACATATGAACAGGCAGGGAACAGAGGGATACAGACCATGTGCAGACAACGGGATTAGTTTTGATTGGCATCATGGTAGGCGCAGATATGCTGAGGCAACAGTTCTGTTCCTGTGCTGTGCTGTTTTATATTCATGTTATATTTTCACGTTCAATTCCAGGTAATGAGACGCTTGGCTTCAAACAACCACAATCATCTTGCTGTGTGGGCTAAGTATGATTCCAGTAGCTGGAGAACTTTCCCTGGATCTGCACTTACTTTACCAGGTTGCCACACTCAATCAAATGCTGTCTTGATGTAAAGAGCAGTAGCTCTCACCTCATCTCGGGAGTTTTGTTTTCAGGTCTGGATGATAAACTTCCATGCTCTTTGGGAGTTGTTTGAAATGTTTGGATTCGTGTCATCAAAACTCTGCTGTTTAGTCACTGAAATTTGAGGCAGTTGAAGGGCTTGTCCTGGATTTACTGCTAATATATAACCGCAGTGCCAAGGCTTGCATTAGGAACCTGCATTTTATGACTTTTATATTTCTAGTTAGGGAAAGTAAAAAACATCTGTACACTTATTTATACATTCTCCTTACAATATTCTAGAACTGCTAATTTTAACATTAATATCTTACTTTTTTTGCATATTTCTTCTTCAATTTGCAAACGATTCTTTACGTACAAAGGTTAAATGAAAAGTTTTTATACCGACTGCTGGATTAATGTAGTTGGCCAGGAAACTATAACTTTTAGGACACATGCTTAATCATTTAGTACCATATCAGCAACTAATCCTGTTAAGACAACTATAAGTGATTGTGAAATTCCACCATAAGTAAGCAATCCTGCACAAGTACAGTCGATTTATTCTGCAATTATTTGTGCCAAATTAATTCCAGATTTAGTGTAAGAACTGTGGTATTCAATGGCCTGCCCCGCCTCCCCTGAGATTCATCTATGCAGATGCCTTATTAATGGAAAAGCATTTAACTTTAAGATAAAGTTAGATTCAAGCAATACTATTCACTACTATTCAATACTATTACCAGTCTGAAGAAGGGTCTCGACCCGAATGACACACATTCCCTCTCTCCAGAGATGCTGCCCGCTGATTTATTCCAGCATTTTGTGTCTACGGTTTAAATCAGCATCTGCAGGACCTTCCCACACTGTTCACAGAAACTATGCATTTAATTCATCATTAACAGGATCATGGATGCAGAGCAACTCAGAACACCAAAAATTATAGAGAATTATTTATAGATGTGCATGTTTAATTTCTGATCATATAATTGCAATTGTGATGTATAAAAGTGAAGAGTCAAAGATTGATGTTATCAGGTGATGTAACATGAGGGATTCACACTTCGACAAGTTATGAACACTGCCCAGTCCATCATGGGTTCTGACCTCCCCACCATCGAAGGGATTTAACGGAGTCACAGCCTCAAAAAGGCTGCCAGTATCATCAGAGACCTACACCACCCTGGAGACACACTCATTTCACCACTGTCATCGGGAAGAAGGTACAGGAGCCTTAAAAACTGTAACTTGCAGACTCAGGAACAGCACAGCCATTAGGCTGTTTAACACTACAACCTCAAATAAGCTCTGAATCACATAGACTATTATTGTTGTTATTGCACTATTATTGTTAGTTTATTTGTTATGTGTACGTACACATGTGTGTGTGAGTGTGTGCGTGTATATATATATATATATATATATATATATGCATAGGAAAATAACTGCAATGCTGGTTCAAATTGAAGGTAGACACAAAATGCTGGAGTAACTCAGTGGGTCAGGCAGCATCTCAAGACAGAAGGAATGGGTGACGTTTCGGATCGAGACCCTTCTTCAGAATGAATCTGAAGAAGGGTCTCGATCCGAAACGTCACCCATTCCTTCTCTCCTGAGATGCTGCCTGACCCGCTGAGTTACTCCAGTATTTTGTGATTTTGTGTCTACCTATATATATGCATATATTTATAATCTGTATATATGGGTACATGTGAGTATGTATATATACAAACACACTCAACTTTTTTTCTCTCTCGTTTATTATAATGTGTACAGTGTACTATGTTTACATATTTTGTTGTGCAAGTAAGAATTTCATTGTTGTATATGGGACAGATGACAATAAAATAGGGAAGAAGTATAACATAGCAAAGAAGAGTGGGAAGCCAGTGGATTGGGACTCTTTTAAAGAGCAACAGAAGATAACTAAAAAGGCAATACGGGGAGAAAAGATGAGGTACGAGGGTAAACTAGCCAATAATATAAAGGAGGATAGTAAAAGCTTTTTTAGGTATGTGAAGAGGAAAAAAATAGTCAAGGCAAATGTGGGCCCCTTGAAGACAGAAACAGGGGAATTTATTATGGGGAACAAGGAAATGGCAGACGAGTTGAACCGGTACTTTGGATCTGTCTTCACTGAGGAGGATACAAACAATCTCCCAGATGTTCTAGTGGCCAGAGATCCTAGGGTGACAGAGGAACTGGAGGAAATCCACATTAGGCAGGAAAAAGTTTTGGGTAGACTAATGGGACTCAAGGCTGATAAATTCCCAGGGCCTGATGGTCTGCATCCCAGGGTGCTTAAGGAGGTGGCTCTAGAAATTGTGGACGCATTAGTGATTATTTTCCAATGTTCTATAGATTCCGGGTCAGTTCCTGTGGATTGGAGGGTAGCTAATGTTATCCCACTTTTCAAGAAAGGAGGGAGAGAGAAAACGGGAAATTATAGACCAGTTAGTCTGACATCAGTGGTGGGGAAGATGCTGGAGTCAATTATAAAAGACGAAATTGAGGAGCATTTGGATCGCAGTAACAGGATCGTTCTGAGTCAGCATGGATTTACGAAGGGGAAATCATGCTTGACTAATCTACTGGAATTTTTTGAGGATGTAACTAGGAAAATTGACAGGGGAGAGCCGGTGGATGTGGTGTACCTCGACTTTCAGAAAGCCTTCGACAAGGTCCCACATAGGAGATTGGTGGGCAAAATTAGAGCACATGGTATTGGAGGTAGGGTACTGACATGGATAGAAAGTTGGTTGACAGACAGAAAGCAAAGAGTGGGGATAAATGGGTCCCTTTCAGAATGGCAGGCAGTGACTAGTGGGGTACCGCAAGGCTCGGTGTTGGGACCGCAGCTATTTACAATATACATTAATGACTTGGATGAAGGGATTAAAAGTACCATTAGCAAATTTGCCGCTGATACAAAGCTAGGTGGCAGTGTGAACTGTGAGGAAGATGCTATGAGGTTGCAGGGTGACTTGGACAGGTTGTGTGGGTGGGCGGATGCATGGCAGATGCAGTTTAATGTGGATAAGTGTGAAGTTATCCACTTTGGTGGTAAGAATAGGAAGGCAGATTATTCGTTGAATGGTGTCAAGTTAGGAAAAGGGGACGTACAACGTGATCTGGGTATCTTAGTGCATCAGTCATTGAAAGGAAGCATGCAGGTACAGCAGGCAGTGAAGAAAGCCAATGGAATGTTGGCCTTCATAACAAGGGGAGTTGAGTATAGGAGCAAAGAGGTCCTTCTGCAGTTGTACAGGACCCTAGTGAGACCGCACCTGGAATACTGTGTGTAGTTTTGGTCTCCAAATTTGAGGAAGGATATTCTTGCTATTGAGGGCGTGCAGCGTAGGTTTACTAGGTTAATTCCCGGAATGGCGGGACTGTCATATGTTGAAAGACTGGAGCGACTAGGTTTGTATACACTGGAATTTAGAAGGATGAGAGGGGACCTTATCGAAACGTATAAGATTATTAAGGGGTTGGACATGTTAGAGGCAGGAAACATGTTCCCAATGTTGGGGGAGTCCAGAACCAGGGGCCACAGTTTAAGCATAAGGGGTAGGCCATTTAGAACAGAGATGAGGAAAAACTTTTTTAGTCAGAGAGTTGTGAATCTGTGGAATTCTCTGCCTCAGAGGGCAGTGGAGGCCAATTCTCTGAATACATTCAAGAGAGAGCTTGATAGAGCTCTTAATGATAGCGGAGTCTGGGGGTATGGGGAGAAAGCAGGAACGGGGTACTGATTGAGAATGATCAGCCATGATCACATTGAATGGCGGTGCTGGCTCGAAGGGCCGAATGGCCTACTCCTGTACCTATTGTCTATTGTCTATTGTCTATAACACTCTTGACTCGTGACTCTTGACTCTTGAAAGCAGCAACCAGCAGGAAATAAATGTATCTTTCCTTCATCGAGCCAACAAGCATACAACTGGAAGCGTACATGAGAGGGAGATACAGATTTGTGTCGCAATAAGTCAAGACCTATATCCATTTCCCTGAAATGCACACACTGTTTTCTCCAACCACTGAGGCTGACAGCCTTTGCTGGCTTGATTTCTAAAAACTATCCTTGTGCCTGAAAGCAACACAGTTTAAGATTAAGCCCTATCACAAAAGCCAGCAAATGAGCAGAACGGGTGGAATCTCACAGCGGTGATTAATTTGGTCTGTAGGGATGACCAGTATTATGTATGCAGCAGCATTTTTTGCAAGGCTTTTTTTTAAACCGGAGAAACAATCATGAAAACTGGATTAACATACAAACTGCTGCAACCTTCTGGGTTTGGTGATTTTCTTAAAATTGCCTGAGGAAAAGTCCAGCACAACTAAATAGAGCTCCATCCAGGTGAAAGGGTAGGCTAGAACAAAAGAGTAACCATGATACTGGAGCAGGGGGAACGAAAATGTTTCAAGGTTTCAAGGTTTTATGGTCAGTTTATTGTCATATGTACCAATTAAGGTACAGTGAAATTTGAGTAACCACATAGCCATACTAAGTGAAAACCAACAAGACTAACAACCACATTAAAGTTAACATAAACGTCCACCACAGTGGATTCCACATTCCTCACTGTGATGGAAGGCAATAAAGTTCAATGTGCTTCCTCTTTGTTCTCCGGCAGTCGGGGCAGTCGAACCATCTGCAGTCGGGGCGATCAAAGCCACCGCAGCCAACGATCGAAGCCCCCGTCGAGGTGATCGAAACTCCCACGTCGAGGTGGTTGAAACTCTGTCCATGGCATGGAGCTCCCGAGTCGGCCTCTTCTTACCAGAGAACGCGGGCTTCACGATGTTAAAGTCCACACGCCCCGCTGAGAGGATCACTGGCGCCTCACTCCCAACACTCCTGGTCCTTTACACCACCCGCCTCACCCGCAAAGCATTGAGCATTGTGGGTGACCCCTCCCACCCCTCCAACAGCCTCTTCACCCTCCTGCCTTCAGGGAGAAGGTTTCGCAGCCTGAGGTCAAGCACCACCCGACTAAAGAACAGTTTTTTCCACCAGGCTGTCAGGATGCTGAACTCTCTCCCCTCCCTTCCTCCTCTCTCCCCTGCCCCTATGGGACCTGGACTTTAACACCCCACACACACGCACATCCAGCACCAGACACTTTTTTTAAAAAAAATTTGAAGTGACTATATTTTATATTTTATATTTTATGTTGATTGTTGTTTGCTGTGCCTTTTGTTTTATGCACTTTGTTCCTCGGGATTGTGGGAAACGGTATTTCGATTTTCTGTCTGTGTAAACTGGCTGAGGATTGACAATAAAATTGACTTTGACTTTGATTGGAGCTTCGATCCCCGGCAAAGGGATCGCAAGCTCCGCGATGTTAAAGTCCGGCAGTCTCCCACGGCTTGGAGTAGCCGTCGGTCTCCAGTAAATGCCGCCAACTCCACGATGTTAGGCCGCAGTGGGGACAGTGGGGACCAGTCTCTAGTTGTTGATAGGATGTTCAATTGCCTGATAACGGCTGGGAAGAAACTGCCCCAGAATCTGGAGGTGTGAGATTTCGCACTTCTTTACCCCTGTGCCTGATGAGAGAGGGGAGAAGAGGGAATGACTGGGGTGAGACTCCAGCCACCGGGAGATCAGTTTGGTCAATGCGGACCGAGCACAGGTGTTGCATCTCGTGCGGTTGCAGGGGAAAGTGCCCGGGGTTGGGGTGGTTTGGGTAGGAAGGGACGAGTGGACCAGGGAGTTACGAAGGGAACGGTCTCTGCGGAACGCAGAGAGGGGAGGGGATGGGAAGTGGTGGGGTCCCGTTGTAGGTGACGGAAATGTTGGCGGATGATTTGTTGGATCCGTTGGCTGGTGGGGTGGAAGGTGAGAACGAGGGGGATTCAGTCCTTGTTGCGAGTGGGGGGAGGGGGAGCAAGAGTGGAGCTGCGGGATGTAGAAGAGACCCTCGTGAGAGCCTCATCTATAATGGAGGAGGGGAAGCCCCGTTTCCTGAAGAACGAGGACATCTCTGAAGCCCTAGTGTGAAACACCTCATCCCAGGCGCAGATGTGGCATAGACGGAGGAATTGGGAGTAGGGGATAGACTTTTTGCAGGGGACCGGGTGGGAAGAAGTGTAGTCCAGATAGCTGTGCGAGTCAGTGGGTTTATAGTAGATGTCAGTCACTAGTCTATCTCCTGTGATGGAAATGGTGAGGTCCAGAAACGGGAGGGAGATGTCGGAGATAGTCCAGGTATATTTAAGGGCAGGATGGAAATTGGAGGTGAAGTGTATGAAGTCACCTTTGATATGGGTGGTCCTGGACAATTTGCTGGTATTGCATTTTGGGAAATGCATTTTCTCAATTAATTAGTCTGGTTTGGGACATTTGGTATTTGGTGAACTGATGATGATATTTAATGTGCAATTTTCTGTTGAATGAATAATAATCCATTGGTGAATAAATTCCAAATGTTTGCTCCATTCCCTGTGGAGGCACACAGCCTTGTGTGCAATGTTGCGATCTTTACTTCATTCTGGCTTCATAAGAATTTGAATTCAAACACTACTGGGTCCGTCCAGCCTTCGAAGAATATAAATTACAAACTCTCAACCTCTAATTACCCCTTTGGCTCAGTGAGTGTGTGGATATTTTTAAACTTTCCATTTCAGGTTGAAATCTCGGGTGGGGATTTTTAAATTGGTTGCGCACACAGGCCTCTTCTCCCAAAAGAAAAATCTGATTCACTTATGTGTTAAAGGTTGAGCAAGAGAAAACTTTGGAACTAATATGTCCTCTTGGTTGCCTGTGACGGACTTCATAGAAAACTCATTGGAATAAGAATATTACATCTGTGAGCTGAGGTTAACCTGGTTGAAGAGTATGTTTCAGTGTTCCTTGGTTTGTTTTATGTGGGGGGGGGGGGGGGGGGGGGGGGGGGGGGATGTTGGGGGAAACTTTTTTTTCAATCTCTTACCTCGACGGAGATGCGATTTTTTTCCGTATCTTATCTGTCCCTGTCCCTTTACCTCCCCCTTTAACTCCATCCAAGGACCCAAACAGTCTTTCCAGGTGAGACAAAGGTTCACCTGCACCTCCTCCAACCTCATCTATTGCATCCGCTGCTCTAGATGTCAACTTATTTACATCGGCGAAACCAAACGCAGGCTCGGCGATCGCTTCGCTGAACACCTGTGCTCGGTCCGCATTGACCAAACTGATCTCCCGGTGGCCGAGCACTTCAACTCCCCCTCCCATTCCCAGTCTGACCTTTCTGTCATGGGCCTCCTCCAGTGCCATAGTGAGGCCCACTGGAAATTGGAGGAACAGCACCTCATATTTCGCCTGGGCAGTTTGCAGCCCAGTGGTATGAACATCGACTTCTCCAACTTTAGATAGTTCCTCTGTCCCTCTCTTCCCCTCCTCCTTCCCAGATCTCCCTCTATCTTCCTGTCTCCACCCCAAATCCTTCCTTTGTCCCGACCCCCTGACATCAGTCTGAAGAAGGGTCTCTACCCGAAACGTCACCCATTCCTTCTCTCCCGAGATGCTGCCTGACCTGCTGAGTTACTCCAGCATTTTGTGAATTTGTACCTTCGATTTGTACCAGCATCTGCAGTTATTTTCTTATACCCATATCAAAGCAATGGGCAAGAAAGCACACCAATGCCTCTACTCCCTTAGAAGGCTCAGAAAGTTCTGCATGTCCCCAACAACTCTCACCAACTTCTACAGATGCACCCTACAAAGCATTTTATCGGGATGCATCACAGTTTGGTTTGGGATCAACTCCATCCAAGCCCACAAGAAATAGCAGAGAATTCCATGACACAAACCAACCTCCTTTCCATTGACTCAATTTATACCTCATACTGCCTCGTCAAGGCCATCAGCATAATCAAGGATGAGTCTCACCCCAGTCATTCCCTCTTCTCCCCTCTCTCATCAGGCACAGAGGTACAGAAGTGTGAAATCTCACACCTCCAGATTCTGGGGCAGTTTCTTCCCAGCTGTTATCAGGCAATTGAACCAATAGACAATAGACAATAGATAATAGGTGCAGGAGGAGGCCATTCGGCCCTTTGGCCCTTCGAGCCAGCACCACCATTCAATGTGATCATGGCTGATCATTCTCAATCAGTACCCCGTTCCTGCCTTTTCCCCATACCCCCTGACTCCGCTCTCCTTAAGAGCTCTATCTAGCAGAACCATCCTATCAACAACTAGAGACTGGTCCTGAGCTACTATTCCCTTTACCATGTATCTGTACACTGTAGATGGCTCAATTATAATCATATATGTTCTTTCCACTGACTGGTGAATATGCATCAAAAGGTTTTCACAGTACCTCGGTACACTTGACAATAAACTAAAGTAAATTAAACTAAACAAAATGTTTGCAAGGTTTTTAAAATATGAAATGAGTTAAAGAATTATGGCATTGGGTAGAGTATACAGCACAGGGACCGACCCTTCAACCCACAGTCATGTTTGTGCTGACTTTGATGCCAATCAGTATTAATCTAATTTGCTTGTACATGGTGTACATCCTTCCAGCCCTTACCTATTCATGTGTTCATTTAAATGTCTCATGAACATTGCTATCATATCTATTTCCACCACTTCCGCTGGCAATATAATCGAGGCACCGACCACTCTGTGTATAAATTTGCCTCTTTTAAACTTACTCCCTCTCACCTTAAATCTACGCCTTTTCAAATGTGACATTTCCGACATAGACTATCCATCTTATGACGTAGACTACTTATCCTATCTATCCCCGTCATAATTTTATATACATATGTCAGGTCGCCCCTCAACCTCCAATATCCAGAGAAGACAATCCATGTTTGTCCAACCTCTCCTTATAGCTAATACTCTCTAATCCAAGCAACATCCTGGTGAACCTTTTTTTCACTCTCTTCAAAGACTCCACGTTCTTCCTGTAAAAACGGTGTTCAGAACTGAAGACAATACCCTAAACATGGCCTAACCTTATTTTTAAACAGCTACAATTCTACACTCAGCACCTCAATCAATGAAGACAAGTATGATGTACACCTTCTTTACCACACAATCTACTTCTGTTGCTGCTTTCAGGAAGCTATGGACTTGTAGGAAATATGTTCCCAATGTTGGAGGAGTCCAGAACCAGGGGCCACAGTCTAAGAATAGAGGGGAGGCCATTTAAAACTGAGGTGAGAGGAAACTTTTTCACCCAGAGAATTGTGAATTTGTGGAATTTTCTGCCACATAGGGAAGTGGAGGCCAATTCAATTGATGAATTTAAAAGAGAGTTAGATAGAGCTCTAAGGGCTAGTGGAATCAAGGGATATTTGGAGAAGGCAGGCATAGGTTGCTGATTGTGGATGATCAGCCATGATCACAATGAATGATGGTGCTGGCTTGAAGGGCCGAAGGGCCAAATGGCCTCCTCCTGCACCTATTTTCTATGTTTCTATGTTTTCTATAATCCAGGATGAGTCATACGCTGGCCACTCCCTCTTCTTCCCTCACCCATAGGGCAAAGCATATACAAGTGTGACAACGTACACCACCAGATTCAGGGACAGTTTCTTCCCAGCTGTTATTAGGCAATTAGAGAGTAGTGCTGAACGACTGACAACGAGGCATGTAAAGATAAAATTTAAGCAGGACAGTCAGACTAGTCGGAGAACTAGGATGGGGGAGGGATGGAGAGAGAGGGAAAGTTAGCCATCCTGGAATCTTGCTTGCAGCCTCAAAAATGCCTATATATGCCTCTGACTGAAGGATCTCCTATCATTATTGTTCACCTGGACTTTTTCCTACCCTGCTGTACGATTTGATGAGATACGATAGAACTTTATTTATCCCAGGAGGGAAATTGGTCTGCCAACAGTTTTGGGGGGGGGGGGGCTTGGGAAGGGGGAAGGGGAGTCAGTCTCCACCACACCAGAAAGAAGAGAAGGTGTACTGTTTCATAGCCACAGGGAAAATGGATCTCCTGTGGCGTTCTGTGCTGTATCTTGGTGGAACCAATCTGTGGCTGAAGGTGCTCCTCAGGTTGACCAGTGTGTCATGGAGGGGGTGAGCTGTATTATCCAACATGCTCCGAAGTTTGAGGACCATCCTCCTCTCCAAGACCTCTCCAGTGAATCCAACTTCACCCCCCCCCATGACAGAGCTAGCCTTCCTGATGAGTTTGTTAATTCTGTTCGTGTCCGTGACCTTCGCCCTGCTACCCCAGCACATGACAGCGAAGAAGATGGCACTCGCCATCATTGATTGATCGAACATCTGTGGCATCTTACTGCAGACATTGAAAGAGCGGAGCCTCCTCAGGAAGTTCAGGCGGCTCTGTCCCTTCTTGTCCAGTGCCTCAGCGTTCCTGGACCAGTCCAGTTTACTGTCCAGGTAAACTCCAAGGTACCTATACCCCATGGTAAACAGCACATCCACGCCCTTGATGCAGACAGGGGACAGGGGTATTCCTCTCCGCCTAAAGTCCACCACTGACTCTCGAGTCTTGTCGGTGTTGAGCTGCAGATGATTCAGCCCACACCACTCAACAAAGTAATTGACTACATCTCTTGTATTTAGCTTCCCTCCCCTCACTGAAGCTTCTGCAGGTGGCAGGAGTCCGAGTTGTATCTGAAGTCCGAGGTGTAGATGGTGAACAGGAAGGGAGTCCCCTGTGGAGCCCCTGTGTTGCTCACTATTGTGTCCGAGACACAATTCTGTAGCTTGACATATTGTGGTCGTCCAGACAGGTAGTTGATGATCCAGGCCATCAATCATTGACCCATCTTCAGACTTCAGAAGGGTCTCAACCCGAAACCTTCTATCCACTCCTTCTATCCAGAGATGCTGCCTGACCCACTGAGTTACTCCAGCTTTTTGTGTCTAACCACTGTCAGATCAGCCTGACGTGACCAATCCTCACGGACTTCACCAAAAGATTTGATGATCCTTTGAGATCTGCCAATCCTAAGAGACAGATTACAGATTTGCAGTGAATTATTTTCCGAATCCATTATAAACTGTTTAATTCATTTTGAACCACAGGACTATGAATGATAATAGTAAGTTCTGCTCTTTCCTGCAACCTATTATTAATTTCCCATAACGGCACCAGAATACTCCAGGAGCTTTCCCTTGAATATTAATTATTGCGTACTCTGCATCCAATTTCATCTATTGTATTAACCTAGTTAAATGTAATTAGCTTAAGCAACATAATGAACAAGGAAAAAGGAGGCTATTTTCTGGACAGAAGTCATGGCCATTAAGAAATAAAGGCAATTAATTCTGTGTAGTTGTTGTAACAGTGTTAAAAGAAGCTGCAGATTATAAATATTGAAGTTGAATTTCCAAGGAGATTCTCTCAATTGTTTGCTGCAAAATCAATCATTGTGCAGCAGCAACCTCAAAGACAAGTAAAATGACACTTACGTTTTCTTGATTACTTCATGCAGTTGGGTCAAAATCCACTCCACCAGCATGTTTTTCCAATGGCAGGAAGAACCCTGGGAATCTGATAAAGACTTTCTCCTCTTTTACACGTAGTAAAACAATTTTTTTTTTCCCGCTGCCAGATATATAAGCATTAATATCATAAAATATCTCAAAGAAAAATTCAACTGGCAAGGTTAACTATAAACCTGGAAAACTTTACTATATAATATAACAGCTATCTTCCTCAAAAGTTGCTTTGGTGATTTATAATGCAACACAAAATCTCAAAAGAAGTCAACAATTTTTACTGGAGACAACCAAATCGTGCTTGAAAGAAAAGGTGGATAACCTTGCTGCAGTTTTGGTCCTAATTTGAGGAAGGACATCCTTGCTATTGAGGCAGTGCAGCGTAGGTTCACGAGATTAATCCCTGGGATGGCGGAATTGTCCTATGAGGAAAGATTGGAAAGACTGGGCTTGTATTCACTAGAGTTTAGAAGGATGAGAGGGGATCTTACAGAGACGTATAAAATTATAAAAGGACTAGATGAGCTAGATGCAGGAAAAATGCTCCCAATGTTGGGAGAGTCCCGAACCAGGGGAGGCCATTTAAAACCGAGGCTGAGAAGAAACTTTTTCACCCAGAGAGTTGTGAATTTGTGGAATTCTCTGCCACAGAAGGCAGTGGAGGCCAATTTACAGGATGAATTTAAAAGAGAGGTAGATAGAGCTCTAGGGGCTAGTGGAATCAAGGGATATGGGGAGAAGGCAGGCACAGGTTACTGATTGTGGATGATCAGCCATGATCACAATGAATGGCGGTGCTGGCTCGAAGGGCCAAATGACCTCCTCCTGCACCTATTTTCTATGTTTCTATGATTCTATTGGATTAAATTCACTGTTGCATTGAATTATCAGACATTAGTTAGATTTCAACATCTCTGACTGTCAATACAAATATTAGTTTGACAAAAGCTTTAATTTAATCTTTCAATTACATAAAAAGCTCTCCTCAGAGGTAGTCAATGCATTTTCCAATGTACAAAAGAAAAAAATGACAAAGGAAAGGAAGTCCTTGTAATATTCTAATAGACCAGCACTTTTATTAAAAGATCATTGTTTAAAATGTAACAATTCTGCTCTTCTCATCGATGCCACTTGACTAATTCCAACAATTTTCTGCGTTTTAAATATATATATTTCAGATTTTCAATATCCATAATATTTTATACTTGGAAGAAGAACCAGTCAATTATGCCAATCGGAATTACAGATGAAAAGTGCCAGTTTTGGTGTGTTGCATGTTGAGACTGATGTCCAATTCTAATAATTGATTCTGCATCTTTTCTTATTTTTGTCACTGTTCTGTAATAAAGTGCTCTTTTGTAAGTTGCTTTCATCGTCTCAAATTTAAAATATTTATCAGGATTTCACATTATACTTTTATCGTTATTTTTCTGATTTGCAATCAACTCTTGGAAAGTCAGATGTTTTGACATGAATGAACAAGGCTGTGGGTGCACTTTATTTTTGGAAGGGCAATATTAGGAGATCACTATTTTCATGGAATGTGATATGCCTTCAAGAATGAACAGGTCTGGTGTCTCAACAATGCTCCCCATAGAGTAAGTGAATACTTCATGACCCTTCATCTCAATCTTAGTATCCAAGATGGCACCCAAGCCAGGCAAATCTTTGTGTGCTATTCAGAGAAATGGATCTGCAATAATGCATTAAAATCGCTCCACTCTTTTAAATCTCTGCTCCAATTCACATTATTCCCTCTATCATGTGTTTGTACACTATGGATGGCTCGATTGTAATCATGTGTTGCCTTTCTGCTGACTCGTTAGCAAGCAATAAAAGCTTTTCATTGTACCTCAGTACACATGACAATAAGCTAAACACAAACTGAAATTCAAACTAATGTGGAACAAATCCTGCAGTCGTCAGTGCCTAAGGCCCACTCCTTGAAGACATGGATGAAGCTTAGGTGGATTTATCTTTTGACCTTGAAAAAATGGTCGAATGTCAAAGACCACTTCTAATAACATCTTCCTCCTAACAAAATGTGTGGAATCTTAAAACTGTACAACATGGAAGCAGACACTTCAGCCCAACTTGTTCATGTAGACCAGTGGTTCCCAACCTGTGGGTCGCGACCCCAAACGGGGTCGCGACACCAATGCCATGGGGTCGTTAAATGATTTTGAGCTGATATGAATATTATATAAAACACGGTGAAATGCATATTAAGATAGTTATATAAATTCATACTATGAAACTAAATGTAACAGTTCCCTAAGTCACTCAACACAACGTGTTGTCACTCAAGCCAGTATTGAACATGTTTGGTTTCTGTTTTGTCTTGGTCGCGCCACCGCTGTCGCTCCTCCCACTTACCTAGTGTTGTACGCGCGCTTGCAGTGACACGTAGTTAGTTTTGTTCGAGTGATTCTTAACCCTTTAAAAATGAGTGTAAGAAAGAGAAAGTACAGTGATGATTTCTTGAAATGGGGATTCACTGACATAGTTAATGCAGGTGTGGAAAGACCACAGTGTGTAGTATGTTTGGAAGTTCTTGCTCATGAGTCTATGAAACCAGCTAAACTTCAAAGACATCTCGAAACTAAGCACCCTGATTTGAAAGATAAAAGTATTGACTTTTTTAAAGCAAAAGTTGTTGGTGTCAAAAGCCGCCGGCTTGATAGCAGTGGATTATTTCAAAACAGAAATGTAGCCGCCATTGAAGCTTCATACACGGTTGCATTAAGAATAGCACGTGCTAAAAAGCCACACACAATAGCTGAGAATCTTATTTTTCCATGCACCAAAGATATTGTACGTCTCATGATCGGTCCTGAAGCGGTAAATAAATTATCGCTTCTATCCGTGTCAAACAATACGGTAAAACGAAGGATAACAGATATGTCCGAGGATATTTTATGCCAAATTATTCAAGAATTAAAAGAAACTCCAACTGGGCTGTTCAGCATACAGCTTGATGAAACTACTGATGTGACAAACTTTGCACAACTTCTTGTGTATGTTCGTTATTATAAAAATGAAAAAATTAAAGAAGAATTCTTGTGTTGTAAGCCTCTGCAAACTTCAACTACTGCTGCTGATATTTTTGATTTAATTGATGATTTCTTTAATGAACATTCAATTGAATGGAAGAAATTATGCGGAGTTTGTACTGACGGGGCACCTGCAATGCTCGGCTGTAAGTCTGGCTTCCAATCGTTGGTTAAAAAAGTGACTCCAGAAGTAATTGGGACTCACTGCATGATTCATCGACAAGTATTAGCTACCAAGACGTTACCTGAACCATTGAAAGAAGTGCTTAACCGAGTGATTAAAGCAGTAAATGTCGTTAAATCAAGGCCACTTGCAACACGGCTCTTCAAAGTTTTATGTGAGGATTTGGGATCAACGCATGAAGCACTATTGTTTCACACAGAGGTAAGATGGCTCTCGAAAGGAAAGGCGTTGAAGAGATTTTTTGAATTAAGAGGAGAGCTTCAAATATTTCTCGATTCTCAAAATGCAAGCGAATATGAATCATTGTTGACGGATGAATTTACGTTGTGCAAATTGGCATACCTGGTCGACATTTTTGAGATATTTAATAGTGTTAATACAGGATTACAGGGTAAGGAAAGTACGATAATATCTTTGTCTGAAAACATATCGTCTTTCAAAATGAAATTGGAACTCTGGATCACCAAAATTAACCATAAGAAATTATACATGTTCCCAACACTTGTCCAATTTGTTGAAGAAGCGGCAAATGAAATTAACATCGATGACTTATATAGCTTGATACAAGAGCATTTGGAAATTCTTACTGTTCGATTAAGAAGTTATTTTCCTGATGAATGTTGCAAATCTTTCTCCCTTACAATCAACCCATTCAATGCCAATGTATCTAATATCCCTGAAGCAGCAGAAGAAGAGTTCATCGACTTAAAAAACAATTTTGAAGCTAAATCATGGTTTGGTGAATTGCAACTACAAGAATTTTGGGCAAAAAGTTTCCAAAAATTCCCAGTAATATCAGAAATCGCGATAAGGAATTTATTGCCCTTCCCAACAACTTACTTATGTGAAGCAGCATTCTCCCAACTTCTCATCCTTAAAAACAAATACCGAAATAAATTAAATCTGGAAGACGACTTGAGGTGTGCCATATCGACAACGGAGCCCAGGATAGAATTGCTAGCTAAAAAACTGCAATACCAGCCGTCTCATTAAAGTCAGTTCATAAACATATTTTACATAACGGTGGAAATTTGTGTGTTCGAACAATTTTGAATTGATTTGCAATTAATTAATGTTTGTAGGAGCTTTGGAATTTTTTATGAATAAATAATCTATAATTCAATAATCGCAATATATGGCAGTTTGTTGTACAAAAACCGAATGTATATATAAGATATTTTAAGGGTTGGGGTCGCTTCATGATTGCTTGTTCTAAAATGGGTCGCTATATTTGAAAGGTTGGGAACCACTGATGTAGACCAAGCTGGCATTATAGGTTAACCCCATTTGCCTGTATTTAGCCCAAATCCCTAAAAACCAGGGGAGCAACCGTGTGTGGACCCCGAGCCAAGGGTCCGGTGTCCATCCAGCCCAGGAGCCGAACTTGTGGCTGGAGTCAGTGCCATGGCCCACAATGCTATGGGTCAGGCACATGGTTAGAGCCAAGGTCCGGAGTACTTGTTTATTTCCTGCTCCCTTTTGACTCACTGAGATAACTGTGCGGAGATGGCAGGAGAATGCGGTTCAGAGGGAGAGTAAGAAAATAACTGCAGATGCTGGTACAAATCACACAACATGCTGGAGTAACTCAGCAGGTCAGGCAGCATCTCAGGAGAGAAGGAATGGGTGGCGTTTTGGGTCGAGACCCTTCTTCAGACGTCTGACCTTTATCATTCACATAATATGTTCAGACACCAGGAAGTCCTGTTACAACATTTAATTGTGATGATAACCATGCAATAGCTGCCTCCGTGCTGACATAACTGACAGAATTCCATAATTTCCCTGGCATTTGATCCGAGACTAATTGGTTTCGATTCCCTTCCTTTCCCTCTATTTCCCTTTTTTCGTCAATACATATTCACTTTCCAATTCTGTGTAACTTTTCCAGGCACTTGTGCATTATCGATTACGAAAACCAATGCATTAAGTTATAAACATAAATATTGTGGAGTTCTGGCAAAGAAATTATCTCCAAGGAAAAGGCTAACTTAGAATTTTTTGAACACCAACTAAAGCAGCATGAATGGAATATAAATTGTGTCCCAGTTTCTTATCATCATCCACCTCTTTACAACATACATTAGGGTCGACGTTAAAATTAAAATGATAAGGAATTGCAATTATTTTTTCGCCCCCCCGATACAAATCATATGGATATATGGTTTGATGAATTGTGTCGTTGATATTATTATGTTTTTTTAATTTCTTAATAATGCTGGTAACTCTATGAAACATAGAAGTCTTTTCCATGAGATGATGTTTTTCAACTGAGATTCTGCCTTGGAAAATAGATACACTATATCAGAAAGTTATGAAAATATTGTGAAAATGTTCAGTGTAATATTTGCCTTTACATATTTGCACAAAGGCTATCTTCCCAAAGGGGCTATGTAACAATCCAGTTTGTTGGGTTAGCACATAGAAGACGGAACAAGACACCACAGGAACAGACTCATTAGCCCACAGTGACTTTGCCGAATTTAATGCCAAGACCAACTCTTACCTGCCTGCAAATAATCCTTATCCCTCATCTCTGCTTCCACCACTATTCCCAGGCACTCACCACTCTGTGTATAAAAAACCTGGTTCCGAATAACTATCATTTGAGTAGGTAAATAAGTAAACAATGGCTGATCACCCGTACGCAATTCTCTGTGATTGGCACCACTTTTGTTCCAGCAACTCTGTAAAACAATAGAACATCTCTCGTGTACAAGTGAATGAAGTTACATTCACACACTCCCCATCAACTGTCCACTTGCATTTTCCAACCGTTCAACCGAATATTTAATCAGTAAGTTGACAATGATTCACATTTTGAAATCTTGATATCCATGACATCCCTAATTTATGACAGCCTCTAGGAAATATTATTCAAAAATGTCCAAATTGACTTTTTTATTATTATTCCAGCATATCAGTTTTACTTCAGATTTTTTTTACCAATATGAATTAACCAGAGCCTTGATGTTTCAGCCTCAGTGGAAATTTACACAAAAATCACATTGATATGCACCTGTCAGAAAATACCCGGTGACTTGTTGTCTGTATCTAAATAGAATTCTGAATGGCAATCACAAGTTGAATTGGATGCCTACTGCCGTCATCAGGAATTAAACCATGCACAAGAACTCAATCATCAGCATGAGTGATATGTTCAGGATTGAAACGTCAGCAAATTAACATGATAGTAAATAGCAGACTGCTGCTTCTGCGCTGATATGCCTAAAGTCAAGGCAGAGTCATAAACATATAAAGCCCAGCAAGAAACCATTCTACAACTGCATATTAATTCATTGATTTATGGTGTTAATCTGTAAATAAGATAAATAACATGCCCCGAACGCAGCATGAACCTGAATATGGAATTGCACTGAAACACTTCTTCCATTTTGCAGAATCAATACACATTTGCATCCATGTGACACTTTATGAATAAAATATGGTCAGTTTTTGTGAAAGCGTATGGAAAACAAAAACAAGCATCGAAACGAATGCTGAACACCACAAATCAACAGTCCACATCTTTAAGGGAAGGTCGGTCATAAAGTTTCTTAGCTCTCCATTATATTCCTGACGAGAGCATAGATGAAGAGATCAATGTTATTGTTTGCAGTTGAGAAGGTAATTCAGTCTTGTAACATCACTAGATTTCACGTTTCTTAACCTTTTCAGAACTTTTTTTCTAAGCTACCACTTTCAATTCCAACCACTTTCAAATCTTCTGGAAGTTCATTTTTCTACTTATCTGAAAATCAAATGTTGGGAATAGAGTGGGCTCCTAATATCAGAGAATTCTGCCGAATTGAGTCTATTGCAGTAGTTTATGGCCTGTAAAATAAAACATTCCTTACTCTGCTCTTTCCCCTTGCCTTTATTCTTTTTTTTTCCTTTTCGAAACAATTCTATCTCTAATTCAACACGGCACGCAGCCATAAATATGCTGCCTTACAGCGCCAGAGACCCGGATTTGATCCTGACTACAGGTCCTGACTGTATGGAGTTTGTACATTCTCCCTGTGACTGTGTGGAGTTTTTTCGGGTGCACTGGTTTCCTCTCACATCCCAAAGTCATGCAGGTTTGTGGGTTAATTGGCTTCTGTAAATTGTCCCTAGTGTGTAGGATGCGAAGGTGGGATAACAAAGAACTAGTGTATGGATGATCAATGGCCTGCATAGTAAGCCGAAGGGCCTACTTCCACACTGTATCTCTAAACCAAACTAAACTAAAATTCATAAACATCCTAAATATTTCACAGGAACATTTTGTTCTAAAAGATGAAAATTCTCTGGACTGAAACAATTCAATCCATATCTGCCAATGTTGTAGCAGCTAAAATTGGGGATGCTCAGAAAGTGGAAGCAGTCATCTCAGGGGAGGAGGAAGGGAGAGGGCAGGGGGAGGGGAGGGAAAGAGATTTCAAAGATAGGGAAGTTCAAATACGTTGCGGTTCACCGGCAGTAGTGTTTCAAAACAAGCATTGCAGAGCAAAGAGTTAAGTTTGGCCATCTTGTATTTAAATGACAAATGATACAAGTTGGCAGAGGAGAGCAGTGTTGGTGGAGTTAACATTTATAAAATCTGCAACCTAGAAAATAAGAGATTTAGGTTTATTATTAGAAGTAGAAATAGACCCTTCGGCCTACTGAGCCCGTGCCGATCACCATGTATTAGTTCTACCCTACACATTAGGGACATTTTTTACAGAAACCTACAAACCTGAGCGTCTTTTGAATATGGGAATTAACTGGAGCATCTGGAGGAATCCCACACGGTCACAGGGAGAATGTGTAAACTCCATATAGAAGTTTACCTATAGTCAAAGGTTCTCGAAGGGTCTCGACCCAAAGGGTCTCGACTCAAAACGTCAGTCTGAAGAAGGATCTCGACGTGAAACGTCACCCATTCCTTCTCTCCTGAGATGCTGCCTGTCCCGTGAAAATCAAATTACCATACAGCCATACTAAAAAAAGCAACAAGACACACAACTACATAAAAGTTAACATAAACATCCACCACAGCGGATTCCCCACATTCCTCACTGTGATGGAAGGCAATAAAGTCTAATCTTATCCTCTTATTCTCCCGCGTTCGTGGCAGTAGAACCATCCGCAGTCGGGGTGATCGAAGCTCCCGCAGTCGACGATCGAAGTCCCCACGTCGGGGTGGTCGAAGCTCCCGCTTCGGGGCAGTTGAAGCTCCTGCAACCTGGAACTCCCAAAGTCGGTCCCTAACCAGGGACCGCGAGCGCCACGATGGTAAGTCCACAGGCTCCCGCGGTTGGAGCTCCCCGGTCGGTCTCCAGCAGAGACCTCCAGCTCCTTGATGTTTGGCCGCAGTGCAGACGGAGATACGATACGGGAAAAAAATCGCATTTTTCCTTAACAACTTAAAGCTGTACTACTAAAGCTGTAATGAAGCTAGTTACCTCAAACAACTACTTTTTAATGCGCTGCTGATCAACAATCTTTCAAAAATGTATTATGCCACATATTACAATGTCAAAGTTATGCTGAGGGAGAATGGTTGCCTACAGAAGCTCTACCTTCAACATTTCTACTCAAGGGGCTCCAATTATCTATGATTCCTTTACTTGTGAAAACATCGACTTGCTCTTTCCTGGATCTTTTCAGTTGCCTGGCACTAGATAAGAAAATATTACACATAGATCAGGTACAATTGTTGAGAGTTCAGAGTTTAGTTTATTGTCACAAAGAAAAGTAATGTAGCATGCCTTAACTCAGTTTCAGTTTGGTTTCTGTTTAGTTTATTGTCACTGGTACCGAGGTACAGTGAAAAGCTTTTGTTAAGTGCTAACCAGTCAGTGGAAAGACAATACATGATTACAATTGAGCCACCCACAGTGTACAGATACATGATAAAGGGAATAACGTGAATAACATTCAGTGCAATGATGAGAAGCACTGAAAAAAAACTGAGATAGTTATGTGCATTAGATTCATAAATATGTACTTAGTTTTTGAAGGGCACATTTGCAGTGAATCAGACAATAACAGTGGTATCATTGCAGATGAACTCATTTTGTGCATGATCAGGGGTGTTTGGTGGGTCTGATCATTGGGAACATATATTCATGACTGTTTGTGCAAAGAGATCATTATTGCTGTTATCACTGTGTCTCTTGGCACTGTTTCTATATTAGTTTGTTATTGGAAAGAAAATTATTGCAGATTAGGAGATTTTATGTTCTAATGGATATTTAGAAATGCATTGGACCTTTTCTCAGTGATTTAAAGTGGGGGCATTTCATTGACTTCATTTGCTTCAGACATGTTGTATAGCTGACACTAGACTCTTTGATTTGCTCATACTGAATCAGAGAATTATGACTTTGAGTCATGGAGTCGTATAGCCCTGCAACCCCCCATATCCATGCTGACAATTGTTTGAGCAATTGTCCCTAATAGGGGCAATAGTGAATCATTAACTCGCGCTACACTCTGTCTGACTATATTTTCCATTTAAGATAATGTAAAATAAAATCAGGCACACCATGCTGGGCTTCCTATTCACTTCCAGCAAGCCTAAAAGTCACTGACCTGTTTCGAACAATATGTGATTTCTGAATTTTGTGTAACTTTCATTCAGATGTGGAGACTGCAGATGGAAAGAATTCACACAGAATCCGGAGTTCATCTTCAGATCAAACTTTCTTTATTACAATTTGGGCAGCTTGGGAGATACCTACTTTTGGGCAAAAGTTATCTGATTCTGTTTACATTATTTTTATATTACTTATCTATCATCACAACCCCCCCCCCCCCCCCCCTCCCCCCAACCCCTGCCCCATTATTTCTCCCCCGTGTGCACCTTGAGTATATAGGATGAGCTAAGTTGTTCTTGCTGGTCCATGCTCTGGTGTGCTGTGTTTTACATAAGTCATGAGCAATTCCATTTTTAACATGATCTACTGTGATAAGTTTCTGCACTAGGCTTTGCACACTGATTACCATGCAATTTCCAGGCATGGCTTCATTATAATTCCCCTTTAGCTCACATATGGTAATATCCAGTTGCAAAAGGGTATCTAATGAGCCCCTCCGATGGACATACTGCTCAGTACTTCAGAGTGCAGCCAAAACTGCAAAGATTAGTTGAATCCAGAGACACAAGAGAATGCAGATGCTGGAATATAGAACATTACAGATATATAGGCCAATAGGCAAGTGGATGCAATTTACAAACAGTCTATTGGAGGAACTCAGCAGGTCGAATGTTGACTGCCCATTTCCCTCCATGATGCTGCTCGACCCATTTGAGTTCTTCCAGCAGATTGCTTGTTAGTTAACTTCACTTGCCTATTGACCTATTTTTAGTGGGATGGGAATTTGAATAGATCTAAGTGATATTTTTTCCTCTACTCATTACATTATTTCAGTTAGATTTAGTTTAGCTTAGTATAGAGATACAGCATGAAAAATAGGTCCTATAGCCCAGCTCATCCACTCTGACCATCAATAACCCATTCACACCACTTCTATGTTATCCCACTTTCTCATCCACTCCTTACACGCGGGACTATTTACAGGGAATAATTACCCTACAAACTTGCATGTCTTTAGATAATAGACAAGAGACAATAGAAATAGGTGCAGGAGCAGGCCATTCGGCCCTTTGGGCCGGCGCCACCATTCAATGTGATCATGGCTGATCATTCTCAATCAGTACCCCGTTCCTGCCTACTCCCCATACCCCCTGACTCCGCTATCCTTAAGAGCTCTATCTAGCTCTCTCTTGAATGCATTCAGAGAATTGGCCTCCACTGCCCTCTGAGGCAGAGAATTCCACAGATTTACAACTCTCTGACTGAAAAAGTTTTTCCTCAGGGCGTGGGAGGAAACGGGAGCAGCAGGTGGAAACCCACAGGAAGAATGTGCAAGCTCCTTATAGACATCGTCTGAGGTCAGGATCGAATTTGGGATTGCGACACCATGAGGCAGCAGCTCTTCAGGATGCACCACTGTGCCAACCTAAATTTATTGGTATTAGAACAGAAAATATTTTCCATAACTGAATTATATGTAGTTATAGAGCTTTGTTAAAAGGCAAGGCGGAGACTTATTGCCGAGATATACTTCGTGGAATGAAAGTTACCCATTCCACAAAATTATCCCAAAGCTTTTGGAAGCACATTGGCAGCTGTATATTTTTTATGAAAGCACTGTAATTAAGAGCCATGATTCAAATTGTTTTTCTTTGCCAGGGAATGCACTTAAAATTAGGAATGTGCTGTTGTTAAAGATTTTAACCTCAAATAACCCATTTATACCAAAACTGTTGCTGTCAAGTAGTCTCTGCCACTGACAGTATAAGCTAATTACTAATTGAAATTGATCCATAGAAAATAGATGGCAAATAAAATGCATTCATTCTTTTTTTCATTCTTTCTGCAGATCCCACCAACACTTATTTGTATAAGAGTCCTTAATAGCCAAGATGTTGGTCCCATTTGTGCTCCATACTCTAGATCTAAGCGATCTTGCAGAGATTTGGCTTCTTTCACATGTTTAATGAAGACCCACCCAACTGCAAAGACCTGCCTCTAGGCAGATGGATCTGGAACATGCAGCCCGGTGTCCTTAAATAAGTCTCTGGAATGGGATTTACCCTCCGAGACAATGATCTAGTCTTTTAGGTTTTCATTTTATGAACATCACATTTTATGAACACACATCTTTTAATAGACAATAGACAATAGACAATAGGTGCAGGAGTAGGCCATTCAGCCCTTCGAGCCAGCACCGCCATTCAATGCGATCATGGCTGATCACTCTCAATTAGTACCCCGTTCCTGCCTTCTCCCCATACCCCCTCACTCCGCTATCCTTAAGAGCTCTATCCAGCTCTCTCTTGAAAGCATCCAACGAACTGGCCTCCACTGCCTTCTGAGGCAGAGAATTCCACACCTTCACCACTCTCTGACTGAAAACGTTCTTCCTCATCTCCGTTCTAAATGGCCTACCCCTTATTCTTAAACTGTGGCCCCTTGTTCTGGACTCCCCCAACAT
Source organism: Rhinoraja longicauda (assembly GCF_053455715.1). NCBI lineage: Eukaryota > Metazoa > Chordata > Chondrichthyes > Rajiformes > Arhynchobatidae > Rhinoraja > Rhinoraja longicauda. Next base: position 62,974,508 of record NC_135957.1, on the reverse strand, counting down.
TGGGAACATGTTTCCTGCCTCTAATGTGTCCAATCCCCTAATTATCTTATATGTTTCAATAAGATCCCCCCTCATCCTTCTAAATTCCAGTGTATACAAGCCTAATTGCTCCAGCCTTTCAACATACGACAGTCCCGCTATTCCGGGAATTAACCTAGTGAACCTACGCTGCACGCCCTCAATAGCAAGAATATCCTTCCTCAAATTTGGAGACCAAAACTGCACACAGTACTCCAGGTGCGGTCTCACCAGGGCCCGGTACAACTGTAGAAGGACCTCTTTGCTCCTATAGTCAACTCCTCTTGTTATGAAGGTCAACATTCCATTGGCTTTCTTCACTGCCTGCTGTACCTGCATGCTTCCTTTCAGTGACTGATGCACTAGGACACCCAGATCTCGTTGAACATCCCCTCTTCCTAACTTGACACCATTCAGATAATAATCTGCCTTTCTATTCTTACTTCCAAAGTGAATAACCTCACACTTATCTACATTAAACTGCATCTGTCATGTATCCGCCCACTCACACAACCTGTCCAAGTCACCCTGCAGCCTTATTGCATCTTCCTCACAATTCACACTACCCCCCCCAGCTTAGTATCATCTGCAAATTTGCTAATGGTACTTTTAATCCCTTCATCTAAGTCATTAATGTATATCGTAAATGCAGATTGTCTGCAAAATGATAAAGTCGTTCCTTTCATCAGACCCACAAAGACCAGGTTTTTACAAATCGAAAACTGCTGGTAAAACATCTGGATGAGAATTCTCAAATAATAAAACATAGACTTAGAAAAATGAAAAATATTACTTCAGCTGACCACAAAATCGCTATTTTTAAAAAAAACCAATATTCCTCATGAAAATGTTTCAGATTCAGATTCAGAAAATGTTTCAGATTCCCGTGCATTTTAATATTTTCTTTAGCAAATTAATAAAAGAGATGACATTCAAAATGTAAACATAGTTTTGAATGTTTGAATAAAATACTTCACAGGCAAGCGCCAATATCAACTCTATTACAATAATTGAGGCAAAACCAGCTGCAGCCATTGTAATGCATTCATCATCAAACCATATCTGGGGGCGTGGCTGTGTTCTGCAGCTGCGGCTCACCGGCAGTCTCTCCGTTTTTTTCCCCGTTTTTTTTGTCATTGTCGATGTTAAATGTACGTTTTGTTTTATTTTTAATTCTGTGTATGTAGGGGGGTGGTGGGGGGGTTGGGGGAAACCTTTTTTTCAAATCTCCTCCTCAACGGAGATGCGACCTTTACCGTGTCGTATCTCCGTTCGCGCTACGGCCTAACATCGTGGAGTCGGCGGCCTCCAGCTGGGATCGACCTCAAAGACTCCGGTCGCAGTGCCTGGACTTACCATCTCGGAGGCTTCGGCCGTGGGCCCTGCAGACCGCAACATCGGGAGCTCACAGGTCCCTGGCTGGCGACCGGCTTTTGGGAGCTCCAGCCGTAGTAACTTCTACCGCCCCGAAGCGTGAGGTATGATCAACCCGCCCGCAGGCCCTTCATCGCCCTACGTGGCCCGGCCGCAGCACTTTCCATCGCCCGGTGGGGGCTCAGGACTTTCATCGCCCTGCGTGGCTCGGCCGCAGCACTTTCCATCGCCCGGTGGGGGCTCAGGACTTTCATCGCCCTGCGTGGCTCGGCCGCAGCACTTTCCATCGCCCGGTGGGGGCTCAGGACTTTCATCGCCCTGCTCGGCTCGGCCCTGGGACTTTCCATCGCCCGGTGGGGGCTTCAAAAAGTTGGGAGCCTCGATCACCTCGTGGCACCACGGGAGAAGAATGAGGAGGAGATAAGACTTTGCCTTCCATCACAGTGAGGGTGTGCCTAGAGCAATCACTGTGATGGCTGTTTTGTGTAAAAAATTGTATCTGTGTGTCTTGTGCTTTTTAATGTCTACTGCCGGACCCTGACGTGAGAGGACGCTGGCGTTGAGTATTCGCCGCTTTTCCGTCAGGATAGTTTGTCTGTTTGTTTCTATGTTAATTGTATTTGTAAAGCGCTTTGAGCATGTGATAAGGCGCTATATAAAATAAATGGATTATTATTATTATTATTATATCAACACAGCAGATGTTTGATTCAGTTTGGAGAGCAAGCATTTTGATGTTCCCAAAAAACAGCTTTACCAAACACAAAATAGACAACATTTTTCCCAGAGGTAACCTCTACAGTGAAAAATTAAAGAAAATCCCCAAGTTTGAATACAAATGAAACCTCTTTGATAAGATTATAAGTCTGTTCAGTATTATGCATTGGTTATGCCAACCACAGAAACGTCAAATGGTTGATCTGCAGACTTAAAAACACTCATGAAAATAGTTCTTTCATGTGTGAGGAGGAATTGATTGCAAAAAATACAAAAAATCAAAGCTATAGATCCCACCCAAGTCTAATTATGTTTGTTGCAAAGTGAGATATTGGAAGTAAACAAACTCTGCAGCAGAAGAGGAATTAGAAATTAGGGAATGGATGTAAACACCAAAGGGTCGGAAATCCGTGAGGATTAGACTTGTACGGTTTTATCTTGGGAATTTTCTGACATTTTGAAACATTCTGCCAGCACAGTAAGATCATTTTGACCCACAGAGGTACAGAGGGACTGAGAGGCTGCATCATCTGAGAAGATGTCTGAGCACTGATGTGCTATCACTGCAAACTGGACAATATAATTATGTTTATGGAGGTGTTTATGTTTATGTTGCTGGCTTGCAATCAAGATTGTGCCTAAGCCTTGTGTAAACTTCAAGAATTATGCAGGGCCATTTGAAAGAGCACTGTCTTGTCATTGCAGCATTTGGATCAGCTTTGCTCTTTACTTCCTTTCAACAATTTTTGTGTCAGAAACAAGGAAAACAACAGCATTTAGGAACTAATGTAGTTCGCAATTCGCAATTTTTTGTAGAGTAAACTTTATTTTTAATCCCTGGCCTTTATTCCACCCATCTGCCTATCAACAAACCCTATCACCTGTGTCAACCTAACACCTGCCACAATCTGTCATGCCTCACTCTCTCCTAGGTTTCTGCCCCTGCTCCATCTTACAATTGGTCCAAAGAAGGGTCCTGACCCGAAACAACGCCTATTTATGTTCTTCAGAGATGCTGCCTGACCTGCTGAGTTACTTGGGCACTTTGTGTCCTTTTTTGTAAACCAACATCTGCAGTTTCTCATTTCTCCTTCTCCAACATGAGGTTTTTTTTGTTATCGCTTCCAAAGCTGTAATAATGATGAAATACCTGCACAATGGTGCAATGGCATGAAATCTGTTCTGCAACATCAGTAATTAATAGAAATATTCAGAAGATCTTCAGAAGCACTAGGCAGCATCGTGGAGCAGCACTAGAGTTGCTGCCTTTCAACACCAGAGACTCGGGTTTGATCCTGACCTGGGGTGCTTATCTGTACGGAGTTTGTACGCTCCCCCCGTGACCTGCGTGAGTTTTCTACGGGATCTCCGGTTTCTTCCCACACTCCAAAGATGTACAAGTTTGTAGAGTAATTGGCTTGGCATGATTGTAAATTGTCCCTGGTGTGTGTAGGATAGCTAGTGTGCGGGGATCGCTGGTCGGCGCGGCGCGGGCCGAAGGGCTTCTTTCCGCACTATGACTCTAAACTAAACTAAATCTGACTGAATTACTGACTGGAAAAAAAATTGCACCTGGTTGGATTGCAATAGCACAGGACTGAGCATATATGCCCATTTACTGAACAAACTCAACATATAACCTTTGCCAAAATGCACATAGGCAATGTATCATCAATGAGACTGCAAACCCCAGTCCCGAACTTTCATTTTATTAGGGACTGAAGTAAGTTATTAAACCAGTCTGGATGTAATCAACCAGCTATCAAACCTTTACTTATAACTTTAACATGCATCATCTCTACTGTTACTTCCTTCCCTTGCCATATTAAACAAGAAGGAAGAATTGCTCCATTTTGTTTTGGTGTTCCAGTTTTGAAAATTAATTTCAGAAAAGCACCAGATGGAAATATTTTTGTTTCCAGAAGTACATCTGTTTTAAGGTGCCTCAAATATAGTACTGTATGATCTCAGTGTTTTATTAAGGACTGGGAAGGCACAGGCATCACTTATCTGCTGACAACTAGGAACAGGGTTCTCAACTTCCTTTAAGACATATTTTGGCATTTTTATTTTACTTTAACAGCCTTTTAGATTTGGAACAAGACAACTACATGAGTCCTTTGAATAATGTAAAAGATTCTCATTTTTTCCCCTCATTTTTTACTGAATACTTTGATCCAAAATTGTTGTGATTACCACGATGCATTGATTACCACGACTGCAGAGATAGCGTTCAAACAAAACCGTGTTGAATATCTGATAATTCAGCTTCTGCATTATCACTGGAAATGGATATTCAACTGCACAGAATTGCCTTTGTATGGGAAACAAATAGACAACTGAAGATAATCTTCTCAGCTTCCTTCAGGTTTTTAGATTTAGAGATACAGCGCGGAAACAGGCCCTTCGTCCCACCGAGTCCGCGCCGCCCAGAGATCCCCGCACATTAACACTATCCTACACACACTAGGGACAATTTTTACATTTACCCAGTCAATTAACCTACATATCTGTACGTCTTTGGAGTGTGGGAGGAAACCGAAGATCTCGGAGAAAACCCACGCAAGTCACGGGGAGAACGTACAAACTCCGTACAGACGCCGCCCGTAGTCAGGTTCGAACCCGAGTCTCCGGCGCTGCATTCGCTGTAAGACAGCAACTCTACCGCTGCGCCTCCGTGCCGCCATTAAGAAATGAAAAATAGGGTGTCAAGAAAATGAAGAAATGAGTAAGAAGTAGAACCTACAGCCTCATAAGTCTGTCCTTCCAATAACTATTATGATGGTGCTACCAACTGAAGATGCCACTCGCTTACTTGTATGAGATTACTTCTGGTTCCGTGTTTTGTTCAAAATGATGCAGTATCCTCATGTCTTTTATATAGAACTTTAAAAAGTACAACGGAGATAGACATAAAATGCTGGAGTAACTCAGCGGGACAGGCAGCATCTCAGGATCCGATCCGATCCGATACCTTTATTTATCCCAGGAGGGAAATTAATGAGGGATAGAAGTAATGGTGACATTTCTGCTCAAGACCCTTCTTCAGACTTCTGAATTCTGAGAGGTCTGAAGAAGGGACTGAGTTTGAAGAAGGGTCTCGACCCGAAACGTCACCCATTCCTTCTATCCAGAGATGCTGCCTGACCCACTGAATTACTCCAGCATTTTGTGTCTATCTTCAGGTTAAAGCAGCATCTGTAGTTCCTTCCTACACATTACAAAAGCACAGTGTGTAGGAAGGAACTGAAGTTACTGGTTTACACTGAAGATAGACACAAAATGCTGGATGACTCAGCGGGTTGGGCAGAACCTCTGAAGAAAAGGAATAGGTGACATTTCGAGACAAGAAGGGTCTCGACCCGAAGGGTTTTGACCCAAAAAGTAATCTATTCCTTTGCTCCGGAGATGCTGCCTGACCCGCTGAGTTACTCCAGCATTTTGTGTTAACAAAAATACAGCTAGGAACAAGACTTCAGTCAGCAATGTCTTGGCCGAATGCAATGCCAAGATAAGCTCATCTCACCTGCCTGCATATGGCAGAACCCTCCATTCCAAGCATATCTACATACCTGTATAAGAAAATAACTGCAGATGCTGGTACAAATCGATTTATTCACAAAATGCTGGAGTAACTCAGCAGGTCAGGCAGCATCTCGGGAGAGAAGGAATGGGTGATGTTTCGGGTCGAGACCCTTCTTCAGACTGATGTCAGGGGGGTGGGACAAAGGAAGGATATAGATGGAGACAGGAAGATAGAGGGAGATCTGGGAAGGAGGAGGGGACGGGAGGGACAGAGGAACTATCTAAAGTTGGAGAAGTCGACGTTCATACCACTGGGCTGCAAACTGCCCAGGCGAAATATGAGGTGCTGTTCCTCCAATTTCCGGTGGGCCTCACTATGGCACTGGAGGAGATAGGTATCTACATACCTATCTAACAGCCTCTTAAACACCACTATCACATTTGCCTTCGCCAGCGCCCCTGGTCGCGCATTCCTCTCTGTGTGAAAAATGTGCTCTGCACATCTTTTAAACTTTGCCCCTCCCATCTCCCACATCTACAAAACTGAAAAACTGCTGATGCTGAAAATCTGAAACAAAAATTGAAAATGCTGGAATCACCAACAGATCAAGTAGCAACTATAGAAAGAGAAGAATGCGAAGAAGAGTCTCGACCCAAAACGTCACCAATCCATGTTCCCCAGAGATGCTGCTTGTCCTGCTGACTTTGTGTCCTTTTATGTACAAAGCGAAACTTATTTGAAGTTTCAGGTAAAATATCCTTCATGAATTCTAACAAAAGGTCTTCGACCTGAAGCATGTATTCTGTTTCTCTTTCCCCTTGTTCTTTCATTCTTTTGGTGTCTAAAATCCCCTGGGGTCAAATTATACAAAACCCAAGTGAAATCGCAAGAGCAATCAGGCCTTAGTTGACGTATCCTTTGGTCCAGTTGCCGGAACATTTGGAATGTTTCAAAGAGCTCATCAAGTTTTTAAAGGTTTCTGATTATCATTTCAAATAGATTTAAATAATTGAATTAATTTAACATTATTTCAGAGATATTAATAAATATAATTAGAAACCATTAAGATAAGTCATTATGAAACATTATAATAAAATTTAAAAATGGCATAAGCATAGGATTGTTGATCATAATCAAATACGCCATTGACCTAAAACATTGCTTGCCCATTACCCTCCACAGATGCTGCCTGACCCGTTGTGTTCTTCCAGCACCTTGTTTTTTGCTTAACTTCTGTTAATCCCTTCCTGCTGGCGTGAAGCTGAGGACTGGTTCATTATTATCACATACTGAGGTAGAGTGAAAAGCTTTGTTTTGCATTTGACCCAAACAGATCAGGTGTCCCATTAAAAAAAGACACAACATGCTGGAGTAACTCAGCAGGTCAGGCAGCACCTCTGGAGAACATAGGTAGGTGAGGTTTGGGGTTGGGATCCTTCTTCAGACTGATTGAGGTGGAGAGGGGAAAAGCTGAAAGAGAGGCAGGGGCATGACAAAGCCTGGAGAGTGATAGGTGGATACAGTTAAGGGAGGGGGGGGGGCGCAGATTGTCAGATGGTTGGACGACGGATAGAGAAGAAAAGACAAAAAGTGTGAGATAAGGATAGAGGAGGTGAGAATTGTGAAGTCAGAGGAAGGAATCTAGGTGAAAGGGGATGAAGGGGCGGGTGGAGGAAGGATAAATACTTGAGAATCCAGGTAGGACCAAACAATTGTGAGTGTAATAGGGGACTGACAATGCATTCTTGTGGGGCAACGGTGTTAAGAGTTATTGTGGAGGAAATGTTGTAATCTATCTTCACTAATTCCGGTCTGTGGGTCAGTAAGTTGAGGATCCACTGGCAGAGGAGAGAGCTGATTCCTAAGAGTTTGGAGATACCGATGAACGAGAAAATGGTGTTGAAGGTGGAGCAATGGTTGGTAAATAGTAAAGTAGGAGTCCTTGTTGTCTAGGTGTTCGAAAAATCAATTCAGAGCCAGGGAAAGGACATCAGCCATGGAACTGTTGTGTCGGTAAGCAAACTGCAGCGGACCAAGGCTGGCCGGGAGGCTGTACTTAAAGTGTGCCATCAACTGTCTCTCAAAGCACTTCATGTGGAGGTCAGAGCCACTGGACAATAGTAATTCCCTTATCATGTATCACTTCACTGTAAATGTCTCGATTGTAATCATGTATTGTCTTTTTGCTGACTGGATAGCACGCAACAAAAGCTTTTCACTGTACACATGACAATAAACCAAACTGAAAATGAATTAAGCCACGCTACATTATTTTTCTTTAGCACCAGGATGATAGTGGTCTTTTTGAAGCACGTTGTGTGAAATACTTTGACTGCAGCTTCAGCTTGTCGAAGCTGCACTGCAAACACATAGCGATGAGTCCAGCAACATACAGACCAGCATCTGACCTTCGGTTTTTCCTGGACTTCACCTTTAACTACCCATGCATGAAAGTGCACAGCAGACTAAGGCTCAGAAGGCTGTCAGCCTCTAGAAACCATCAGGTATCAACCAGCTTGATTCAACCTATCAATAAGTGCTTTGAATATACACGTCCGTGAAGATCCAAAGATTTCTGTGCTAAACCCTCTGCATAGATAAATTGGTGAAAGATGCCAATGCTAAGTTTTGTCATTGATGCCGAGTTCATTTTGAAGCAAATAAAGGGAAGCAAATGTCCCATGATGCAATTGCTGGGCCAGTATCTGGGAATCAGCCAATGAGTCAATTACTGATCAGCTAGGTGCTTCCAGTCCCGACTAGCATTGCCAGCAACAGTCTGAACAGCTCACACAATGAATGACATGACCCAGCTTTTGATGTCTTCCTCTGCCATATTTAAAGTTGACCACCAATAACTATTAGAGGTGCAACAGGAAAACCACTGTGCATAGTATCAAGTGGCTGAGATTTGCTGCAATGGCTTGATTCATGAAATCCTTGGAAGATATAAGCAAGGAACGGCTTTCCGCTACAGATTACGATTACAATGCACACTCTTTGAGATGGCGCTGTGATCTTTTGTTTGAAGTGAGCGGTGTTTGGGCGGGCATAGGCTCCTTCATCTTGAGAGGAGCTGAACTGTGGAATCATTTGTGACAAAAGTCAACAGCTTCAACTACCTGGGTGTGCATATCTACCCTAGGCCCACTACATCAATGAAATCACAAAGAAACCACATCAACACCTCTACTTCCTTAGAAGGTTGAGGAAATTTGGGATCTCTAAACAAAACTAAACAGCTTCACCCCAGCAACCATCAGGCTCTTCAACACTGCACAACATAAACTTCAGCAACTATGATCTTCCAGGGACCATGTCTTTGGTTGCACAACAGACTTCTTTTTTGTTTTGCATTATTAAGGTTATCTAGTATTACGGCTATTAATTTGTTGTACTTTTTTATTACACTATTTTTTCTGTGTGTTGCTGCACTTATGTGCCCGTAAAGTTGCAGGAATTAAGAATTTCATTGTTCTGCTGTTGGCATATGTGACAATTAATCCACTCCTGACTCTTTGCAATGGAAAGAAATGCATTGCCATAACCACCAAGGTGTTTCATAAAAACTTTGGAACAGGAATAGTGCAAATTGCTATTTGTCCCTTTTCCACCGTTCAATCAGGTCTTGATTAATTTGCGTCTCAAACTCATTTGTTCCCAATTTGTTAATTGCCTGCAGTGTATTTGTTGTGAATGTTAGAATATCTAATAGCTTTTCCCCAAAACTATAACCATTTTCTTTGCTTTAAAAATAATTCACAATAGGAGCTTTTGCTGAGGACTTTTATGCCCAATTGACAAGAAGTTAATTTGCAAGTCGAATCGGTAGTAAGGAAGGAAAACACCATTTATTTCGAGAGGACTAGAGTACAAACACAGGGGTGTAATGCTGAGGCTCTACAAGGTGCTGGTCAGACCGTATGATAGAGATGCAACCTGAAACCATTCTTATTTTAACATGTCCAATATTGCAGGCACTTTTGTGCCCAATGCAGCTGCATTGATATTACTTTCACTTTTCTTCTTTTGTCCATAGCTGGTCACAACTGTGATAAGGTTGGATCTAAGTGGAAGATAGATACAAAATGCTGGGGTAACTCAGCGGGACAGGCAGCATCTCTGTAGAGAAGGAATGGGTGACGATTTCGGGTTGAGACCCTTCTTCAGAGGTCCTGGTAATTATTTATTAAGTGGTAAAACTGGAAACATTAAAGACGGTAGGCATGCTTGTTGTAAGGTGTTACTATTCTATTTGGTTTCAACAGCCTCCAGTACAACCTTACTGTTGACTTCCAATAGAACTTCAAAAAAAATCGTTTTTGCTTGAAGCACTGAGAAGCTGACATACAAATTGAATCTTTGACTATAATTGGCATGCGAGCGGTATTAACAGTGAGTGTCATCCCCATTATGGTTCCTGCAACAATGTGCCTATTACAGAATTTGAAAATATTCTATAAATTGACAACAGGTTAAGAATTTTACCTGAAAAACATTGCAGAATATTGTACTTGATAATCTTTTCACCCCCTGCTAGCTAATTTGCTGCCATTGATTAGATTTTATTCTCTATGTCAGTTCCCAAGATTAGATGCTACCATTTTATACTTTAAGAGAAAAATAACAGTAGGTAATGGAAAGTGACATTTGTTGTAAATTCGATTAGAGCTTAGAGTGAAATTCATTGTGCAGTGCACATCTAGTTTCTTTTTTATCAGTCTATTTGGGGATGTCTCTGCAGAGGTATGTGATTACCTTTGCTCGGTATACTGAATGGCTCTCAGGCACAAACATGGAATCTGATTAATTTTCTTTTATGTCCCACAATCTATTGCATCATTAGCAGTACAAAGTATTAAAGGGCATAATTTCTTATGTTTAGCTGCAATATTTGACATTAAAATAAGAACGGTTTCAGGCTGCATTCTGTAAAAGATCTATACATTTCCTCGAACAGAGTGTTTCATAGATCTCCCAAATAGCTAGCCACTAATGACAATGTATCAATATATACATCCTTTGGATGCCTGGGCTTATTTAAACCATGGAAATACTGTTTTCTTTATTTTCTCTTTCAACATTTAGATGCTGCGGCCAGGAAAGTATTAAGTGATAGGAGCAGAATTAGGCCATTCGGCCCATCAAGTCTATTCCGCCATTCAAACATGGCTGATCTGTCTTTCCTTCTTAACCACATTAAATACCCATTCAGAATTTGCTTTGAGAAGTGATATTGCACTGCATTTTTGGAGTTAGTTAGAATATGCTCAAAAAATGCTGTGGGATAGGAAATCCTGACCATTATGAGGAGTGAAAGTAAAGATATTAGGATATATTTCTATATCAGGAGACTATGAAACTTTTAAGTTTAGGTTTATTATTGTTACATGTTCCAAGATACAGTGGAAAGCTCTGTTTTGCCCCGTTCAGATAATGTTATACATAAATTCAATCAAGTCAAACTCATGTACAACCTAAAGGAGATGATACAGAGTTCGGAATAAGGTTCTCAGCATTGTAGTAGAAATTAATGTATAGCTGTTGGGTCCTCATTCACCTGCTGCCCTTGTCCTTCCTGTAGCCTTGAGCAGTACTATAAGAGTAAACATAGTGAGCAATTACAGTCCATTTTGTTCATGGTACAGAGGCAATCACCGTGTACCAGTGGTAGAATGGATGAATGCTTGGTGTACTGAAAAGTATTCCTTCCTGATTTGTATCTTCCAAAAGGATTTTGGGTTTCAGAATTAATTCATTTACACCAGAATATTCAGCCTCTTGCCCTCGGTTTGTAGCTAGAATATATATATACACACTATATATATATATATATATATATATATATATATATATATATATATAGACATACACACTAAACATATATACACAATATATATATATATATATCTTTATATATATATATACTGTATCTATATATATGTAGCTGTGTAGGAAAAAATCTGCAGATGCTGATTAAAATCGAAGGTAGACAGAAAAAAAAAGATTGGAGAGGGGCAGCAGAGATTTATAAGGATATTTAGCCTCTTGGATTGATCTCTGCTTTGATGAAGGATCTCAGACCTGAATCTTTTTCCAAGATGCTGCCTGACCTGCTGAGTTTTCCAGCACTTTGTTTTTATTTCAAATTTCTACCATCTGCAAATTTTCCAAAGGGTTTTTATTTACTACCCTGTAGAACTCCAACAGATATATCCTGGGTTGGGCTGGTTGACCTTTAACAATTCTAATCATTTCTCTTTGTATTGGGCATAATTCCAGCCACTGCATAATTTTCCCCATGATTTGCTGTTACACCAGTTTTATCATTGCCCCCAGATGGTCAAATGCTCTTGATAGCAAAGGCTATTGCTTTTGCATCAACTCTGGCATTCAACTCTTTTGTCCTTGTTCACATCAAAGTTGCATTGAACCTCGTGGTTCTTGCAAAACCCAAATGAAGCGTCAGTGTGCAGGTTATTGATGAGTAAGTGCAGCTGGAAATCATTGTTGCAGATACCATCAACAACTTTGATGATCGAGAGTAGACTGATTGGAGTAGTAATTAACTAGATTAGATTTGTCCTACTTTTTATGGTCAGAAGATACTTGTGCAATTTTCCACATTGTTGGGTAGATGCCATTGTTGCAACTGTGCTGGAAAATTTACCAACACACTGACATATTCTTTGGTCTTTCTTTTTCTTAACCACTTGTTGAAACCCTTTCTACCTGTGACACCACCTTTAGGGAACAATGTTTATGTACTCCAAGATCGCTCTGCTCAACAACACTCCCCAGGGCCTTGCCATTCATTGTGAAGGTCCTGCCCTGGTTTGTCTTCCTAAAAGTTGAACTCTGTTATGAATTGTGAACTGTAAATAAAACTCTATGTGAATTAAACATCCTGATACTATATCTTTCAAATAAGCGCCAGTCTTTAGGAAAGGAAATTGAATTTTCCCTCGGGTCGTTACAGGTGCTGTTCATTGCTACGCTGGAACTAAAATGCTTCACACTCCATCTCAGAAATTCCCTCTATTGGGAGCTCAAATTTAGTCTTTTGAAAATAGGGTTTGACCTGATCCTCTCTACTTTTTCCTGCAAATTTGGATGGCTGCCAGTTAATCAAAATATGTAGAGAACAATTAAATGAGATTCACATATCATTAACATGCAGCCCTCTGCAGTGAATGTGGGATTTGAACCTGAGAGTTGACCCAAGAAAACAAATCAGACTAGAATCAAATTGATCTTGTAATTTTGCACCTGTGTGGAGCATCCCACTATTTGACATGACGTTTGGGATCACTTTCCCCTATTTAATTACTTTATCGGCAGCGTACTTGACACAAACTAAAACATTACACCATTTGTTCATTCCTATGAAAATGTTGCAAATCAATGTAAAACAGAGCCCGAGCAATGAAATGAAGAATATGATGGCTAAAAACTGTCTTTTGCTAGGACACTGTAGCAGCACAGTGGCAGAGCTGGTAAAGCCTCTGCCTCTCATTGCCAGAGACCCGGCTTCGATCCTGACCTCGGCTGCCATCTGTGTGGTGTTTGCACGTTCCCCTTGTGATTGCATGGGTTTCCTCTGGGTGCTCCAGTTTCCTCCCGTGTTCCAAAGACGTGCGGGTTTGTATTATAATTGGCCTCTATAAATTGCCCCAAATATGCAGATAGTGATTGAGAAAACGGGATAACATAGAACAAATGAACGGGTGATCGAAGGACGACGTAGACTCTGTGGGCTAAAGTTCCTGTTTCCATCCTCTTTCTGCCAATCAGTCAATCACCCAAGCTGAGGGCAGATTCTCAGAAACAGGTTCAGTTTTGTTAGGGATTTGCTAAAAAATGACAAATCTTTCTATTCTCATCTGGCAGGAGTTTAAAGTCCTCATCAAAAGACAGTTGAGCGGTCTGCTGGATAGAGGAGAAAGGAGAATTCAGATGTGAAAAAGAAAACATCAACTGATATGGAGAAAGGACAAAGGAATAAGAGTCAGTTGTCAGAACTATCGGACCATGATACCCACTTGATGGGCTGAGAAATCTCGCTCTGTGCTGTAACTTATTCATCCTTTCTGTGTTTGCATCGTCCTGCACCTGATCTGCCTTGTCCTTGTCAGTTATTATTTAAGATACCAGTTACCCCGATCACGTTAAACCCTCTCCATGGTCACACGCACTTTAATACTGCTTGAAAGTTAAATAAGATTTTGATACACTGCGCAGAATTTACTATTTTGGATTCCACTGTTCAATGCAGTTAGTGACAGAGCCAGAAGCCATATTAGGTTTTACAATGCAGTATTCAAGAATAAGTGTGCGTTAAATTAATTAATCAAAGCACGAAGTAGGGTGCTAACGTCATGGAGCCTATTTATATTTTCAGTGCAGAGAACAGAGTAAAAAGGCTGAGATAAGCAAATGTGTAACGTGGTGTCAATCACGATTTTACTTGCTGTTTGGAAACAGCTGAATGGATAACGCCACATACAATGTTAATAAACATTGAAACATGCAACATTTTTTCTGGCTCTCTTCCCACACTCTTGCTGTGATGTTTGTCAAAGTTTTTTTTATGTGTTTCAAGCCATATGGTTCAGTAGCCTTGCAAAGATGCAGCAATACTGAACGCCAAGGATGCAACACTTTTAGCGCTTTGTCGTATTAATTTTGTCTGATGGACATCCACAATAAAATGCCTGGTGCATCGGTAAAGCTGCCAGGGAGTTTGTGTGCAATGTCAAAGAGGTCGGAGGACGTGAGCATGACATGGAGCTCTGCTTCGAAGTTGCAGCAGGTCGCCACCATTGTGGGAACAGCATCTCCATTCACACAGTTGTGGAGCATGGCACAAAGTAGTGTCTGCTGGTTGATATTCATACGGTCATAAGTCGTAAGTGGTAGGAGTAGAATTAGGCCATTCGGCCTGTCTACTCTGCCATTCAATCATGGCTGATCTATCTCTCCCTCTTAACCCCATTCTCCTCCCCATAATCTCTGACACCCGAAATAATCAAGAATCTTTTCAGCTCTGCCTTAAATATATTTACTGACTTTGCCTCCATAGCCTACTGTGGCAAAGAACTCCACAGATTCACCACCCCCTGGCTAAAGAAATTCCTCCTCATCTCCTTCATAAAAGAATGCCCTTTAATTCTGAGGCTATGACCTCTAGTCCTAGACTCTCCCACTAGTGGAAACATCCTCTCTACATCCACTCTGTCCAAGCATTTCACTATTCTGTATGTTTGAATGAAGTCCCCCCTCATTCTTCTAAACCCCAGCAAATATAGGCCCAGTGCCGACAAATGCTCATCATATGTTAACCTACTCATTCTCCTCTGGACCCTCTCCAGAGCCAGCACATCCACTTTCGAGCTTCCAAGGGAAAACAGGAAAGAGCTATTTACTTGCAGCTAGCGACAAGTAAGTGTTACTAGCTTACATGAGTTACACTAGTATGCTAGTAATACTTATTAGCTGTGTTTACATCTGATTGCTGTAATGAGGGTGATCTTACAAACCATTGCGCTCTGTTATGTATGGTCAGCCAACTATCCTGCAAGCTCGGAGATCTGTCAATATGCCAAGGTCTCACAGAAGTCGACCAATCTGTCAAGACAGTGGCAGAGGCTTGATGCACTGCGATGATCATGTGCTCTCTCATTGAAACACATGTGAAGGATACAATCAGGTAGATCAGTCAACGGTTCAATGGTTCTTTATATGGATGCATTGGTTTACACAGCATGGAAACAGGCCTTTTGTCCAAACTCATCCATGCTGATCAATTTGTCAACCTGAACTGCTCGCATTTACTTGTATTTGGCCCATATTCCTCAAAGCCTTTCTTGTCCATGTATGTTCGAAGGCTGAGTTCAAAAGGTCAAGAGGGAGAGATAATCATATTTCTTGGGGAGGTGAGAATGAATTGGACCATGTGGGCACCACGGGTGATTAGAGAGTAACCTGGGAATTAAGGGTTGATCAGAGATTCTGGGGTAAGAACAGGGAGTCAGGAAGTGATCAGATAGTAAGGAGTCAAATCAAGGAAGTCGGGTTTGAACATGAAATCAGAAGAGTGATCAGAGTCAGGTGTCAGAAATAACTGGTGTGATCAGGAGTCGGAGTAGAGTGTTGGGGGAAAGGGATGTGTAATTAAAGGGTATGTTCATGGAGTCAGGGGATAATCAGAGGGTCAGGGATCAGTTCAAGGAGTTGGGAATTAAACCATTCTATGAATGGTTTCCATGAAGAAAATGTATCATTGAAACAATCAGCAATCAGAGAGTACCCCCATCAAAACTGTGAGGGTAAAATTTAAGACCAGGAGAAAAAAACACAATTACTGTACATACTTTTCTGGAAGTAGCCATTTTCCACATTCAGTGCATTGTTAGAAACAGCACCATAGAAACATAGAAAATAGGTGCAGGAGTAAGCCATTCGACCCTTCGAGCCAGCACCGCCATTCAATGTGATCATGGCTGATCATCCTCAATCAGTACCCCGTTCCTGCCTTCTCCCCATACCCCCTGACTCCGCTTTCCTTAAGAGCTCTATCTAGCTCTCTCTTGAATGCATTCAGAGAATTGGCCTCCACTGCCTTCTGTGGCAGAGAATTCCACAGCTTCACAACTCTCTGGGTGAAAAGGTTTTTCCTCATCTCAGTCCTAAATGGCCTGCCCCTGATTCTTAAACTGTGACCCCTAGTTATGGACTCCCCCAACAACGGGAACGTTTTTCCTGCATCTAGCCTGCCCAATCCATTAAGAATTTAATGTGTTTCTGTAAGATCCCCTCTCATCCTTTTAAATTCCAGTGAATAGACAAATATTAACATCACTGTATTATAAAAAATACACTGACTTTATGTTTCTAAAGGTTGGATTGTGACAAAGTCCCTAGAAATACCCTAAGTGGTATTTAACCACTGCAACTGCTGAAGAACCAACAGATCAAACTTACTCAGTGCCCAATTTTACTCTCCATTGACTTCAATGGAACCTAAAATTGGCAGATGTGTAAAATGGACAATCGATTTGCTGGTATTAGGATTTCACCAGGCAAATTCAACTTTAATTCCTCAAGAGGCAATAACGTTATTAAAACAGTTCCTCTATTTCATCCTTTCAAAGGTCACATCATAAAATACGCTAGCTGACAAATTCAAAAAAATTCTGATGATAGATATCAGGTATCATGTATAATTCTGTAAAATTGGTCAAATGTGCTAAATGTCATCCACCACGATAACACTGCAGGACCTACCTTGATGGTCAATGCTAAATCAAATCTTTGTGTTACTCATTGTTAAGGCTGCAATTTCAGTTGTCCAAAGCCAACTCTTAGTAATGGAGAAAATTACGTTTCTTCCAGTATGAGTTCTTTTAAAATGGAAGTCATTATCATGTTATAATACTTCCATTACTGACCAAAATCCTGTCTGTATCAATTTGTAGCAGGTAAGAAATTAGAGATAATGACAAGGCATTGGATTAAATTATTGTGGATTTACTACAAAATTAGCAACAAATCAATTAAAATCAAGCACCCTTTAATTGTCAAAAATGTTACCATATACATTTACTTCTTTCTATTCCCTTTTCAGCTGCAAATTTGTAATGTACTCAAGCATATTCCTTGGGAGTATGTAGTTTAGAGATAGACAGAAACTGGCCCTTCGGCCCATCGAGTCCATTTCAACTATCGATCACATGTTCACATTAGTTCTATGTTATTCCCACTTTCACATCCACTTCCTGCGCACTCGGGGCAATTTACAGAAGGCAATTAACGTACAAACCCGCACCTCTTTTGGATGTGGGAGGAAACGACAGCACCCGAAGGAAACCCACGTGGTCACATAGAGATCACACTAATTCCACACAGACAATAACCGGGATCAGGATGAAACGGGTGTCTGGCACTGTGAGGCAGCTGCTCTACCAGCTGTGCCACTGTGCCCAGTCCTTTTTCAGCCCTGAATACAATCTCTACAACAAAGGGAAAGGAACTGGATTTCAGCTGTTAGCTCTCCGCAGTGAGTCCTTACATTTCAGCCTTAACCAATGTGATGGCATTAGACATCTGCTTGCAGACTGTGTTGCAAGAGATCTTCGGTTTCCTCCCACACTCCAAAGACGTACAGGTATGTAGGTTAATTGGCTGGGTAAATGTAAAAATTGTGTTAATGTACGGGGATCGCTGGGCGGCACGGACTTGGAGGGCCGAAAAGGCCTGTTTCCGGCTGTATATATATGATATGATATGATATGACCACCACAATGAACACTTGTAGACTTTAAAAATGGACACTGCACCATTCATATTAATGGACTCCAAATTTTTTTAAATTAAACTAAAAATCCTTGATTTATTAATCTGAAAATGTTTTCCCATCAACATCATAATTGACCACCTGTTTGACATTGCCAAATTTAAAATGGGAGTCAGTTTACACATGACATTGCATTGCAAACAAAATAATTTAAAGATGGATTCCACGGGGTGGTTGATGGTCTTATTTATCATGGAGTGTTTAATTGTCACATAAACTGACAAAGGAACAAATAAACTCTTACTTACAGCAGCATAAAAGGCCTGTAAACAAAATGCAGAGATAATATATAATAAATAAAAATTCAATAAATCAATAACCCCAATAACAGTGCAAAAAAGCCCAAAGTCCTTAGCGTAACCAAAGACAATCCATAGTTCATAGTTGAGGTAATGTTGTGTAGTGTTCAAGAGCCTGATGGTTGTTGAGAAGACTCCCTATACCTTCTTCCCGATTGTAGGAGTGAAATCAGAATGTGGCCAGGGTGAGGTGGGTGCACAATCCAGGTCAAAGCAGTTCTTTTGATTGAAAGTCTTTCAATGAACTTAAGCATCCTTCTTCACTGCTGGTGTACCAGGGCTGTCTTGAGCACTATTTAAAGATGCGTCTGGGGAGGCTCGTGATCTCTTCACAAGCACCTCTTACACCTGTGGGCTGTGTCACACAAATGGAAAAGCATCTTTGCAGTGGATTGGTGTGTGTATAACTAGCCAAGGGCAGATTCATTAAGCTGGATAGTAATGGAATGCTTAATTGCATCGGGCAGCAGGTAGAGTGAGAGGGAAACACTGAGCAAGGCACTGTGATCCCAGTCACAGAGAATCTCACTGCCAACTTTGATTTGGTCATTTCAGCACCAGAGTGTGAGTTTGGGGAGGACAGTCATGGGTGACTATTTGAAATATAATAGATCTTAATGATCTTAATGGTTTACCATGAAGGTCGGAGAGGAGCAGCAGCCAGAAGCAGCGAGAGCGAATGTTGGCTGGAAGTAGGTGAGTGAGAGGGAAAGAAGGTTAAAAAAGAGCGCCAAAGGCCCAGTTGCAGTAATTTATAAATCAGCCCTAAAGTAGTTGATTAGGTAACAGATAAAGAAGTGTAGCTGTATCGGAGCGGCGTTTTGGGGAGCGGCCTTGTGGAGGTGAAGTGCCTAAGTGTGATTCTTTGGCTCGAGAGAAGTGCCTTGGTGAGTAAAGTGTGAGTCTTTGGCTCCAGAGTTTTTGATGAGGAGGCTGAGGCAAGGAGGCTACACTTGATTTGAAATTTGTGGATTTTTTGTCCACTGAAGAAATGGCAGGCAAGTTGGTACAGTGTGTTTCCTGCAGGATGTGGGAAGTCAGGGACACTGCTAGTGTTTCTGGAAACTACACCTGCAGAAATTGTGTCCAGGTGCAACTCCTGAATAAACGTGTTGGGGAACTGGAGCAGCAATTGGACGACCTCGGGGCCATCCGGGAAAACAAGAGTTTCCTGGACAAGACCTACAGTGAAGTTGTCACGCCATGTATACAGGAAGAGCGAAGGTGGGTTGCCGTGAGAAAGAGGAGTAAACATGGAGTGCAGGAGACCCCAGTGGCTGTACATACTGAAAACAGGTACACCCTCTTGGGAGCGGATGACACGATAAGATTGAGTGGTAGCCAGGGCTGTGATTTCAACCGTGGTGCCGAGACTCAATGGGGAAGAGTGACGTCAGGCAGAGCCATAGTGGTGGGAGACTCCATCGTCAGAGGTGCGGATAGGAGATTCTGCTGCAGCAGGCGAGACTCCAGGATGGTGTGTTGCCTCCTGGTGCCAGGGTCCAGGACGTCTCAGAACGGCTGCACAGCACCCTCAAGAGTGAGGGGAGCAGCCGGAGGTTGTTGTGCATGTTGGCACAAATGATAAAGGTCGGAAGAGGAAAGTGGTTCTGCAACAAGAATTTACGGAATTGGGTAGGACTGAAAAGCAGCACCTGCAGGATAGTGACCTAAGGATTGCTTCCAGTACCTCGTGCTAGTGAAGGTAAGAATAGGAAGATAGGGGAAATGAATGTGTAGCTGAGGAGTTGGTGCAGGGAGCAGGGATTCAGATTTCTGGATTATTGGGATCTCTTCCGGGGCAGGGATAACCTGTATAAAAGGGACGGGTTGCACCTAAACTGGAGGGGGACCAACGTCCTAGCAGGAACTTTGCTAATGCTACACGGGAGGATTTAAACTAGATTGGCGGGAGGATCTCATGCAGGACAGAGGCACGTGGGAGGCTAGAAGTTGGTATGGAGGGTAGTGAGGGAAAGGTTAGGGGACAGAATTGGCAGGTGAAAAGCAGAGAGTGTGGAAGGATGGTTGGTTTAAACTGCACATATTTTAATGCAAGGGGTCTGATAGGTAAAGCAGATGAGCTTAGGGCATGGATAGGTACGAGTGACTGGGATGTTGTAGCCATGACTGAAACCTGGTTAAGGGAGGGGCAAGAATGGCAGCTCAATGTACTGGGTTACAGCAGCTTCAGGAGAGACAGGGGTGAGGGAAAAAGAGGAAGGGGGTTGCTTTGTTGGTTAACGAGGATGTGAATAGACAATAGACAATAGGTGCAGGTGTAGGCCATTCAGCCCTTCGGGCCAGCATTGCCATTCAATATGATCATGGCTGTTCATTCACAATCAGTACCCCGTTCCTGCCCTCTCCCCATACCCCCTGACTCCGCTATCATTAAGAGCTCTATCTAACTCGGCTGTGTTCAGAGGTGACATTACGGATGGTTCGTCTAGTGAGGCTATATGGGTGGAGCTGAGGAACAAAAAGGGATGATCACCTTGTTGGGGGTGTAGTACAAACCCCCGAATAGTCAAAGGGAATTAGAATAACAAATATGCCGGGAGATTGCAGACAGCTGCAGGTCAAATAAGGTTGTTGTAGTAGGGGATTTTAACTTTCCCAATATAGACTGGGAAAATCATAGCATTAAGGGTTCAGATGTGGTATAATTCCTCAAAAGTGTTCAGGAGAGTTTTCTTAAGCAGTATGCGGAGGCCCCCACATGTGAGTTGGCAACGCTGGATCTAGTTTTGGGAAATTGGGAAGGGCAAGTTAATGAAGTGTGCGTGAAGGAGCCTTTTGGGACCAGTGACCACAGTTTGATTAGGTTTAAGATAGTTATGGATAAGGACAGAGAGGGTCCAAGTGTTCAAAGGGTCAACTGGAGTAAGGCCAACGTTGAGGGTATGAGAGAAGGTCTCGCTCAAGTCGACTGGAGCAGGCTATTAGAGGGGAAAGAAACATCGGTCATGTGGGATGTTTTTCAAAGTGTACCGAAGAAAGCTCAGGGTGTGTAGGTCCCTTTTAGAATGAAGGCCAAAGCAGGCAAACATAAGGAAGCTAGGCTGATGAGGGAAATTGAGACGTTAGTCAAAAACAAGAAGGATGCATGGGACAGGCATAGGCAGCTGGGATCTAGTGCATCCCTGGAGGAGTTTTGGGAACTAAGGAGTAAACTAAAAAAGGAAATCAGAAGGGCAAAAAGGGGGCAGGAGATAGCTCTGGTGGGTAGCATTAAGGACAATCCCAAAATATTTCATAAATACATCAGGGGGAAAAGGGCAACAATAGAGAGAGTGGGACCTCTCAGGAATCAAATCGGTCACCTCCGAGTGGAGCCACAAGAGATGGGCAAGGTCCTAAATGAGTATTTCTCATCGGTATTTACCGAGGAGAAAGACAGTAGGACGGAGGAAATTAGAGCAGTCACTGGAAGTGTCTTGAGAGCAGTCAGGGTTACTGTCGAAGAAGTACTGAAGGTACTGTCGTGTTTGAAGGTAGACAAATCTCCAGGGCCTGATCTCATATATCCGAGGACATTGTGGGAAAATAGAATGGAATTTGCAGGAGCCCTGGTTGAAATTTACGAGTCGTCCTTAAATACAGGAGACTGGAGGGTGGCAAATATTATACCTCTTTTCAAGAAGGGCTGCAGAGAAAATGCTGGGAATTACAGGCCGGTGAGCTTAACATCTGTAGTTGGTAAGTTACTGGAGAGGATTCTGAGGGATAGGATATGCAGGCATTTGGATGGGCAAGGGCTGATGAGGGATAGTCAGCATGGTTTTGTACATTGGAGGTCGTGTCTCACAAATCTGATTGATTTTTTTGAAGACGTGACCAAAAAGGTCGATGAGGGCAGAGCTGTAGATGTTGTATACATGGACTTCAGTAAGGCATTCGACAAGGTTCCGCATGGTAGGCTACTCTGGAAGGTTTGTTAGGATGGGATCCAAGGAGAGATAGCTGAATGGATAGCAAATTGGCTCTATGGAAGGAAGCAGAAGGTAATGGTGGAAGGTTGCTTCTCAGACTGGATGCCTGTGACAAGTGGTGCACCTCAGGGTTTGGTGCTGGGCCCATTACTGTTTGTCATCTACATCAATGATTTGGATGATAACATACAGGGCAAGATTTGCAAGTTTGCTGATGAAACAAAAGTTAGTGGTTTTGCAGATAGTGAAGATGATTGTGAACAATTGCAGCAGGATCTCGATCGATTGGCCAGGTGGGCAGAGGAATGGTTGATAGAATTTTATACAGAGAAGTGTGAGGTGTTGCATTTTGGGACGTCGAACAAGGTCAGAACCTACACAGTAAAATGGTAGGCCTCTGGGTAGTGTTGTAGAGCAGAGGGATCTAGGAGTACAGGTATAATAATAATAATAATAAACATTTATTTTATATAGCGCTTTTCCAAGCGCTCAAAGACGCTTTACAAAAACAGTCATGACATAAAAACAAACAGACGAACTATCCTGACGGAGAAGCGGCGAACAAATAGCGCCAGCGTCCTCTCACGTCAGGGTCCGGCAGTAGACAATAAAGAACACAAGACACACAATTACAATTTTAACACAAACAGCCATCACAGTGATTGCTCCAGGCACACCCGCACTGTGATGGAAGGCAAAGAAAAGTCTTATCTCTTCCTCATTCTTCTCCCATGGTTCCACGAGGCGATCGAGGCTCCCGACTTTTGAAGCCCCCAATGGGCGATGGAAAGTCCCAGGGCCGAGCCGAGCAGGCCGATGAAGGTCCTGAGCCCCCACCGGGCGATGGAAAGTGCCGCGGCCAGGCCACGCAGGGCGATGAAGGGCCTGCGAGCAGGTCGATCAAACCTCGCACTCCGGGGCGGTCGAAGCTGCTACGGCTGGAGCTCCCGAAAGCTGGTCGCCAGCCAGGGACCTGCGAACTTCAGATGTTGCGGTCTGCAGGGCCCACGGCCGAAGCCTCCGAGATGGTAAATCCAGGCCCTGCGACCGGAGTCTTCAAGGCCGATCCCAGCTGGAGGCCGCCGACTCCACGGTGTTAGGCCGTAGCGCGAACGGAGATACGACACGATAAAGGAGGCACGTTTAGGAGGAGATTGGAAAAAAAGGTTTCCCCCACCCCCCCCACAACCCCCCACATATACAGAGTTAAAAATAGATCAGAACGTACATTTAAACGATGACAATAGACAAAACAAAAAAAAAGACAGAGAGACTGCCGGTGAGCCGCAGCTGCAGAACGCAGCCACGCTCCCTCCTTGTGCATGCTTCCTTGAAGGTCGAGTTGCAGGTAGACAAGGTGGTCAAAAAGGCTTTTGGCACTTTGGCCTTCATCAGTCAGAGTATTGAGTTTAGAAGTTGGGAGGTCATGTTGCAGTTGTATAAGACATTGGTGAGATCGCATTTAGAATATTGTTCAGTTCTGGGCACCGTGTTATATGAAAGATATTGTCAAGCTTGAAAGGGTTCAGAAAAGATTTATGAGGATGTTGCAAGGACTAGAGAATCTGAGCGAAAGGGAGAGGTTGAGTAGGCTGGGTTTCTATTCCAAGGCGTGCACGAGGATGAGGGGAGATCTTACAGAGTTACGCAAAATCATGAGAGGAATAGATCGGGTAGATGCACAATGTTTTTTGCCGAGAGTAGGGGACTCGAGGACTGGAGGACATAAGTTCAAGGTGAAGGGGAAAAGATTTAATAGGAATCCGAGGGGTAACTTCTTCACACAAAGGGCGGTGGGTGTATGGAACAAGCTGCCAGAGGAGGTAGTTGAGGCTGTGACCATCCCAGCATTTAAGAAACTGTTAGGCAGGTATATGGATATACCTGTGTATGTTGGGTTTGGAGGGATATGGACCAAGCGCAGGCAAGTGGGAATAGTGTAGTTGGGACATTGTTGGCCGGTGTGGATGAATTGGGCTGAAGGGCCTCTTTCCACACAGTTTCACTCTATGACTCTATAACTATGTCTGGAAATCTTTGGTTTGCACTTTGAAAAGGCAATAAGGTTCAGGAAAAGGGACTTTTTTCCAGTTTTTGAATATGTTTATTCTATCCAAGGTAGATATAAAATGTTGGAGTAACTCAATGGGTCAGACAGCATCTCTGGAGAAACGGAATAGGTAACATTTCAGGTTGAGACCCTTCCCCATTTGGTCATTTTTATTAGTGATTCTTTTAGTAATTTATATCTCAATCATTCAAAAATACAGTATCCAAACTACTTCTCACTTGACTGTCAAAGAAAGATAATAGTTTCCTACACCACTTCATTGTTAGGATGTTTTGTAAAAAAAGGTCATTCAAGTTTTCTTCACAAGGAATTTGTTTCATGTCCTCTCATGAGAATTGTTCGGCATTTCAGAGACAAGATGATTAAATTTCTTGCTCAATTTGGACTGTGTTGTTTTCATTAATTAATTAAAGTACCGTTTCTTCTCTACCTCTTTCCTGGTGTTGAACTAGTTCATAAAAAAATAACATGCCTATGGACATTTTGTCTTCAGTGACTGTGATATTTTGGTAACGCAGCTAATTCCCTGCGGTGTTTGGGATAGGTAAGGTAAGGCTCCATAGTATTTGCATCTTGATGACTGTTGCTGAAAGTGAAGAGGAAAGTGTTATAACTTCAGACACTGCGAAATCTGCCTCTTGGGAGAAACGCAAACTTAAGGAGATGACATGTTCAGATAAAGAAGTTTCCTGTATCTTTTCCTCAATGAGTTGAAACTTCTCAAGTACAGTTAACAATTGTACAGTTTACAGGCATGTAACAAGTGTCTTATTTAGTGTTAGCCCCACAGGAAACCTGCATTAATCCAGCACGTATGGTTTGCTAGTGATGCCAGACTAGTGGCTATTCCAGATGATTGGATGTTACTACTCAACTAAGTTAATATTTAGTATTAATTCTGTTTATTTTTACATAATACGCAGTAGAATAATAGCTGTTCCAGGGAACGTGGCAAGCTTAAAGGAAGTGTGGGGAAACAAGGTCCCAGTAATTTTGAAAGGAGCATGGAGCAGGAATACAGAGCTCAATGAGTTTCTAGGTAATGTGGGGAACAGATCACGTTTTTTAAGGGAGCACAGAAACAGGTGAATTAGTTTAGTTTAGAGATACGGCGCGGAAAGAGGCCCTTCGGCCCACCGAGTCCATGCCAACCAGCGATCACTCCATACACCAGTTGCTATTCTACACATGAGGGACACTGCACACTAATTTGCAGAAGCCAATTAACCTACAAACCTGCACGTCTTTGGAATGTGGGACGAAACTGGAGTACCTGGAGAAAACCTACACGGTCTCTCTGTAAAGAGAGCACCCATAGTCAGGATTGAACCTGGGTCTCTGGTGCTGTAAGGTAGCAGCTCTACCGCTGCACCACCGTGCCACCCCGACAGGAGGTTCCACTAATATAGGAACTGAGGTCCAGTCATACGGAAGAGAATGCAGAAACCATGTTCCATGTGAATCAGAAGGAAGCATAGGAACCAAGCAGTCAGAAAGGAAGGTAGCAAACATCAAGTGCAGGAAAGAGCTGCAGATTCAGGTTTAAACCAAAGATGGACGCAAACATCTGAAGTAACTCAGTGGGTCAGGAAGCATCTCTGGAGAAAAGGAATAAGTAACGTTTTGTGTCGAGGCCCTTCTTCAGCCACCTATTCCTTTTCCCCAGAAATACTGCCTGACCTGCTGAGTTACTCCAATTTTTGTGTGTCTATCTTTGGTAGCAAATATCAAGTCGAGTTTACAGTCATATACACAAAATGGTAAGGTACAGATGCAATGAAAACCATGCTTGCAGCAGCATTACATGCACATTGACTCAGACAAATGCAACGTGATATATATAAATTCTATATAAATTCTATATATGAAAAAAATAAAAGACATTAATGCAAAATACATCAGAAAAAAAACCCATGGTAATGTGTGAGGTGGCCTACAGTTTTATTTTTATTGTGGTGATAAGATTCAGGTTATGTGGATTGGTTCAAGAACCAGATAGTTGTAGTAATGTTCCTGATCCGGATAGTGTGGGATTTCTGGCTTCTGTGCCTCCTGTCTGATGGCAGCAATGAGTGGAGGACACAACGCAGATGGTGAGGCAGTGCCCCATGTGGAAGCTTTTGATGCCAGGGAATGTTCTGCCCCTGATGCACGAGTTATGCCTGAGACGAGTCCACCACTCTCTTCAGCCTTCAGCCCTTTGCATTCCTGTGCGCTGGGATTGCCGTACCAGGACGTGATGCAACCAGCCAAAATGCATTTTACAGTATATCTGTACAGGTTTGTTACTATCCACTAGTGTGCTGAATCTCTTTGAACGCTGAAGAAAGTTTAGTCAGAGGGTGTTGAATCTGTGGAATTCATTGCCACAATCTGTGAAATCTGCAGCCCTAGCACCACCTGCTCCAAATGATGACAGACTGTCACCATCTAACTCGCTTCAGTCCAAAGATTCCTCAGCAACATGGAACTCAACAGGCAGTGATCACTGTTGACTTTATAACTATGGAAAGTGTGGAGATTTGCGCTAGGCTTTTGGCAGAGCAGGGCTATCAGTAACACATCCCCCCTCGAACCATAATGCTATAATAACCCCTTTTAGCACTGATTCCATCAGTGCCTTTGTTCCTTCGTGCTGAGAATTAATAGCGTGATTTCAATGGAACGCAATCTTACTTGTATTTTCAATTTAAGGTTTCATCATTATTTTTATTTGAGAGGTTAAACCCCTTTGATTGTCAATTATTTTCAAAAAAGGAACTTTCTTAAAGATCATATTAAACGGGACATCAATTTGGAAACTAGAAGAGAGTATAAAGGTGAAAAAGAACAGCATCCTTTGATGGACTGAGAGGTCATTCAGTTTGTGAGCCTTTTATGGGAGAGCAATAGGATTGTGCCTTCATGTGGAAAATGATGATCTCAGAGGAATAAATAGATAACCTAAAACTCTTCAATCCCAAAGGCGGTTTCTTTAAAGGATCATCACAGAAATGTGTAATATGAATTGGTTGAGAGATGTCAATGTCAATCAATAGTCAATAGTCAATAGTCGTTTATTTGTCACATACACATAAATGTGTAGTGAAATGAAACATTACCCGCAGTTGAACAATAAGACCAATAAGAATCTATTATACTAAAACTTAGAAGAGTATATATGTATGTAACAGGTTTGTAACAGTGATTTCGGCTGATTTTTGCACCGCCTAATCACACCGCTGGACGCTTGCCGAAAATGATTTTTTTATTTAATTCGGTCGTATATTGGTCGTATATTTTTTAAGTTACAGAGGTTTAAAAGTCAAAAAAAAAATTCTCTCAGTTATTTCGGCTGACTGTGACTGTGTGTGCTTGTGTCCACGTATCAGATTTGTTGGGCATGGATGTGGGGGTGACGTTAGGGGAATGACTCTGCAGGGCTGGACAATGTGAGCAGAGCTTTGACAGTTGTGGAGGCTGAATCCGATTTAATCAATTCCTGACATTTAATAAAAATAATTAAAACATTTTTAAACATAACTTAGTTACAACCACATAAAGTACCACAAAAAAAATATTTTTTACAATGGAACTAACCTTCCCTTTTGCCCTACAGTCATATTAAGAAATTAAAGTCACAGAACCAGTCAGAAACCAATGCAACATGCAAACCCACCATCCATGCCAACCGTCACACACACGTTTACACTAAAACTAAACTAATCCCATCTTATTTTCACCACATTCTCAACAACTCCCACCAGATTCCACCATTGATGTATACACCAGGGACAATTTGTAGTGCCAATTAACATCCTTACCCACAGAAATCAGAGCACCCAGCAGAAACCTACATGGCCACAGAGAGAATGTGCAAACTCAATGCAGGCAGCACTGGATGTCAGGATTGAACCAAGGTCACTAGAGTTGTGCGGCAACAACTCTATAAGCTGCACTACTCTGCCACTCAATTGATGGGGTTTACTATCTTGAAAATGAAAATAAGAGATTAATTGAAAATCTGAAGGCGTGAAAGCATATAGAAGGCCAGCCCAGTTTAATAAGGGGAAAAGCATTTGGATTATAATACTTTATGAGGAATGTGTAGTGGAGAATAAAACTCAGCTTCACCTGTCCCACTCAGTGCTCGGATTAGGTTCATGTCTTTGCAAAGTGAAAAATAAAGAGAAGCAGTTTGTGTTCCAAGTGGAAAAAAAATCTCTGTTTTGTAAATTTCTTGCTATTACATTTCATTCTGGAAAATGTAAAAAGTCATATCTTAAGAACCAGTTGCCAATGATCATCAAATAAATCTGTTTCCATTGACATTCACTCCATTACACATCGAATATGTTTTTTCTCTCTGCAGTGTTCAGGGATTTAACTACTTTAACTCCATTGCAATGTTAGAAATAATTTGCAGAAGTGATCTGGTGTAGAGTGACAAACTGCAACAAATTCCAGGAAACTGCCCTTGATACATATGGCAGTGAGTTCTTCAAGTAAAACAATTTGACATAAAATGGTGCCGCGGCAATGAAAATGCTGAGTTCTCAGCAGATTTGAGCGGTAGCAAATCATTTCCCTCTGCAAGCAATCAACACACAGAGGGGAGTCACAAGCCTACAATCTAATCAATGGAGTTTGTATGCTGACGCTAACCACAAGATTGGCATTTAAGCCACTCTAACCCTCACTTAAAGTCGATGATTGTGTTCCTGCCTTAACATTGTATCTTAATGCATAACTTACTTATTTTGGCTCCTTTTTTCTTTAATTTTGAATTTAGTGACTGTCGATCTGAATAAACACAATCTGAAATACAATCTGGACCTCAAAAGGATTGCAAATTCAATGCCATTGACAAGGACCTGTTTCTGATTTAATTTGCATATTATCACATTTCTTCCTGGTAATCAAATGTAAATTATTCCTCAATGAATTTATGAACTAGAATGCCAACTGCTGATGTTTTTTAGGTGGATGTTATTCAAAGTTAAGAAATAAAATAGCATTTTATTGAAAAGTGATTTTGAATTAAATGAAAATAAGCAATTATGCCACCTCATAAATGATGTAATTATTAACATACTGAAGCACACGGTAATTAAACCAGGGCAGAAATGATAATAAATCAACATAAAAAGTTAAAAGAAAGTTGAGCTGGATTCATAAAGTCAATTATGCTACCTTAAGCCCTTTTACATACTTTGGAGTCATTTTACATGTGCAATCTTCTTTAGTTATTGATACTGCAAGTAAAACACATAGTACTGTTTAGCCAAGAAGTAAAATAGCTAAAAGTAAAACAGTGTAAACCTAGCTGATGAAGTACCAATCCAACAATTAAAAACATTGAGAAAAAAAATAGTTTTGCATCCATATAAGTTATTAATCCAAACCCCTTTTTTTGGTTTTGCAGTTATACGTAAGGTTGCACATTTTGAAACATTCAATAATTATTCCTATGGAGAATTTGTACTTGAGATCAATGGAAGTCTGACTGTGTGGCGGCGCCCGGGGGCTAGGCCACTCCCTTGGTCATTCCACTCGGCACTCAGTGGACAGGAGGGATTAGGTCACTTCCTGGGTCAGTTCCCTTGGGTCAGGTGGTCTGGGGCTATAAAGGGCTTTGGGTGTGTCGACTCACAAGTTTTAGTGCGGTGTGAGTGTTCGTTGCAGAATAAAGTATTGTTACTACTTACCTGGCGTCTGGCCTGATTTCTGTGGTGACCGCACCCACTACACTGGTGATCACGTCGGGGTCACCAGTGTAACATATAACATATAACATATAACAACTACAGCATGGAAACAGGCCTGTCCGGCCCTACCAGTCCACGCCGACCATTCTCCCTGACCTAGTCTCATCTACCTGCACTCAGACCATAACCCTCCAATCCCCTCCTATCCATATACCTATCCAATTTACTCTTAAATAATAAAATCGAGCCAGCCTCCACCACTTCCACCGGAAGCCCATTCCATATAGCCACAACCCTCTGAGTAAAGAAGTTCCCCCTCATGTTACCCCTAAACCTTTGTCCCTCAATTCTGAAGCTATGTCCCCTTGTTGGAATCTTCCCCACTCTCAAAGGGAAAAGCCTACCCACGTCAACTCTGTCCGTCCCTCTCAAAATTTTAAAAACCTCTATCAAGTCCTTAAAAACCTCTATCAAGTCTATCAGTGTAGTGGGTGCGGTCACCACAGAAATCAGGCCAGACGCCAGGTAAGTAGTAACAATACTTTATTCTGCAACGAACACTCACACCGCACTAAAACTCGTGAGTCGACACACCCAAAGCCCTTTATAGCCCCAGACCACCTGACCCAAGGGAACTGACCCAGGAAGTGACCTAATCCCCCCCGTCCACTGAGTGCCGAGTGGAATGACCAAGGGAGTGGCCTAGCCCCCGGGCGCCGCCACAACTGTGTCTGCCCTGTGGCTCCCAAGGTGGAGGCAAACGCGATAATGAGCAATTGCAGTCCCTGGCATAGGCAATGCTTCTTGCTTTGGTTGTAAGGAAGAATGGACACGTGGCTTTGATTTTGTCGGTAAGCTGGAGAGTAAACAAAACTCTCAACAGCACTGGATCCAGCTTTCACTTACAGTGAGTGTCCGGTCCTAGACAACATTGCAAATAGCAAAGCTATTATTCTGACACCGCATGTGATTTAACTCTGTGGTCATGTTGAAGGTTATCAACACATTTATTAATGGAGTGTGTACTTACAATGGCATTAAAACATTTTCATTATTTGAAAATAAATAATAGTAAAATTGGATTATATATTTTAACATAGAACAGAGTAAAATTGGGTCAAATTAATGAGTAAATATTAAAAAATTGAATCCATTTAAATTAGCTTTAAAAAAAGGACAAAAATAATTATTGATGCCAGTCCTCGTCTTATGATTTATTATTTCCAAATACAGATTCTTTTTTTTGTGCATTGGTAATAAATTTATTTTATGATTTAAGACTAGATAAAGAGAATCAGTTTAAAAAAAAGTTTTGTAAATACACAGTCATATTTCTTTCTCTCTCCACAGATACTGCCCCCATTACTGCATTTATTTCAAATTTCCACTAGTCATAGGGTGATACAGTGTGGAAACAGACCCTTCGGCCCAACTTGCTCACACCGGCCAACATGTCCCAGCTACACTAGTCCCACCTGCCCACGTTTGGTCCATATCCCTCCAAACATGTCCTATCCATTTACCTGTCTAACTGTTTCTAAAAAAAATGGGATAGTCCCTCCCTCATCTACCTCCTCTGGCAGCTGGTTCCATACACCCACCACCCTTTGTGAGAAAAAGTTACCCCTCAGATTCATATTAAATCTTTTCCCCTTCACCTTGAACCTATGTCCTCTGGTCCTCGATGTACCTGGTGTGTAGCATGATGTTTTTAGAAACAGAAACAGCAATGGAATATATAAGAGTTAATGGGCACTGTGCATGTTTGTTTATACACAATGGGATTAATTGTAGAGTGAAATCAATTAATGAAAGCAAATTGGAACATGAAATGAACAATTGCATTCTGAAACTCTAGATCATGCACGCTCACGTACATTGTACACATCCAAATGAAGGAAGCTAGATACATAGTAAAGATGGCGACATAAGGAACTGCAGTGCTGGTTTACAAAAAAAGGTAATAAGTGGCTGGGTAATTCATCAGATCAGGTAGAAACATAGAAACATAGAAAATAGGTGCAGGAGTAGGCCATTCGGCCCTTCGATCATGATCGCGGCTGATCATCACGAATCAGTACTCTGTTCCTGCTTTCTCCCCATAATCCCTTGATTCCGTAGGAAGGGGATAAAAACAGATGTGAATCCAGGTGGGGCACAAGGAAGGGGGGGGGGGGGGGGAGGAAGGGGAGAAGAGGGTGTTTGTAGGTTAGTTACCTCAAATAAAATTCAATATTCATATTGTTATAAGT
Source organism: Rhinoraja longicauda (assembly GCF_053455715.1). Lineage (NCBI taxonomy): Eukaryota > Metazoa > Chordata > Chondrichthyes > Rajiformes > Arhynchobatidae > Rhinoraja > Rhinoraja longicauda. The sequence goes on along the minus strand of NC_135957.1, from coordinate 62,942,274 downwards.
CCTTAAGTATAGTGCTACTTTTACTGAATTGCTTACAAAAATGAATGTCACTGTACCCTCGGTACATGTGACAAATAAAGTACCATAACGTACCATAGGTTGAAGCTGCCCTAGCAATATGCAAACATGCATACTGGCAGAGAGCAATTCATATGAAGTGCTCTCCGCCGGTATGCATCTTTGCAGCTCCGTTGGCTTGGTATAAATGTAAATTGTTCCTATTGTGTGTAGGATAGTGTTAATGTCCGGGGATCATTGGTCATGGCAGACTCGGTGGGCCTAAGGGCCTATTTCCGCGCTGTATCTCTAAAACTAAAAACTAAAACTAAACTCACTCTGGAAAAGGAGGATGCCTGAGACAGAAAGGTCAATATGGGAATGGGAAGAAGGGTTAAAATGGCCATCAACCGAAAGATTCAGCAGGTCATGGCAGACTGAGCACAAGTGCTCAGCAACACGGTTGCCCAGGCTATGCCTGTTCACACCGAGGTAAAGGAGCCACATTGGGAACACCAAATGCAGTACATGGGGTTAAAGGAGGATCATGTGAACCTCTATCTCACCTGGAAGGACAGCTGGGGTCTCTGGATGGATGCGAGGGAGGAGATATAGGGGCAGGTGTTACATTCCCTGTTGTTGCAGGAGAAAGTATCTGGGGAAGGGGTGGTTTGGGTGGGATGGAACGAGTGAAACAAGAGGTTCACAGAGTAAAGATGTTGATCTCTATACAATGTCCATTTGGCACTCTTGCTACCACATTGGACCTTGCATGCACAATGAAGAACCGTTGTGGGCCACAAACAGGAACACAGATGCTCCTGTGATGCTGAGAGAGCCACACTGTATCTTTGTGTAGGGAGGAACTGCAGATGCTGGTTTCGACCCGAAATGTCACCCATTCCTTTTCTCCCGAGATGCTGCCTGACCCGCTGAGTTACTCCAGCTTTTTGTGTCTGTCTTCACACTAAATCTTTGTTGGGAAGTCTAAAACACTAGAGGTCTGTGGGATGAGGTCAGCTGGAAAGTGTTCTGAACCACGATGTAGGTGAGGTGTTCCATCGTTAGTTTGCAGGTAGGAGAGGCGAGGGGTTCCCGAGCACTCTGTCCTGCTGTTCCATCACGTAATCGAAATTATCATGAGCACCATAGCGCCCATGTCCAGGTCTATCATGGCACATCTCACAGCCCTGGTCTCTCCACAACCCCCAGTTGGTGAAACTCCAATAATGCAACTTCAGTCATGGCAGCGCATAGAACAGGTTTGCATTCCTTCAAGTTACGCCTGCTAATGTGTGCAATGATGCAAAAGTGCCTTTTCTATCATGAACGTTACAAGGGCTGGGTCAAACAAAAACCCTTCCCTGGCAAGACACAAACAAACTGGAGCTGGTCAGCATGCATCTCTAAATTAGTGCATGTTTCACATGGACCTGAATTCTTTTATGCCACTGTATCTCCTTTTAAATTCTATTTAAAATCAATTTAAATTCTAATTAAAATGAATCAAATTCAAGGTATTCTGAGGCACATTAAAACCAGAATTATAATGTCCATTTGTAAGGTTCCATAGTCTTCAGTAAATTGCACATGGATCCCCTAAATAGGACACTGGAGTTATATGGTTTGACTAAGTCATGTGTTCAAATTAATTAGTGAACAAATTATTAAATCCAAATGCTCCTCTTGAAACAGCTACAGCCATTAATACTCAGTAATAATTCATGTTCTGATAACAAGCTGAACTGCAACACTTCATTAGTTATTTCAGAAGCTCTATCTTCCTGGCTATAATGAATGTCCCACGATGGTTTATACTGGAGTATGGGGCAGAAGGCGGATGAAAGTATATCGTGATACTCTGTTCTCCTACGTCCACCATTACTTTAATGATAACCATACTGGAAATGATGAATTACTGCTGCAACAGTGATCATGCTCAATGACTAAAGGACCAGCAGTGTCAGAAGAGGTGCATCCCCTTCAACACCATGACTTCATCAGATGTTTGGGTACGAGTTGACATGAAATTTAAAGAAGGCGGTAATAATAAATAGTGAAAGACATTTATTTTCTTTAATTTGTTATAAAAAGAAACATTAGCAGGAGAAGGCCACTCTGCCCCTCATGACTGCCCTGTCATTTAATATGTTCGTGGTTGATCTAAGTTGGTCTCAACTCCTCTGCCAAATCCCCCATAACCCCCTATTCCTCGATTTAAAAAAATAAATTATCAGTCTCTACTTTAAATATATCTAATGATCAGGCCTCCACCACACACATGGGGCAGAGAATTTTCGAGCTCCTCTGCTCTCTGACCGCCCCTTTATTTTGGAGCTATGTCCCCTCGTTCATGACTCTTCCACTCATAAATAAACAACTAAGCACCTTCTCCATCAAGCCCCCTTAGGACCTCAAGAGTCAAGAGTCAAGTCAAGAATGATTATTATTGTCATAAGTCTCAAATTGGAACTATGAAATTCTTACTTGCAGCAGCATAACAGATATGTCAAACATACTACTCATATATGTTCTTCTAACTCCAAGGTATACAATCTGCAAATGCATAGCCTCGCTTGACAGTACAACTGTCTCATCTCAGGAATTGGCCTGATTAATCTCCTTTGGACTGTCTCCAAAAAATATTATATCCTTAGTTACTGTAGGTAAGCGGATATAAACCATGCCCAAGATACAACCTCGCCAACATCCTGTCACAAACTATTCTTAAACTCCAATCTTTATGGAATAAAGACCAACGATACTTTTGCCTTCTTAGCTACATGTTGGACCTCCTGCTAACATTTTGTGATTCATGCACTAAGACACCTATATCCTTCCCATCTTCACTCAATCATAGTCTCTCTCCATTTAGATAATAATCTGTCTTTTGAATGCATCGGGCATCTCTTTACTTTAGTAATGTCAAGTTCAGTTTTTGTATTCCAGTGAGGTCAATTCATATTGGACCTTATAGGCTCTGACTATAAATAAGATAGCAACTTAGTTTGTAATCAAAACACCATTATACTGATTTATCTATACAGTTGTAATTTGGAACCTGGATAATTCTAACATGGATAGATTCAACAAAGCCAAGATCAGCTTTGTTTTCTATTTTGGTCCAAAGGCCTCCTTGTCTGGTGTGCCATTTGACAATTCATAGAATAGCGAGTATATCCAAATGTTAATTCATAAACTTTCCACTTATGCTGCCTTATCTACTGAGTGGTTCCAACATTTCCTTTCCTCATGCCCGAGGCTGTACCAAAGCTTGTGTCAAAGCCCAAATAATATTGTGGTAAAAGAGATAGTGTAATAGAAAGATCAAAAATAAATCTGAATACACCAACTCTAAAATAAGAACAATAGTGTAGTGTATTGGAGTTATAATATGAACAAGGGAAAGTAAAACACAAAATTAGTTTCGTTCAAGTGTCATGCATTTGCAATTTTTTTTGTGTGTGATAATGGTGTTTTGGCTTTGGTTTGGGAGACTTTGAGAATCAGTCTGAAGAAGGGTCCAACCTTAAATGTTGCCAATCCCTTCCCTCCACAAATATTATCTGGCGCGGTGAGTTACTCCAGAACTTTGTGTTTTACTCAAGATTTCAGCATCTGCACATTTTTTTTGTCTGCAGCTTGGGTATCTGTTTACTTTTTTTCTTGGATTTATCAAATGTTGACAGTTAACACTCAGAAAATAAACGTGACAGGTTTTTAATCAGCATCCTGTTGCTTTGAAATACAATAACTGGTGACTAAATATTTCTATAATGTTATAGAGTCAAATAGTCATACTGCACAGAAACAGGCCCTTCGGCCCAACCTGCCCATCTATGCAAACCTGCCTGGTTTGGTCCATATCCCTCTAAACCTTTCCCATGAATGAACTTATCCAGATTTCTTTTAAATGTTGGAAAACTACTTGCCTCAACTACCTCCTCTGCCAATTTGAAAAGTTGCTCCTCAGGTACCTATGACTCCTGGTTCTTGATTCCTCTACTCTGGGTAAAATAAACTATGTGCTGTGTACCAGCACTCCTAGATCCCGCTACTCTACAACATTCCCCAGGCCCCTGAAATTCACTGTGAAGGTCCTGCCCTGGTTTGATTTCCCAAACTATACCTCACACTTTTCTGCATTGAACTCCATTTACCATTCCTCAGTCCAGTTGCCCAACTGATCAAGATCATGCTGTAATTCTTGCTAACAATCTTCAATACCACCCATTTTTGTATCATCTGCAAACGTATTAATCATACCTTGCACATTCTCAGCCAAATCATTGATATAAACCAATGCAGCAATAGGCCCAGCACCGATCCCTGAGGCACACTACTAGTCACAGGTCTCAAGTCTGAAAAACCTTCCACCATCACCCTTTGCTTCCTTCCATGAAGCCAATTCTGTATCCAGTTGGCTAGCTCTGTTTGGATCCTATGCGATCTAACCTTCCAGTACAGCCTACCATGCAGAAACCTTATCAAATATCTTGCGGAAGTCCACATAGGCAATGTCTACAACTTTTAGTCCTACAACTTTGTCTACGTCTACAAACTTTACCCTCATCAATCATTTTGGTTACTTCTTCAAAAAAACTCAATCTAATTGAAAAGACTTTATCTTGTTTGTTAATAATTTCTTGAAGGGAGCATTGTGTAAGGCAACTGGACACGTAAAGTTACAGTGAGCAGAAAAAAAATTGCATGTGCTTCTCTTTAGAATACCTGCTGTATATTAGAATGGGATTCACAAATCGACATACAGTCATTTTCAGGAAATAACAGACAGCTCTAGTGGCCGAATGTAATTCCGCAAGCTTGTGCAACCATGCATTCTATTTCGATATCTTTCCCCGATCAGGATCCTTCAAGTCCAGGGCCACATTTCGCACTAAACGAATGGTTAGAAAAGAGTCAGGTCAGATTTAGCAATAAAGGCAATATGAGGGGAACGCAGCACGTTGAGAAATTAACTCGGTAAGAAGGCTAAGCTGTGACTTTCCATTAGAGAGCATATATGATAGTCTGTGTAATTTACTTCTAATCAGAATTGAAAATGTACCTTGTAATAATATCACGATGGCCCATCTTTCTCCCCTGAGGTATTATTCTGGCGTGCATCAGCTCACGTTTTGAAAGCGCTTGTTCTCCCAAGCTTTCTTGCATTGCGGTACGACATTTAGTTATTCAAGCGTTCAAGCTACAAGCTAATCAACGGAAGATTAATGACAAGCAACCAAGTTGTCCTCACCTGTTTGTTAACTTTAATGAAGGGATAGATGTGATTGTAAAATGTAAAATACATACTTTTTAAAACCAAAATTAGTGAACTGAATGCCAACATCGTAAAATATCACTGTTATATATAAAACTTGGGGGGTTTTTTAACAGAAGGGTATTTTATTCTCGAGCTTTATCATCTGTGTCTGCTTTTTGAGATTTTAGAATTTGAATTTATTCTTTATAAGGAGTAAAATTCACGTCAACTCGGAAACATACCCCCTTGTCTTATATCTAATACCTTGACCTCCAGTGTTATGTCAGACACTATAAATGCTATATATATATAAATATATAGCATAAATGCTATATATATATATATATATATATATATGTGTATCGGGTTATTCATTCAATCTGTACTCTCTTCCGGAAAGTGTAAAATCAATAACTTTGTTGTAAAAGAAAAGATTGTCGTTCAAAATATAGACTGAACCAGAGATAAACATTAAATCAATCCGTAACCTGGAGATTAACTGAAAAAATAATTCCACCTCTTTGTAGAAGTGCTGCCTTGCTGATAATCCCGATCAGTTCCGTCTGGTGAAATCCGGAATATTATTTATTTACTGAGCTGGCTAGGTGGCCGTAAAATCAGAATTTTCTGCCTGAAATTCAGCAACTTTCTCCCACAGAGCAGCTCCATGTTTCCATTGCACAGGAAGAAAAAAAACCCCACAAGTATCAAGGGATTATCTCAAAATTGACATGATTAGTTTCAGTTCATTGCTTCACAGACAATATTATTTCCCCAGGTAGACAGGCTAGTGCACTGTTCTACTGCCTGGGATTTTTTTTTTTAGTGATTAGAAACACTGAATTCCAACCTATAATTAAGTTACAGCTACTTCACAAATTATAAACAAGTGCAGGTGATTATTCTATTGTGCACTTTATAAATGTTTCGGATAGAATAATTTGGTTCAAAGATCAGTGGTGGTTCTTCTGACGGTCTGTTTTAACTGGGGAAAAAGCAGATTTCATCGCTGTGGGCAAGGGGTTTGAAGGAAAGATAGCCTTTGTTCAGATCTGATCAGAAACTGTGGATTTAAAATGCTCTGCATACCATTTCAATTGAGCTTTCTTTTTAAACGTTTTCTGATCTGAACATCTATTTAAATAGCTACATTTAATAGACTTGAAATTAAATTCTTGACCGACCCAGTACTTTTGGTGAAAAAGTGTTACATACATTTAACTAACAATTTGAGCAAGACATGATTCTTTTAATCCAGATATTGTTGAAAAATAGACACATTATTTGATTAAAATGTTGGAATTCATTCTAATTATTTTAATACCTTACACTGAGCTTCTAGTGTTTAATGTGTTTCTCCATATCCTAAAATATATACCCAAAATTAAGATCCTGCTTTACATGTATATTTATAAATTTTTCAATTTAATTTTGCTAATGTACAAAGAAATGGAATTGACAAAATATGCTGGCAAGCCAAGGGCATAAATCAGCCTTTTTTTTTCCTTTAACAGGATGAAGTATCTGTTTTTAAAAGGGACCTGAAATGTCAGCATTAAAAACAGCAGGAGTGCATCAAGGAGATGGACACAAAGGAAAATTGTCACTTCCATATTCAACTTAGGGTACTGTACTTTCGTAAGAATAGCAAACCTTTGGAGAAGTAGCAGAAGAAATTTACTAAGGTGACAAAAGATATGAAAGACCGAAGCAGAGAGTCAAGAGAAAATGGGGCAAATCTCATTGAAGAAAGAGAGAAGAGTGCTTGTAGAGTTTTGCAATATTTTGAAGGGTTTTGTTCAGACAAATGAAGAATGATAATATTTCCAGCCAGTAAGTAGACAGTTTAGATGTATGATCATTATCAAAACGATTAAGGGAAAGACAAGACATTTTTTGACAGACTCGTGACATTGTTGTGGTTATTTTGAACTTAGTTAAATAAATCAGGAACTACAAGGCCAGTGTCAGTAAAAGTGTCTGTGAAGTTACAGAGCTGCAATTCAAATCCTGCTATGTTGCAAATAATTTTAAGGGGAGAAAGTTCATAAATTCGTGTTCATAAGTTATAGGAGCAGAATTAGGCCATTCAGCCCATCAAGTCTTCCACATTGGTTAATGTGTAACTCCAATCGCATTCCAGTGTAATAGATTATGAGCTATCAGAAATGACACAGAGGTCAAGAAATGACACAGCTGCATAAAACTCCATAAACCTCTTCAAGAAGAGGAGGAAGTGCCCGCCAGTTATGTCTTAGAGAAACTGTGGTACCGATTATATATTTTTAAAGAATTCATAGACAAATACATGAAAAAGAAAGAAGAAGGATGGGGGAATAAAGCAGGGACATGCGTGTGAGTGGACTAATTGAATTTCAGGGATCCAGAACTGGTGCTGTGTGAAATGGCAGGATGGATTTGAAAAAAGAAGAAAGGAATTTGGACATTGGCAATGAAGACCAGTGTGCTTGCACCTTAAGCACCTTAAGCACCTTAAGTATCTTACCCAGCTTTGGCTAACCAATCAAGCATGGCTGACGTTACCTGCCTCATAGAGAATTTGCAGAGCAGAAACAGATTGTTTCTGGGCAATGTTTTATTGCACTTGCCATGTTTCTCCTTCTGGACTTTAGCAACTTTGAAGAACTCTTGAAAACAACAAGAAGTTTTTAGGATGGATTCATGGATTTGTATAAACCATTCCATGACAAATCTGCAAGAAATTGAATGTCCGTTCAAGAAAACAAAAATATATATATTGAACGAGCACCGCACTCATCCTTCTTCAAAACTACGGCCAAAAAAACACTGCTTTTGAAGTGTGATCACTGTTATTACTGCTGAAAATCTTGCATCCGACTTATCCACTGTAAGTCCACAGAAACAACAATGTAATATTGATCAAAAGTACTAGTTGAGCCATAAATTTGTATAGGACCTATGGAACAATTTCTCTGCTCTCCAGCAAACTTGTATTTTGCCTGAGAGACGCTTATTTTGACTTTTTGTTCAAAAGATGGTATCTAACAGTGTAGCACTTGTATTGTGCAGAAAGGAACTGTAGATGCTGGTTTACACAGCAGATAGACACAAAATGCTGGAGTAACTCAGCGGAACAGGCAGCATCTCTGGATAGAAGGAATGGGAGACGTTTCAGGTCGAGACTCTTCTTCAGACTGAGAATCGGGAGAGGGAGACACAGAGATATAGAACGGTAGGGTGAGATGCTGCCAGTCCCGCTGAGTTACTCTAGTATTTTATGTCTATCTTGCCACGTATTGTATTACTTTCAAGAGCTTGCTCAATCATTTGTGCTCAAGCTTCCGGCATGAAATTTGAACTAACAACCTTCTAACCGCGCCGTTGTGTTTGGCTGCCTGCCACTGTATGTTTCTTTTTTTTTTTCCTAATCAGATGTGCAGCACTTTGGTCAACGTGGGTTGTTTTTAAATGTGCTATACAAATAAAATTGACTTGACTTGACTTGACTAACTTCTACTGGTTGGTGTGGAAAATGTTTTGCTGGTGTTTTATCTAGTGTGGAAGGCCAGCTCCCATCAAGCTCCCAAATGGCAATGCTGTCAGCAGATCAGCATGTTCTGTGGTAAATGCCAGTCATACCACTTTGCATTGGTCGGTCTATACACAAAATAACCCCTTCAACAAACGTCATCCTGCTCAGCTCACACCACAAAAACGCCACCACCTTTGAACTGAAATTACACTCCATATATTTCAAGTAAGATTCAAAATTCAAGGGTATTATGTCTTCTTCCCTTTATTAATAATATCTGCTTTAACAAATGGACAGGCGAGAAAGTAGCGCAGATTCCATCAACTGCCCATTTCCGCTACTGTGACCTTTCCATCCAAAAATAACATTTTTGCCCCTTTTGCCACTGAGCCAGAGGTAACCATGAGCCTCTACTGGAAGTATGTGGGCTCGGAAGGGTCTAAAATGAGAAGGCATAGATTTAAGGCGAGAGGAGAAAAGCAAGCTGCAGAGGTGGTTATTTTGGCAAATGTAATTACAGCATGTAAAAAGCATTTGGGCAACAATTTGGAGAGAATGTTGAGAGATACGGGCCAAATGCAGGCATATGGAATTAGCGTAGATTGGCATCAAGGTCGGCCAAGAGGAGTTGGGGCAAAGCTGCTCAACGACTCTATAACTCTATAATTCTTGGGATAACAGAAATGTAAAATAGATCACAAACTTTCTGGACCGTAGTAGACTGAAATATTTTAAATGATGCATCATTTCAGAAAAAGAAAAAAAAGTGGTTTAATAACAGTGAACAAAAGCAATGCAGTGTTGTATCTTCTCATATGAAAAAGTACCTCAAAATATCGGTACCTAGAAACAAAAAAATTATTGGCCTTACTAATATTTAGTGTGGGAGATCACAGTTGGTATTCTGACTACTCATGAAGCATATTGTTGTGTTGTAGTTTCAATATAAACACTTCTTGTATAACAAATCTCCTACCCCATTTTTATCTCCTCACCTTCGCAATGTTTATGTTCACATCCTATCTGTGGCTATTATTTTATAGGGTATAATGTTATCAAATCAGACCCCTTGATGTATTAATACCCCCTTTGATTGAGATTACTCCCACTTAGCTGGTGCCCTTTGACTTAGATATACCTACACGGATTTACAAGGGACATCAGTTTTTTTCCACTCTCTGCTTCAAATGAGATTCAAAACTCAAGAGCTGAGGTAAACAATTTGTTCTTTTATTTATTTGTTTATAAATGATTAGCTATAGCACAATTCACAGGTAATCACAATTATCTGCCAAGAACAGTCAATTGATTCCCTCTAAAATTGTAAAATTATGACAAGAGCAATTCAGTGATTGGGTGTCAGAACAGTGCAGAAAAATTTAGTTTATAAACCTTCACTTATGATTGGACATTCTGAGAATAATGTGCATTCATCAGAGATTTGGACCATTTGGTGGCTGTTTGTGTTCTTAAAATATTGTTAGAATGAGATAAAAAGAACCAATTATTTTGAAGTTGACATTGAGACTTATAGCAATAATGAATCTGCTTTTTAAGTAGGTGATGGCTTGGTGAACATTGATTTTTATTGATCCTGCTAATATTTTATTTCTTTTATTGATTTTTAAAGAAATCTTTTATTCAAGTGCTTAGTGCGCATGCTAAAATACAAACTTCCCAAACCCATACAAGCAGGGTGATGATTCAATTATTCCAGAAGCAAGGAACTGCATAATATTGGTATCCTTCGAAAAAAACAGATCTCTTGGCTTCTTAAATAATTAGTATGAAAGATCACAGCTGGCTTTCTGACATGGGACTGATACATTGGGACAGATACATTGAAACGTACTGCTACATTATAATGGTATTACAAACTTGTCTCACCATAAGACATATTCTACAGCTATGCTATTACAATGCTCAAAATTTTGGCTTGCGAAGGAGCCGCTAATAAATGATAATGCTCAAGGACTATTAATATTTTCCGTCATTTTGGACTTAATTATTTTTGTTTTGTGTTACTGCGATCTCGGTTTAAAGCCTTTGTAAAGTATCTGTGGATTATGCTCGGACATGGCAAGATCCTCATGAACTTTGGGAGTGTTGCTTCAGCCTCTGGGACAGCCATTTTTAGTTTTTTCTTGCTATTAACTCTCATGGATTTTAAGGTGGATTTTGAGCTGAGATGGGAGTGCTGGTAATTTAGGAGGACCATGCTATTAACCTTTCCTCATCAGCAGCCCTGACCTGCATTTCACAGATATTACATGTTCCTTTATTCCTTTGCTTTATTCCTCTGCATCACAATACCCTTGCCTTCACTGAGTGATGCAGCTCCTGTCTTTATACTTTGATCTGCATTTTAGTATTACAAAGACCATTCCCCAGTCCTATCCACTCCTCCCCCTTTGCAGGTTGAAACTAACTTGTTTTCTCACTTTTCTAGCTCAGATGAAAAGTTTATGAACTAAAACATTAACTGTTTCTCTTTCCAACGTTGCTGCCTGAGTCATTGAATATTTCCAGCATTTTCAGTTTGATGGTTAAGAAAATCCTTGCAATTGACTATGACACAATATAAGGTGCAACTTGACATAAGCTGGGGGTGCTGGTAAACTCTAACCGCAACGATATTCAATGGAATATCAGAGGTTTAAAACCAAGATTGTATACTCCACGAAGGACTAACAGAAAGGCACCCTGATACATGGTGCTTATATCATATACATCAACATTGATGTCATTACATTCTTATAACTACACAACCCTTATACCATAACACCATAAGACATAGTAGCAGAATTAGGCCATTTGACCCATTGAGTCTGTTCGGCCATTCAATCATGGCTGGTCTATTTTTCACTCTCAACCCCATTCTCCTGTCTTCTCACCGTACACTCTGTCACCCTTACCAATCAAGAACCTATCAATCTCCACTTTAAAAATACCTAATGACTTGGTCTTTATCACCATCTGTGGCAATGAATTACATAGATTCACTACACTCTGGCTAAAGAAATTCCTCCTCTTAACTTCACAACTCAAATTGAATATCATGTTTGAGTATATCACAGCTCCTGTGAAAAGCCACGGACACTATCACAATACCATTACCTCCACTGAGTGATACAGGTTCTGTCTTTGTATATTGAACTGCCTTTTATAGTGCAAATAGGTAATTATACATCATGCTATGTAAATCCCCACTGCAAAAGTGAAAGGGCCAGGTGCCTGGTTAGTTGGAGTAGTTGGATCTTATGATGCTGAATACATTGCCTGGGAATATATTGTGTCAACAGGGATTCCATTTCCGGTGGGTCATGTTGTTTATACTCGTAATATTGTGCTTACAACCTATAAATCAATATCTCATTGATCCTATTGTGCTATTTTTAGAGGAGGCATATAATAAACTAGGTGATATGCCTAGACCCACCAGCCCATCAAACAGTAAAGGATGAGTTTAGATCTGGATACATCAGGACAAAACATCACATGAATGGACATTACATAAATCCTCACCACCTATGGCATTGCACATAACTGGGCATTTCCTGATTTCACTATTTCTTTTGATTCATTTTAAACACTAAAAAAGTCCTTCAGTGGATAGTAACATAAAGTTTCTCCACAAGTCAATATGGAGGTCATTGTGAATTTACCTCATTTGTCAAGTGACAAACAAGGCATGCTTTTATTGAAGGGGCTAACATGAGCTACTTCTGCTTCTATTTCTTATATTCTTTTGAGTCAGGTACTATTCCTGCCACCAATGTGCAGGAGCTGAAGAACATGGTATTGGTTTCATTACTAGCAGGAACATGGCAGTTGCTAAACCCCATTATCTTTCCAGAAATTGTCTCAATTTTCACCAGTGGAAGACTTCAATATAACTCTACAAATTCAGAATGGATGCCAAGGAGTAGTACTCAAAAATCCTGGCAGATGTTGCATGATATTTTTATTAATTTATCGGATGCAGGTGTCGCCAGCAAGGATAACATACATTGTCCTTTCTTTATTGCTCTTGAGCTGATGGAAGAGAACAATCTACTTGAACCTCTGCAGTCCCTGTGGTGAAGTGCTCAATAATGTTGAAAAAAGGTGATCCAGGAATTTGGCATGGCGATTATGAAAGAACACCATTGATTACCAAATCAGTACGATGTGTGTTTCAGGGAAACTTCCAATTGGTGAAGTTCCCTTGTACCTGTTATCTTCTAGTTTGCAGAGGTCATGGCTTTGGGAGATGACTTTAAAGAAGCCTTGGTGAGTTTATTAAGCTGTTAACTGCTAGTCCCAATTGAGATCACCTCACCTAGTTTGGACCACCCTTTTTATTATCATCTGTAGGCTAAATCTCAGAGAAGGCAATAAGTCAGCAGGAGATAGACCCAAAATACTGCAGTAACTCAGCGGGAAAGACAGCATCTCTGGAGAGAAGGAATGGGTGGCTTTTCGGGTCGAGACACATCTTCAGCGTAGAGTCAGGGGAAAGAAAGTCAGCAGGAGAGTTAACAGTGGGTTTTTTTTAAAAACCATATATATTTTTCATGTTGCATATGCTAGTTCCACTTGTGTTAAATGTCAAACAAAGCCACATTGAATTATATTAGCAAGAAAAAGCCCTTCAGTACAATTTTGTCAGTAATATAATAGATTTTCACATTATTTCATACTTAATTGGATGTGAACTGCTCTCTGCTAGGTTGTGCAATTTCCATAATTATCTCTGTCTATGTGTAACATCCAGTAGATGCCAATACAACTGGGGGTTTAAAAAGTAATTAAGACTCCACACAAGAGGAAAGAAACAAATTTACCTGAGCCTTTTCATTTCTTGATTGTATAAATAAAAAGACACGCTGTTGTATATTTTTAAAAAACGTGTATATTCTGGAAATCTGTGTAAAAAAACCCAGATAATACTGGATATATCTCAAGTTAAAGGCAGCATCTGTGGAGCGGGAATATGAGATTGAACAATTCAGTATGACCTTTAATCAGAACTAGACAATACACATTTAAGGTACAGAAAAGGGTGGAGGGAAGGTCCATGATCGCATGAAATTGAATCATAAAAGGGATGATTGCGGAAGATGAACGAAAATGATCATTAGAAGGAGTAAATGGGAGAAACTAAATCATTCTCTATAATTACCATAGGAGACAGTGTGAATAGACAATAGACAGTAGACAATAGACAATAGACAATAGGTGCAGGAGTAGGCCATTCAGCCCTTCGAGCCAGCACCGCCATTCAATGCGATCATGGCTGATCACTCTCAATCAGTACCCCGTTCCTGCCTTCTCCCCATACCCCCTCACTCCGCTATCCTTAAGAGCTCTATCCAGCTCTCTCTTGAAAACATCCAACGAACTGGCCTCCACTGCCTTCTGAGGCAGAGAATTCCACACCTTCACCACTCTCTGACTGAAAAAGTTCTAGAAATCTGAAACAAATGAAATAGTGCGAATGACGATTATCTCAAATTGTTGTTCAGTGCTCATTTTGGAAGGTGATGGAAGATGAATATATTGCTCCTCAGTTAATTTCAGATGTTGATTCATTTTCCTTCCTATTTAAACCTCCTCCTGATTGTTTAAGACACAAGAGACTGCCAAAGCTGTAATCTGAAGCAAAAAACAAACTCAGTGTTTGGTTGGCCATCCCACTGACTCCACAGATGCTGCCTGACCCATTGTGTTTTTCCAGCAGTATTTTTTTTTTTACTGCGTTCTTCGTTTGTCCCATTATCATTCTCTTTTATCCCTCCCTGCCCTACAAGTGCCCTCACTTGCCTTCCACCCTGTCACAGGCTTTCCCTCTTCTTTTCTCCACCATTACCTTAACTAACATCTTAATGCTTGTGGTCATCAAACCTTTCCCCATTCTGGTGAAAGAAATATAAATATCAACTCTTCCCTTCCCTTTCCTTGCCTGGCTTGTGTATTTTCAGCATTTACGATTTCATTTTCAGATTTCCAGCAATACATTACTTTTTCATTTTACATTATGACACGTTGCATCTTTTTCTCAACTTTCTGAATTTCTAGAGCATCACCATTTATCCACCATTTTCCTGTCTCATTGCTGAACCAGAATCTAAATCCCACTTTAGTGGACATACTTTCATGATTAATTGGAGTGTTTTATCAAATTGTCATGTAGTAATAGCAATTTGTCATGATTTCATGCACAAATAAGCTTCAAAAGGGCCACTGCCATTATTGGGCAATATTTAATGGAAATTCCAGACAGTAAGTCTACAAAGATGTTTTGATCTGTTCCTGAGTCACATCTCAAGGCGATATTACTGTGCATGCAAGCTCATTAGATATTTACTATTATGGCTATTAACTTTAATATAGTAAATCTCACATAACAGCTTGCTGCCTTTGAACGCGAGCCATAGATCTGGGAGTATTTCACTCCTGCAATGGGAACACCTGTCAATAGCTGTCTCACCTTCACCTGCTTCTGTGAATTACAATAGAATCAAACAGCTGTACAGTAGTAGCAACCCATCAACAACAATCAGAAGGTAATCATATCCATCCCAAATCTAATGTCTGCAGGCAACAGATTTTGAACCATTGACAGCCTGCCTTATAAACAAGAACACTGCCACATCAACCACCTGTCTTCAACCACCAGCTTTTCAATAGTACTGTGTAGGTCATTGTATCTCTCTCCCTCCTTTTCTCTTTCATGTATCATATTGTACATATTTATAGACATAAATAAAACGTCATCGCATCTGTTGCCTTACTCCCCTACGTTTTGTTCTCTTTCAGCATTGTTTAGTTTAGTTTCGAGATACAGCGTGGAAACAGACCCTTCGCCCAATGATCCCTGCACACTAACATTATCCTACACACTCTAGGGACAATTTACAATGTTACCAAGCCAATTAGACTACAAATCTGTATGTCTTTGGAGTGTGGGATGAATCCAGAGCACCTGGCGAAAACTCGCAAAGGTCATTGGGAGAACATACAAGCTCCGTACAGACAGCACCCATTGTTCAACTGATTTCTTGGTACATACCTGATTAAACACTCGCACCTGAAATGTTAGCATGTTTCATTGCAGAACTAGCTGACCTGTCCAAAACAACAGCTCACTTTCAAAGACCCACCAGCAGTTAATTGCCCACACTCACACTATTTCATATTCAGAATTTTGATTTCCAGCAGTTGCTTTCAGTTTAACTATCTGTACTGTCTAGTAAAGAAGGTTTATCTTCATAACATTTTAATTAAAGCAAAGCTAACAAAGTCATCCACTCATTAAAAATCCAAGGAGTTTGGGGGTCATTATTGTGCAGCCGTCTTAACATAGTCTCTGGGTAGCAGGGCACTCCCTCATTAATCTGTACTTCTGTTTAGATAACCAATTATTCCTCCTTTACACAAATCCTGGAAGTTTATCTGTTGGTGCTGTTCATAATTCCCCCTGTGTTTTACACAGGTTCGCCAAAAGCAGCTTCCATTATTGTCTCATGGATGTAATTAGTGAAAGTCATCACGAGCACTTTGAAATGACGATGTAATTTTTATTTTCTTTGATTTGATACCACTCCAAAATTATAATATTCTAAGAGAGAATTATTCATACCTGCTTTGTATTTTGATGGATGTTAGTTGTTTCCTTTTTATAAATTTTGCGTTTGAAAACCTAATTACAGCTGTTGAGAGATCTCGGGGGGACAATCTAATTAAGTTTTCAACTGCGGTTCTGTGATGGCCTGTAGCAGGACATCAAAGGAAAACAGGCTACAGACAAAGTGTTAAGATCTCTTTGGCATTTGAGGCTACAAGTTGCATGAATGAAATAAAATAATGATTTCTCACCTCTGTGGGGGAGATGGATGGAATAAGAACCGGGAGTTATTTGTGGTCTGTTATTATCTAGATTTTAGCAAATCCTTGATTTTTCTAGTATGTTTTTGCTTTGGATTGAGATGCATGTGAATTTACTAATAATTTTTACAACCAATTTCCAGATTTGATAGTAAAGGTAGTCAAACTTTTGTTTCATTTGTATTGTAAGTTCAGATAATATTTAAATCTTCTCCATACTGATCCTTATTTTGCAGCTTTAAAACTTATGATCTTTCCATCTGAGAAACATCACCATCGAGGTTAATTTGGGTTCGCAGTTTGGTTTGATTTTACTTTAACCTAATATAATTCGCCATACCCAGTCAATAAATATTCCAGTCAAAATTTACTGGTCCTCATTTTCAGGCCATTTGGCAACTTTGAATGGAATGGCTGAGTCCTGAATCATTTCATTTCAGTGGTTACTATTGGGACCACTGGGAAGACAGAAAGACGTCAGAATCAAGTTGCAAGGCCTTCCAAAATGAAAATTCCATGATATTGATAAGATTCTTGACCGTCAGCAGATTATTTGCATTTGCACGTGGCATGATTTAAGGTAACCCATGAGATAGTTAAATGCATTCATTTTAGTTTTCAAAAATAGCCTATATTCAGGAAAGGTCCCTTTAGATTGGAAAACAGCAAATGTAACTCCATTGCTCTGAAAGGGACTCAGAATGTCAAAAACAACAACCACGGGAAAACCACCATAGGGGAATTTTTAAAAGTTATCAGGCAAAGTCAAATTAAAAGAGAATTACTTCTGACCAATTTTTTGGGGTTCTTTTAATAAATAATATGCTGTGCATAAAAGGACTCTGGCAATATTTGATAAGGTGCCACTTCAGGTTATTGCAGAAATTAGCTGTTTTACAGGACATAGAGTGTGTGTGTGTGTGTGTGTGTGTGTGTGTATGTGTGTGTGTGTGTGTGTGTGTGTGTGTGTGTGTGTGTGTGTGTGTGTGTGTGTGTGTGTGTGTGTGTGTGTGTGTGTGTGTGTGTGTGTGTGTGTGTGTCTGTATCTATGTATGTGTACCTGCATGTGTGCGTACGTATGTGTCTGTACATGTGCGTGTGTGTCTTGTATCTAGTAAACAAGATATATTGAGTTCAGGGATTGCTGTGGAGGGAGAGGGGGATTGTTCAACACTTTACAGTTATGTAAATGATGTGAATAAACACGTCAGGTGTATGATAAGAAAATAACTGCAGATGCTGGTACAAATCGATTTATTCACAAAATGCTGGAGTAACTCAGCAGGTCAGGCAGCATCTCGGGAGAGAAGGAATGGGTGACGTTTCGGGTCGAGACCCTTCTTCAGAGCTTCTCTCCCGAGATGCTGCCTGACCTGCTGAGTTACTCCAGCATTTTGTGAATAAATCAGGTGTATGATTGTTGTTTGTTGATTAAGAGGGGTAGGAAAGCAAATTGTGAAAAAGACTGCAAAAGGATTTAGACTGGTTAAGTGTGAGGCCAGCAATCTGATAGGTGGTGTACAACTTAAACCAATGTGAAGTTATCCATTCTGATGGGAAAATACATAAAAGAAAAACATTATCTAAACAGTGAGTAAATGCAGAGCTCTGAGGTGCCAAGTGATCAAGGTGTCTCAAAGCATGATTCAGAAAAGACCAGCATGCAGACACAGTAAGTATTTAAGAAACTAACATAATTTTATTGTTTATTTCTAGGGGAGTTCCTTCTTTAAGAAAAGATGTTAAGGCTTCAGATACAGATCAAAAACGTTTACTAGACTAATAGCTGGGTGGGTTGTCTTATGATTCATATAACATGGTATAGACCAAACATCTACACAGACCAAGATGAATATCTAGGCTGATTCTGTTTGCTCATATCCCTCTAAACCATTCCCATCCACGTCCCTGTCCAAATATTGTTTTAAATGTCGTAATTGTACCAGCATATACCACCTCCTCCAGCAGCTCATTCTTTATATCCATCATGTCAGACCTCCTTTAAATGTTTCCCCTTGACCTTAAGCCAATATCCTCCAGTTTTAGTCTACCTACCCTATCTGTTTCCCTCATAATTTCATAAACCTCTCTAAGGATACCCCTCAGCCTCATTAGCTCCAAGGAATACAGTCACAGCCTCAATCTCTTCTTATAACTCAAACTCTCCAGTCCAGGCAACATCTTTTCTGCACCCTCTGTAGCACAATTACATCCTTCCTATGGTGGAACAACAAGAACTGATGATCTTTGATGATATTGGTTTCATTTCTAAGATGACACGTTCTATAGATCCCTTCAATGCTGGGGAGGTCAGTAACAGTGATAAAATAGACAGCGTATACCTTCGATTTGTAGCAGCATCTGCAGTTATTTTCTTACACCACCTTCTGAAGTGTCCTTTATTTCTGGGAATTTGATTTGCCAAAGCTAGACATGATACGACCAGTTAGTATGCTCTCTAACATATGCCTGTGATGAACTGGACGGAATTTTTGTCAACATAACATAGATCAGCATTTTTCGTGATTTCATCGACATGTTGGGCCTAAGACAAATCTTCAGAGAAATCCAGGAATTTGAAGCTGTTAATTCTCCACCACTCTCCTGTTGATGAAGACAGGTCCCCCCCCCCCCCCCCCCCCCCCCCCCGTCCCCCCCCAGAGAGTCAAATATATGCACCTAGATCTTGGAAACATTGAGAGCAAGATTGTTGATCTGGCACCTTTCAATTACTGTAGAACGTCAATCTCCCTTCTGGCTCATTGTTCATCCAACATCAGTGGTGAAAATTCAGAGAATTTAAAGGTGGCATTGGAGCTGTGTCTGGCTACACAGTCATGGGTGTAGAAAGAGTTGAACATGGGCTCCTGTGGTGATGGATATTGAGGAGGAAATGTTGTTGCCAATTCATACAGGTTCTTCCTTTGCCTTGTCACAATGGATGGGTCCCGGAAATTCATTCACTATTTTACACTTCAAGAAGACTTACACTTCTCTTTCATTACGTCAATATGTTTCAGGATACCAATGCATTCTTTCCTGAATTCAATGACTTTAATGTCCATCTCCATGGTCAACACAGATGAGAAATGTTCATTCAGACCTCACCAATCTCCTGTGACTACACACATGGGTTACTGCTCTGATCCTAAAAAGGACTGGGTGACGTTTCGGGTTGAGACCTTTCTTCAGACTGGAGAAGGCTCTCGACCCGAAACGTCACCCATTCCTTCTCTCTGAGATGCTGCTTATCCCGCTGAGTTGCTCCAGCTTTTTGTGTCTATCTTTGGTTTAAACCAGCATCTACAGTTCCTTCTGTCACACCAAAAAAAGGCCAATCTTTCTTGTTCCCATTTTCCTAATATACTTAAATCATCTTTTAGGATTCTCCTTTACCTTCTCTGCCAGGGATATCTCATGGCCTCCTTCCTCGGAGTATTCCTAAGGCTTAGGATGGGTTGGACAGGCTAGATAGGTGTCTGCCAGAGTTTAGCAGAGTGGACAATTGAAATATGTAAGAGGGTATTTAAGGAGAGACATTGTGGGACAATCTAGAGCTGGGTGTCACCGTTTAAAAATAAAGAGATGCCCATTTAAACAAAGATGATCTTTCTTTCAGAATCTTTGGAACTCCCTTCTTCAGAGGTCGATGGAAGCAGACTCTTTGAATAGTTTTAAAGCAGAGTTAAATAGTTGCTAGATAAGCACGGAGTTGCCAGGAATAGGGAGTAGAAGTTACAATCAGATCAGGCATAATCTCATCAGATGTCAGAATATGGTTGAAGGGCCAAGTGGCCTACTCCTGCACCTAATTTATATGTCTGTAGAAACATATAAATGATGTCCATATGTAACAATATACAGTGTATCTGTAATAAGATATTGACTGTATGCAAAAAAGGAATTTCACTGTACCTAGGCACATGTTGCAATGTAGTACCATTGAACCGTCACTATTATTTGAGCAATGTGTGATCATTCATGGAAAATTTGTAAGATAACACCTACTTTTTATGAACTGGTCACAACACAAGCAGCCTAAGGAGTCATCGCTTCCACAGCTGTTCAGAGGAAAGATGTGAATGCAGAGTTAGCACTTCAGAAATTCAATAACTTGACTTGAACCTGAATTATGATACCTCTGAAGAATACTCAGACTGAAAGAAAGAGCATACGACATCAGCAAGAACAATGCATAAATACAAAAGAGCACATAGATAATGTTACTAATCCACTGCTCTAGCTATGCCTCACATTGCGATTTAGAGTGCCTTAGTGGAACAATATATCACCTAGCACATTGCACACTATTGGCCTTGAGAGAGCCATTCCAAAAGGATCTTATGAAAGAAAGGCCTTAAGAAGAGGATACTGGGGTAAACAGGCTTGGTAAAGTTTAGTTTAGTTTTGTTTATTATCACGTGTACCGAATTAAAGTGAAAAGCTTTTTGATGCGTGCTATCCAGTCGGTGGAAAGACAATACATGACTACAATCGAGCCTTCCACAGTGTACAGATACACGATCAAGGGAATCATGTTTAGTGCAAGATAAAGTTCAATAAAGTCATAAGGTCGTAAGGATAGGAGTAGAATTAGGCCATTAGGCCCATCATCTACTCTGCCATTCATTCATGGCTGATCTATCTCTCCATCCTAACCCCATTCTCTTGCCTTCTCCCCATAACCTCTCAACAGTACTAATCAAGAATCTATCTATCTCTGATTAAAGATTAAAGAGATAGTCCCCATTGTGGTAGCTTAGGACCTCTCTAGCTGGTGATTGGATGGTTCAGTTGCCTGAAAACAGCTGGGGAGAAACTATCCATGCATCTGGAGGTGTGCATTTTTACACTTCTGTACCTCTTGCCTGATGGGAGAGTGGAGAAGAAGGAGTGTCCAGGGTGAGTTCAGTTTGGTGATATAGAGATATTGTGTGGAAACAGGCCCTTCGGCACACCGAGTCTGCGCCGATCAGCGATCCCCGATAACTAACACTATTCTACACACACTAAGGACAATTTGACAATTTGACAATTTTGCCAAGCCAACTGCCCTACAAACTTGTACATCTTTGGAATGTGGGAGGAAACCTGGGTACCCTGAGAAAACCGCTGCAGGTCATGGGTAGAATGTACAAAGTCCATGTAGTCAGGATCAAACCCGGGTCTCTGGCACTGTAAGGCAGCAACTCTACCACTGCGCCATCATGAGACGCATCCTTGATTCTGCTGGTGGCCTCGCTGTGGCAGCGTGAAGTGTAGATGGAGTCAATGGAAGGGAGGTTGTTTTGTGTGATGGTCTGGGCTGCGTCCACAATTTTCCACAATTTCTTGCTATCTAACAACTAGTTTGGAGTTGTTCCAAACTATGTTGTTATGCATCCTGATAAAATGCTTTCAACTGTGCATCTGTTGAAGTTGGAATAGGGAGTTTCAATTCTTCGATATAATCCAGGTCCCTAAGGTTATTTAGCACTGTAATATTGACAGAGATGCTCTCACCATCTTTATTTGATTTTTCTACCTGAAAAATAAGTGTTTGTTCACAGGTATATGCAGAAAATGGACCAATGCAGTTTGTAGTCTCTTTTGGAAGGGGTCACCTTTGAAATGTCTGGCAAAGAGAACACTCTGGTGGATGGAACAGGCAAAGAGGAGCTATACGGTCTGTTACTCTGATTTCTATGCTTGTGCATGAAGCTCAAGGCATTTCCAAAGCTAAAGTCATAACTTCATGTTCATAAGAGATAGGAGCAGAATTAGGCCAAGTCTACTCTGCCATTCAATCATGGCTGATCTATCTTTCCCTGCTAACACCATTCTCCTGCCTTCTTCACATAATCCCTGACACCTGTACTAATCAAGAACCTGTACCAATCAATTAAGGGTGCCACGGTGGTGCAGCCGTAGAGTTGCTGCCTTACAGCTCTTACAGGGCCAGAGACCCAGGTTCGATCCTGACCTCTGGTGCTCTCTGGCATGGATTTTGTATGTTCTCCCCGTGACCGCGTGAGTTTTCTCCGAGATCTTCTGTTTCCTCCCACACTCCTAAGACGTACAGGTTTGCAGGTTAATTGGCTTGGTAAATTGTCCCTAGTGTGTGTAGGATAGTGTTAATGTGCGGGGATCACTGGTCGGCGTAGACTCGGTGGGCCGAAAGGCCTGTTTCCGTGCTGTATCTCTAAACTGAACTAAACTATCTATCTCTGCCTTAGAAATATCCATTGACTTGGCCTCCACAGCCTTCTGTAGCAATGAACTCCACAGATTCACCACCCTCTGACTAAAGAAATTCCTCCTCATCTTCCTGAAGGAATGTCCTTTAATTCTGAGGCTGTGACCTCTGGTCTGAGTCTCTCCCACTAGTGGATACATCCTTTTCATGGTTCCTTACGTCGAATGACTTAATGACCTGGTACTCTGGAGAATCTTGAACTGGAGGCCAATATCTGAGGATAAAGGACCACACATTTAGGACAGAAATAAGAAATTGTCAGTTCCTAAATTCTAATAAACGTTGTGGTTCTCAAACACGCAAATGGATGCTGAGCAGTTGAGCAATGTGGATGTGATTATGTTGGGGTTGCAGACCTTTATGAATGCTGCATGCCATGTGCTATGAATTTGGTAAATGCCATCAATAAAGGATATTTGGTTTGAAAGATTTTTTCCTGTTGCTTGTGTTACAGTGCGGTAATGTAGAAAAGACTATAAATATGACTTTAGAGATAAATGTGGAATCTTCCAGCTGTGGAAGTGACAGCGCAGTCACCATGTGTGAGGGGAAAAAAAGGAGCTTGTTTCTTTAGACAGAACAATATTCAGGACTGCGTAATAAAAAAAGATCTACAGAGGCTGAGTTATACCAAAGATAGATAGAGAATGCAGGTGTAACACTACGGGTTGGGCAGTATCTCTGGAGAAAATGGACAAGTGACATTTTGGTTTCAGACTAAAGAAGGGTCATGAGCCAAAACATCACATGTCCATTTTCTCCAGAGATGCTGCCTGACCCGCTGAGTTACTCCAGCATTATGTGTCTGTATACAGGGCTGGTGGTGAACATAACAATTGGAAGCATGAACAGGCTTATCAGCTAGTCATGCATGCTACACAACTCATTGGTCATCTTTACCCCAGCACCACTTTCTTGCACTGATCCCATCTTCCTGGATTCACCTAATGTCTAAAAATCTATCAAACTCTGTTTCAATAATGTTCAGTACAATACCTCCACAGCTGTCTTCAGCAGAAAATGTTGTAGATTTTGCTGGCCTCTAGGTGAAGAAATTTCTTCCCAGCTCTATCCTGAATGGCTAACAGCTTATTTTGAGATTACGACCTCTGGTTTGTAGTCCTTGCTGTGGAAAACACTAATTTCCCTGTCAAGCTCTTTGAGAAGTTTGTGTGTTTCAATTAAGTCACCTTCTATTCTTCCAAATCCGAGGAAGTAAAGATTTGGTTTGCTCAATCTTCCCTGTGGCAGAGAGCAGTCTGGAGAACATCCATTATGTTTCTCTATAGCAAAACCACCCTTCCTCAGGTAGGTGAATGAGACCAGTGCACAATATTCCTGATGCAGCTTCAGTAAGATTTGATATATTAGCATAAACTATCTCTACTCTTGTATTCAAATCCCCGTGTGATATACGCCAATTTTCTGATGGCTAAGTATACTGTCCAAGTAGGTAAAAAGATAGAGTCACAGGGTCATACAGTATGGAAACAGGCCCTTTGGACCAACTCGCCTATGACAACCAAGATACTTCTATCTAAGTGAGTCCCATTTACCCACGTTTGGTCCATATCACTCTAAACCTTTCCTTGCAAGCAAAAATGTCTGGCACACTGAAGTGATGTTCGAAGACACATGCAGAATAGCTAGAAGTATGCAAAAATTGTAAAAAATGTATTGCTACAGACAATCCCATAGATTAAAAGGGCCGTGGTTTTCATAGAGGAGTCATGTAGTTATTGCAGTAGGAAAACTGGTAGATTTCACGTGAATCAGCATGGGGGATAAACCTAGTGATTCTCATCCTCGCCGATCATCCTGTGGTAGATCTTAGAGTCACAGATTCACACAGCAGAGAAAAAAGGTCATCGGCTCATGGAGTCCACATTGACCTTCATGGCATCTTTTTTTTTTACATGAACCCTATTTAATTTGCCCTGTATTCCTATCAAATGGGCTCAGATTTCTGCAATCATACCACATTCGGGGCAAGTTACAGTCAAATGACCGATGAGCTTGCACATCTTTGAGATGTGGAGGATAACTGGAGCACCGGAGAAAGAACATGTAAACTCCACATAACACTGGGTGCTGGGGATGTCAGTTGGCAGCATTGCTAGCTGGTTCACTCTGCCATTCTTACTGAATGGATTCAAGGTCAATGTGATCTAACCCTGCTCCTACCTATTATACTACAGTCTGAAGAAGGATCTCGACCCGAAACGTCACCCATTCCTTCTCTCCTGAGATGCTGCCTGACCTGCTGAGTTACTCCAGCATTTTGTGAAATAAATACCTTCGATTTGTACCTGCATCTGCAGTTATTTTCCTATACTTTGAAAGTGACGTCATTTTACGAGAGGTGCAGATGAGAAATTCAAAACTGTGGAATGAAAAATGACATTCACTTTTCTTGACAGGATAGATCACTTGATTGGGACATAAATTTTAAATTCAATAAGGAGAATGGTCCTTTAGAAACATCGGTTTTCAAAATAACTGCAGGTAAAAATAACAAAATACAGAAATCTATTGAGCTTTATTAACCTGTCTCTAAAACTCTATTAAACTGACTTTTATCATAGTATATTTCTGAATTACTTTTCCTGCACTGTGATTATTTTATATTTTTCTTCATCCATATTTCAGATAGCTTTAATTTAAACTTTGCACCTTTTAATCTTAAAAAGCACATTCCAATGGGATTGTATATCTATTCGTCGATTCAGTTGCATTACTCCTTCCCTACATAAGACATAGCACAGACCTAATCTGAGCTACATGGAATCTTACTTCATCACTTACAGTTCACCAGGGAGACTTCCTTGAGCAGGGTAAATAATACTGGGTTCTGCAGCTGTATCAATCTTTGCGAAACCACAGCTATTTCCAATATAAATGATTTTATGTGCATGCACATGCTGAAATGCTGAGACAGTGGTATCATTATAATTGTTGAAAACTATTACAAAGTCTCTGTTCTGTAATCATCCATGCCTTTATCTTTGTATTGAACTTGCCATAACATATTCCTTCAGGCTCTAAACAAATCTTAAGTCTCCAATTTTCAACAGAACAAGTCATGCCATTAAGTGTTGCGCAATCTTTTCCAATGTTCCCTTAACTTTCCTTATACTGGTGATGATTATCTTCAACTGTCTTATGAATAGATTGTTGCTTTCGTGACCAGCAGACATATTGCACAATTGAGAACTCTTTTTGGAAAAGAAGTAGGATAAAGGAGCATATGGTTCAGAAGAAGGCGCAAAAGGGCAGAAATATTTTTCTGTTATTTATTTATGTACTTGAGAAACAAATGGGTGATCAAGGAGATGGCAGGGCCACTCAAGGATAGAGGAGGGAATTTATGCTTGGAGCCAGAGAATGTAGGGGAGGTATTAAATGTTCTTTGCATCTATATTCACCAAAGAGTAGGACACAGAGGACAGTGAGATCAGTTTGAAGAATACAAATACGGTGTGTAGGGTAGCTTGAGATCAAGAAAATAAGTGGTGTTGGGGTTGTTGAAAAGCAGTAAGGTGGTTATATCCCCAGGTCCCGACGGAATTACCCAGGTTATTGAGAGAGGCAAGAGTGGAGATTGCAGGGGCCTTGATAGGAGTTTCGCCATCAACATAGGCAGTTATTCCTCTGCTCCAGCTAGCCTCTCCTGCGGAGTTCCACAAGGCTCAATCCTAGGCCCCATTCTCTTCTTTCTATACATGCTCCCCCTTGGCCAAATCATTCAAAGGCACGGCATTTCTTTCCACTGCTATGCCGATGACACTCAGCTTTACCTCCCCCTGAAACCCAACAACCAGTCAAATTTAAACAGCCTCTCACACTGCCTTGAGGACATAAAATGTTGGATGGCACAGAACTTCCTCCAATTAAATGAGAGCAAGTCTGAGGTCATCCTATTCGGCCCCCCCGACTCCATCAAATTGATAACAGGCAGTCTTGGAAGCATATCCTGCCTAGTCAAACCGCATGTCAAAAACCTCGGCATGATATTTGACTCTGCATTAAAATTTGATAAGCAAGTCAACGCTGTGGTAAAAGCCAGCTTCTTCCAACTTCGAACCATAGCTAAAATCAAACCTTTCCTCAAATTCGACGACACAGAAAAAATCATTCACGCTTTCATTTCCTCCCGCCTAGACTACTGCAACTCCCTATACACTGGGATCAGCCAATCTTCCCTGTCCCGCCTGCAACTGGTCCAAAACGCCGCAGCGAGACTCCTGACGGGTACCCGTAAAAGGGACCACATCACCCCGATTCTGGCCTCTCTCCACTGGCTCCCTGTACGGTACAGAATCAACTTCAAGCTCCTCCTATTCACGTATAAAGCCCTAAATGGACACTCCCCCCCCTACATCAAAAATCTTCTAACCCCCCTCTCTAACTCCAGGTCCCTCAGATCGGCCGACTTGGGGCTATTCACTATCCCACGGTCTAGGCTTAAACTCCGGGGTGACCACGCTTTTGCGGTTGCAGCTCCTAGACTGTGGAACAGCATCCCTCTCCCGATCAGAACTGCCCCCTCCATCGACTCCTTTAAGTCCAGGCTCAAAACATATTTCTACTCCCTAGCGTTTGAGGCTCATTGAGGAGGCGCTGTGAACTGTTTGCGTGCTACTGTATGTTTTCATTTTTTTTTCTATTGGAACCTAATCAAATGTACAGCACTTTGGTCAACGTGGGTTGTTTTTAAATGTGCTATACAAATAAAACTGACTTGACTTGACTTGACTTGATAATCTTATCGAAACATATAAGATTATTAAGGGGTTGGACATGTTAGAGGCAGGAAACATGTTCCCAATGTTGGGGGAGTCCAGAACAAGGGGCTACAGTTTAAGAATAAGGGGTAGGCCATTTAGAACTGAGATGAGGAAAAACTTTTTCAGTCAGAGAAAATTCTCTGCGGAGTTCTCTGCCTCAGAAGGCAGTGGAGGCCAATTCTCTGAATGCATTCAAGAGAGAGCTAGATAGAGCTCTTAAGGATAGCGGAGTCAGGGGGTATGGGGAGAAGGCAGGAACGGGGTACTGATTGAGAATGATCAGCCATGATCACATTGAATGGCGGTGCTGGCTCGAAGGGCCGAATGGCCTCCTCCTGCACCTATTATCTATTGTCTATTGTCTATTGACAAAGAACGGTATGTCCACATGCGAGTCCCGGAGGACTGGAGGGTAGCCAATGTTCTTCCTTTCCTTAAGAAGGGAAGTACAGATAATCCAGAAAATGATAGGCTGGGAAGCCTCTTATCTGTTTTCGGGAAGCTATTGGGGAGGATCCTTCGAGATAGGATTTAATATTATTCAGAAGAGAATGGGCTAATTAGGTTCAGTACACATAGCTTGATCCATGGCATACCATGTCTTATAAACTTGATTATTTGGGCAATGTTGTAGAGCAGAGGGATCTAGGAGTGGAGGTGCATGGTTCCTTGAAGGTCGACCCGCAGGTAGATAAGGTGGTCAAAAAAGCTTTTGGCACATTGGCCTTCATCAGTCAGGGTATTGAGTATAGAAGTTGGGAGGTCATGTTGCAGTTGTATAAGACATTGGTGAGACTGCATTTAGGGTATTGTGTTCAGTTCTGTGCACCTTGTTACAGGTTTTGACCCAAAACATCACCTATTCCTTCTCTCCAGAGATGCTGCCTGTCCCGCTGAGTTACTCCAGCATTTTGTGTCTGTCTTCAGTGTAACCCAGCATCTGTAGTTCCTTCCTACACATTCTGTATTTCAATATTTGAATAGTTTTATCAGTGAAATATTTGTGCTATTGCCAAATTAAATGTACATAGTTCACTTATCACAAACCATTTCACCAAACCAAAAAGCATGAACCATGAAAACAGTAATATGTTTCTGGATTTGCCCAATGTTTGGTAATTGTCTCGCTGTGGTTTTACAATTTGTAACATTAGTTGTCGGCCAGTTCACCTGATGGGAATCAGGCGGGCTCAAGACCAAAGTCATAGATAGGGTATTTAGTCAGTCTGTTTCCCACAGCAGTCGTGTTTAAAACTTCAGGGCATGGTTTTATAGTGAGAGGGAGGAAGTATAAAGGCAATCCTATAACACAAAGACATTTCTTTGGTTTCAGGAATGAGTTGCCAGAGGAGATAGTGGTGGCCAGAACAGTAACAACGTTGAAGAGGTTTTGGACAGCTGCATAAATGAGCAAAGCGTGCAAGGTAATGCAATTAATGCAGGCAAATGGGATTAGTATAGACGGTCATGATGACTGGTATAGATATGATGGGCCGAAGGGCCCGTTTTTTATGCTGTGTGACTCTTTGACTCTCAATAATTATTGAAATAAAGCTTTAATGAGTTTCAAAGAAAAAAGGATTAAATATAAATTACTTGAGGTTGGAGAATGCAACCATATGATATTATTTTATAAATTTAACATGTTTAGGAGCACAAGAATAGGGGAAGAAAATAGAGAAAAAGAAGTTAATGTAAGGTTTTGGAAAGGCTTGTCAAAAATGATAATGAAAACTTTGCTTCCATATCACAGAAACCCATTCCTAGTAAAAAAAAAAAGTAGTGGTTCTAAATCTTTTAAGATTTTTCTTGCTAAATAGAACATGAAAACAATGACAATGTCAATCAAATCCAATAAGGTTTTCAAACTTTTCAGTCTTTCAATGATAATATATTCCATATTTATTATTCATTAAGCACTGTGAAAAGAAAAGAAATGGAACATTGGTAGCATATTGATAATATTTCCACTGAAGTGTCCTTTGATTGAATAAACAAGTTATATTATGAAAGGATTTACATAAATTGCAAGGCAATTAGATACTTCCCTTTTGTGTTGATTTTTCCTTTGTTCCCTTGATTCCATTAGATGATTTCACACACTCTAAATGCGTGAGGCAAGCTGTTTCCATATCTCTGCAGAAGTTGCAATAAAACCAGGTGTCACGAAGTTTATGTTGAAATTTCCTGCTATCCTTGTGGGAATTCAATTGTCTTCTGCTTAATAACTCTCTTCCTGATGTCAGAACCAAGATCAGAAAGTTTCCTAATGGAGAAAGAAGCCTTCTTTCTAAATCATAGATATTCTATGTACTCTCCTGCCTACCCTCTCATGTAAAGCCATTAAAAGTTGAATGACAAGATTCTGGGCATATGTCATAGCCATAGTGAGTTTTGGGCCTCACGTCTGAGAAAGGATCTGCTGGCGTTGGAGAGGGTCCAAAGGAGGTTTTCGAGAATGATCCTGGGGATAATTGGGTTAATGTATGTTGAGCGTTTGATGGTACTCACTGGAGATTAGAAGGATGAGGGGGTCACAGTGTCATAGGGTGATACAGCGTGGAAACAGGCCTGTCGGCCCAACTTGCCCACACTGGCCAACATGTCCCAGCTACACTAATCCCACCTGCCCGCATTTGGTCCATATCCCTCCAAAACTGTCCTATCCATGTACCTGTCTAACTGTTTCCTAAACGTTCGCATAGTCTCTGCCTCAACCACCTCCTCTGGCAGCTTGTTCCATACACCCATCACCCTTTGTGTGAAAAGGTTACCTCTCAGATTCCTATTCAATCTTTTTCCCTTCACCTTAAACCTATGTCCTCTCGTCCTTGATTCAGCTACTCTTGGCAAGACTCTGTGCATCTACCCAATCTATTCCTCCTGTAAGATCACCCCTCATCCTCCTGCGCTCTAAGGATTAGAATCCCAGCCTACTGTACCACTCCCTATAGCTCACACCCTCTAGTCCTGGCAACATCCTTGTAAATCATCTTTGTGCCCTCTTTAGCTTGACAACATCTTTCAACATGACAACCTCTGGCGAGCCAGGCCTGCAGCCACTTGTGGCTGCAAGGAGTCCACTGGGTCTTCCTTTGTCCGGCCACTGGGTCTCCTGAATGGATTCCAGCTCTGCAGCACCTCTGCCTTCTGCCTTCAGCCGCTGTGCGGTGCGTTAAATCTGAGGAAAGTAGAAAAACCCCACTATTATAACCATATTATTCTTACCATGTGATCTTTGTTCCTCTAATTTGACTACTGAGGAACCCAGAAGATAACTCAAAGATCCATTTACCCGAAGTCCTACTCCCTGCACCAGCTCGTCCGCCCTGCACTTAACTGCTCTATATTTCTCTTTCTTGCCTCACTAAGGGAGTAATTACCATATTATGATCCCTTGTATGGAAACTCAATATGATTG
The DNA here is from genome assembly GCF_053455715.1 of Rhinoraja longicauda. Classification (NCBI taxonomy): domain Eukaryota; kingdom Metazoa; phylum Chordata; class Chondrichthyes; order Rajiformes; family Arhynchobatidae; genus Rhinoraja; species Rhinoraja longicauda. The sequence continues at coordinate 62,911,188 of NC_135957.1, read as the reverse complement.
CCTGGTATCAAACCAATGATCATCCATTTCACATTTCTGGTTATGTGTGGGATAGCAAAAGATTAAAATCTATTGAGAGCTCAACACCTTCTTGAACTTGTAGCATTTTTTCATGACCTTTTGGTTGTTTATTATGGTGTGTACTGGGTGCTGTGAGTTGTGCTGCTGCAAGTCAGGGTGTCATTGTTCTGTTTCTTGCCAATGAAAGACTTTAGGAGTATAGGTTTTGTGTGCTCTGAAATTGTGATAAATAATTTGACCATTGCAAGATCTCACATGCAATCAAGAAATAAATAAACAACTGGCCTGGTTTGGCAGTTTTGGAACATCCTGCCATTAATTATTCCTTTGATGTTCATTCCTTTCTTCAAGATTTTTTTTGCAATAACTTAATTAAACTTTTTGCCCCAATTATAACTGTTGCTGTCTGCAAATTTAGCAAATGTACAATCAATCTGCCCCAGGAGCAGGGGCCACAGTTTAAGAATAAGGGGTAGGCCATTTAGAACGGAGATGAGGAAAAACTTTTTCACTCAGAGTTGTAAATCTGTGGAATTCTCTGCCTCAGAAGGCAGTAGAGGCCAATTCTCTGGATGCTTTCAAGAGAGAGTTAGATAGAGCTCTTAATGATAGTGGGGTCAGGGGGTATGGGGAGAGGACAGGAATGGGGTACTGATTGTGGATGATCAGCCATGATCACATTGAATGGCGGTGCTGGCTCGAAGAGCCGAATGGCCTACTCCTGCACCTATTGTCTATTATCTATTGTCTATTATCTGTTTCCATAAGAAAAACAGTTGCAAATCTTTATTAATTGAGGGAGCAGTATACCTCTTTAATATCTTTCTAAGTCTTTTACTAATATATCTTGCCCGTTTGACCAAATACTTATTTCATCCCATACTTTTATTGATTTTGGGCAAGAAAAGAAAATGAGGGCAATTTAGAAACTGCAAATAAGATAGCTCTCTTTTTTATTAAATACGAAGGTGGATTGAAAACCTTTATCACCAAAGAAGAATATACTTTAATTTTAAATACATTTGGAAAAAGTAAATTCACACTTTACCAAGTGTTTTTTTCCCCTTTGTGACTATTAATAGCTATTTAAATAAATGTTGATTAGTTCCATTTCCTGCCTTAAAATTAAGGTAAAATCTGAAACTATTTATCTTACACTATTTTTAATTGGTCTTTCTCAGCAGCTGCATGTAGACCAGAACCTGCTAGATTGCTTGGAAACCTTTTATGATTTATGTGATCACAATACAGGTGAAAGAGAGAGCCAGCTGGGGATCAAATTAGAAGACCCTCTATAGAACAAGAATCAAATTATCCTTCAGTCAGCTAGGATAGTGTGATAGGACACAACAGTGAGGGTGTGTTAGGAACTCCAACCCAAACCCATTGCCCATGCATAGAAACAAAGCAGCAGGGAAATTGGTCTTCTATTGATGATAGTGGACGTAGAGTCATAGAATCATACAGCATGGAAACAGGCCCTTCGGCCCAACTTGCCCACACCGACAAATATGTTCCATCTACACTAGTCCCACCTGCCTGCATTTGGCCCATATTCCCTCTAAACCTGTCCTATTCATGTATATGTCCAAACGTTTCTTAAACATTGCGATTATACCTGCCTCAACTACCTCCTCCGGCAGCTAGTTCCATACATCCGCCACCTTTTGTGTGAAAAAGTTGCAGGTTACATTTACTGTGGACGTTGGCTACTGCTGGTTGAACACTAGATTTTTAACTTTTATATTCATCAACTTTGAAAATTCTATCCATTTGCACCAACCCAGGCTGCAAAAATCACAAACTGTGGTGTGTGGAAATAGAAAATGCAGGCTTGTATCTTTTAACAAAAGCCACATAGTTAGTGGAACTGATTAGATTTTCACTAATCCGCTGAAAATGTTTTGCTTTGACAGTTCAAAGATTTTGCTAACGTGAATTCCAAGTGAGATCGCTATTTCGAGTAGAGGTGGAGATCTATTTCCGCACTCGCAGTCCTGATGTTAACCACTGACTTTATTTGCTGCATTAAAATGCACTGAATTTAAGAATTTTATTGAAGACATCTGAATCAAAGTGAATTTCTCTGCTCGAATACTGTCATTTAAAGATATAAATTGAAAAAACAATGGACTCTATGCTTTGAGGCAATCCTCTCTCCACAGCTTCATGCAATAAAGATTCTTGGCAAATGCATTAAGCCACTGGGTTAGTATTTTTTTAATCTGTATAATTCACCAAAATAGTTGAACATATAATAATATCTATTTGTCTGCTTCGTGACTGCTACTTTAAATATGCTTATACTTTGCAAAAAGTATATATATTTTTAAAATCCTAAAACACTTTTGTGATTACATTGTAATGAACTCCAAAAGATCCATAAATCACATCACTTTCATATGAACCAGACATATGTAACAGCTTAATAAGGAACCAGGTCTTTACAAACGGGATGCATTAAACAGACTTCAAACATGCCTTCTTGTACAAAAACAAGATCCAGAATTGCTGGTTGACATATTTTCATTAAGTTGGGATATAATAATTGATGATTTATTATTTGTGAAGCAATGCATTACACCTGCAATATATTTATAAAATTGAAAGCTTGACTTTTTCTTCCAGCTGGAGATAACTGGAACAACAAGAAACTAGTAATTTCCAATTTCAGGAAATATAAGGGATCGGGGAAATTCATTAACCAGCCAGGTGTGGCTAAGGTTCCCTGATCTTGCACCACTTAAGAAAATAAATTGGTTTGGTTTGGTTTATTATTATTGTCACATGTGCTGAGATACAGTGAAAAGCTTTGTTTTATGCGTTTTCCAGGCAAAGCATACCATTCATGAGCACATAACGTAGTTTAAAGGGGAAAATAAACAGAATGCAGAATATAGTGTTAAAGCCACAGAGAAAGTGCAGTTAAAAATGTGCAAGGGCCACAACGAGGTAGATTGGAAGATCAGGAATTTGTCCATAATATATGAAAGGTCTGTTCAAGATTCCAATAACAGCAGATGCCATTCCCAGCTGTGATGCATCTGGATGGAGTGCTTTCCATGGTGCATCTGTAGAGATTGATAAAAGTCGTTGGTGACATGCTGAATTTCCAGTCTTCTGTGAAATTAAAGGTGTTGGGATGATTTCTTGATCATAGTATCAAGGTGTTTGTACTAGGATAAAATATTAGTGATGTTTAGACCTAGGATCCTGAGCTCTCAACCATCTCCATTTCAGCATCATTCATACAGGCTGGGGTATATATCCCACCCCCTTCCTGAAGTCAATAATAATAATAATAATAATAATAAGCATTTATTTTATATAGCGCCTTATCAGGTGCTCAAAGCGCTTTACATAAACAATCAAACATAAAAACAAACAGACAAACTATCCTAACGGAGAAGCGGCGAATAAACAACGCCAGCGTCCTCTCACGTCAGGGTCCGGCAGTAGACAACAAAAAGCACAGGACACACAGATACAATTTTTACACAATTTTTACACAAACAGCCATCACAGTGATTGCTCTAGGCACACCCTCACTGTGATGGAAGGCAAAGTCTTATCTCCTCCTGATTTCTTCTCCCGTGGTGCCACGAGGTGATCGAGGCTCCCAACTTTTTGAAGCCCCCACCGGGCAATGGTAAGTCCCAGGGCCGAGCCAAGCAGGCCGATGAAGGTCCTGAGCCCCCACCGGGCGATGGAAAGTCCCAGGGCCGAACCAAGCAGGCCGATGAAAGTCCTGAGCCCCCACCGGGCGATGGAAAGTGCTGCGGCCGAGCCACGCAGGGCGATGAAGGGCCTGCGAGCGGGTCGATCATACCTCGCACTTCGGGGCGGTCGAAGCTGCTACGGCTGAAGCTCCCAAAAACCGGTCGCCAGCCAGGGACCTGCGAGCTCCCGATGTTGCGGTCTGCAGGGCCCACGGCCGAAGCCTCCGAGATGGTAAGTCCAGGCCCTGCGACCGGAGTCTTCAAGGTCGATCCCAGCTGGAGGCCGCCGACTCCACGATGTTACGCCGTAGCGCGAACGGAGATACGACACGGTAAAGGTCGCATCTCCGTTGAGGAGGAGATTTGAAGAAATGTTTCCCCCAACCCCCCCACCACATACACAGAGTTAAAAATAAAACAAAACGTACATTAAACGATGACATAGACAAAAAAAAAAAAAAAAAGACAGAGAGACTGCCGGTGAGCCGCAGCTGCAGAACACAGCCACGCCCCCTTTTGAACAAGTCGTTCATTTTCCTGACATTGAGGGAGAAGTTGTTGTTTTGAAACCATGCTACTGAGCTCTTTATCTCTTTCCAGTATTCATTATTGTTGAGGTCCATTCTACTATGATGATAAATGGAGTTAGAGCAGAATTTGGATGCACAGCTGTGAGTGTATAGGGAACCCAGTCTGAAAATGCAGCCTTACGGGGCACGAGAGTTGAGAATTATTGTGGATAATGGTTTGTCATCTATCTTACTCATGCCCCACAAAGAGTGGGTCGCCCTGAACCGGCTCCGCACAGGGGTCGGCCGGTTCAATGCCAACATGCATCGTTGGGGGTTGCGTTCATCAGCAGCCTGCGTGTGTGGAGCAGACCAGCAAACAGCGCAACACGTCATTTTCGACTGCACTGTCCTCCGTCCCCCTGGTGATGGGGTAGACCTCACGGCCCTTGACAACAGCACATTGCACTGGCTACAGCGCCTGGAGGGCGTTACATAATTTCTGCTGCCTCAAACGCAAGAAGAAGATCTATCTTACTGATTTAAATCTATTGGTCAGGAAGTCAAGGATCTAGTCAAGGGTGCTGACTCCTAGGTCCAAGAGATTGGAGATAAGTTTGGTTGTGATTATGGTGTTGAGGTTAGAGCTGTAGGCAACAAACAGGAGTCTGACATTTGTGCCCTTGTCAGGAGTCTGAAAACTGTAAAGTCCAGGTTCAGGAACAGCTTCTTCCCTGCAGCCATTTGGCTATTAAACACTCAAATAAGCTCTGAATTACATAGACTATTATTTTTATTGTTGCACTATTATTGGGGTTTTTTTTGTGTGCGTGTGCGTGCGTGTATATATATATGTATGATCTATGTATATGTGCATTTGTGCGTATGTTTAAAAAAACACACACTGAACTTTTCTTTTTCTCTCTCGTTTATTATATGGTTTCCAGTGTACTATGTTTACACAGTGTGTTGCCTGGCTGCAAGTAAGCATTTCATTGTTCTATCTGGGACATATGACAATGAAACACTCTTGACTTATTATCTAGATATTCCAGAGATAAGACACAAAATGCTGGAGTAAAGGCTATCTGTAAGGCTGGATGTGATATGGACCATGGCCAGCCTCTTGAAGCACTTCATTATGGTGGATGTCAGAGCCACTGGATGCTAGTCACTAAGGAACTCTACCTTGTTTTCTTTGGCACCATAATGATAGAGGTCTTCTTAAAGAAGGTGGTGACCTTGGATTGGAGTAGCGAGAGGTTAAAGTAGTCAGGTATGCCAATTTGACATCAGCGGCAGTGACTGTGCGTGTGGGTGCACTGAGAATGTCAGGGCAGGTTAGGTCATTCCTGTTCACAACAAGCATAGAATGCACCGATGTTACACCAAGGAACTGCAGGTGCTGGTTAACCGAACAACGACTCAAAATTCTGGAGTAACTCAGCGGGTCAGGCAGCATCTCTGGAGAACGTGGATAGATGATGCTTCGGGTTGGGACCCTTCTCTTTTTTATGTTTTTCTATTGAATGCACCGAGCTTGTCAGGAAGGGATGATTTTGTTGCCAACAATATGATTCTACATTGCTTTGCAACTCGTTATCTAACTCGATTTATCAAACAAGCCTTAGGAGAACAGGTGATCTTAAAAGGCACTGAATAACATATACAAGATAACTCGCATTCCAGTGATTTGTCATCTTTTGAACCTGACACACTTTTTACATACTGTTGTCCTTCCTTTCCCATCTGTTAGATCTAAGGTGGTCACATTTAGGAGACCATTGAACTATACTAAGTTTCTCTCCACCTATAATTTCTCTAAAGTTCATTGTCACAGGAATACATCCCTGCGGCAATTAGTATGAAGTGTGGTAGATGTGTCCAAATCAACTTGATACTGAAGTATTTACCTGCTGTAAGTGCATGTTGGATTCTTACATTGACACAGACATCTTAATGTCACTTCAAGGGTCGGTACTTTATTGAAGATCAAAAGGAAACAAATCCCTTCAAAACTTTTTTTAAACCACTATTCTAACAGTGAATTCTGTATTTGTTGAACATAGAAAATCAAATGTATAGTTTAGTTTAGTTTATTATTACACGTACTGAGGGATAGTCAAAAGCTTTTTTGTTTCGTGCTATCCAGTCAGTGGAAAGACTGCACTGATAGTACCATAACCAAGTCACTCATATTTTCTACCAATAGTTGTATTACTAACTTTGCTAAGTTAACTCATTTACACTGATGCATCTGCCATTTTCCTTCTAGCCAGTACCCTTCTTGTCTGGCCACCATCGATATTTGCCTTCTTAACCACTTTAAGTATGATTCAATGCAAACTGTAAGTGATCTCTATGTATATTTGTTAACCTATTCTGCAAGGAAAGGCCATCAACCTGAAAAGCTCTTGGTACAGGGGTTGCAAAACGTATTGATGATCCCATCATTTTCTGGTGTAAGTACAGATGTCTAACGTGTGGAATATTCTTGATTTTGTATGAAAAGCAGAACATTTATTTAATTTAAATGTCAGTAACGATTTAGCTTATTATTGTCACGTGCACCGAGGTACAGTGAAAAGCTTTTGTTAGCGTGCTATCCTGTCAAGTAAATATCATGCATAAATTCAATGAAGCCATCTACCATGCACAGATGAAACATAAAGGGTACAACGTTTAGTGCAAAGATGTAACATTGAAGTTCGTAACAAATAACATTGTTGTCTTATGCCTTATGCAACTAAATCTCTATGCATTCGATTTCACTCCTCTGATGTTTCAAAAATTAAGAACATATTTGCAGACTTACTGTCTGTACTTCCAACATTACTGCCCAGGTCATGAGTAAACTCTCTGAAGAGCATTATATCTAGGGCTGATCCTTAGGAACATTACCGGTCACATGTCAATAAACTGAATCATATCAGTTGAAAGCAACACTTTGGTTGTCAGGTTGAAATCAATTCCAAATCCAATTGCATTGAACAACTATGTTTGCCTCTTGAAACTATAAAGTCATTTATGATTATTGGTTAAACATTAAATAACCTAATCAATAATTAGGCTGAAACAACTATCAATCATCAACAGATAACAAACACAAACTTGAACAATTGAAGAACTCAATTAATTTCAAAGCACCAGAACACTATAAAATCAAGGAAAAAAGATGGCCCATGTGTTTAAAAAAAGTCTAAATCATTTCTTTACTAATAAATGAGAAAAGATGGTCTTGCTGCACATCTCCAAGATTTATTGAATGATTGAAATGCAACTTGTTTGTTCTTTCTTACCTTAATCATTCTAAAGTATATATTAGCAAATAACCAAACTGAAATAATCAGAAGGAATACTGCCTATCACCAAGATTAGCTAATTCTCTCTTGCCTAGGTTATTAATCATGAAGTCAAACAAAAATACACCCTGAACTGGAATTACTTCAATATACTTAAGATACCTTTACAAGACAAAGTATTAACCAACAGGCAAAGCACCATTAATTCATAAAAGTCTAATCATTAGACTCTAAATCACAGCTTAAATGTATCACAGCTATCTGCCATCAACTGGCTTTGCTTAACAGCATCCATTGAAGTTAACAAGGATAATTTATGGCTGGATTTCTCACATAGTGGCTTTGTATAATGAATCTATCCAGGTACGTTTATAATCTATTTTGGCTTTTTGCTATTGATGAATACCATGCAATTCTTCCAGAAACCAAAGACACATTTTTCATGCAATTTATTTCTGTAGAGAAGTAATTTTTCTTTTTATTTCTATGCCTAACCGCTCATTTTATAGTAAGTACTCACATTTTGTTTTACATAAATCACTCCTGGGTGTGAAAATTCAGGTTCCTAACTTGGCTTTAAACTGCCATTGTGGATGAGTTGCCTAACTATCTAATTTCTCTTTCTACTAAAATCAGTGGAAGTGAAATTCACAAAATTTCTGTAAAGTGCATCTGTTCGACAAACATTTTGAATGCAGTCAGCATGTTGGAAAGTTATCCTACAATAAGCAAAATGGAAATGATTTAATGAAAATGAGATTTCATCTCTTTTCACATCCCCTATCATAATGATTAAGAAAACATTTGAACACCAGATCTAATCTATTTTCCTTCCAGCTTTTATCCAAGGCAAACAAAAAATAAGGACGGGAATATCCTACAAATATCCCTGATTATAATTCACTAAATATTATTCCGATAGGTCAAAGAAGGACTGAAAATCAAATATACCAAATAGAAAGCACAAAAAGTGTATTAAAAAAAATCTGCAATGCTTCAATAAACATACAAAGCATGAATTCAGCTTTTCTCTCCCACAAGAGATGGGGCATTCACAGCGGTGTTCATCTCATTCTGCACTCTGTGTCTTGCCCCTTTATCTATTGTACTTTTGACTTGATTGTATTTATGTATGGTATATACATAAGGGCAAGAGCTGACTTTACCTGCTGAGGAGACTCAGGTCCTTTGGAGTGCAGGGGGCACTCCTAAGGACCTTCTACAACACTGATGGCATCAGCCATTTTCTATGGAGTGGTCTGCTGGAGCAGCAGCATCTCAGCAGTGGAGGGGAAGAGACTTGACAAGCTGGTCAGGAAGGCCAGCTCTGTCCTGGGTTGCCCCCTCAGCTTAGTACAGGCGGTGGGAGAGAGGAGGATGATGGCAAAGATAACATCGCTACTGGACAACGACTCCCACCCCATGCAGGACACCGTCACTGCACTGAGTAGCTCCATCAGTGACGGACTCCTTCACCCCAAGTGAGTGAAGGAGAGATATCGGAGGTCCTTCCTTCCCGCTGCTGTGAGACTGCACAACCAGCGCTACTCCCAGAAGACCAGTCAACAGACCAGTTAACAGTAACAGTTTAAAAAAAACACAGTAAATGATGACAATTATCCTTATCTTTATTTTTATTTATAATGAATGTCTCTCGCTATCCACTTTGCTGCTGTAACACTGGAAATTTCCCTGGTGTGGGACAAATAAAGGAATATATTATTATTATCTGATCTGTTTGGAGAGCATGCAAAACAAAGCTTTTCACTGTCCTTAGTGCATGTGGCAAAAGTAATCCTAAATCGGAATATAAACATATTGGACTGGCTTACTTCCGGTGAAACAAAGTTTTAAATATGTTAAGGCAACATTAAATTTGTGCAATACTTTGCTTAGGTTACACTTGGGCCCTGACCATACTGAAAACCAGACAATTGTGAAGCAAGTTACAAGAATGTTAGCATAACTGAAAAAAAAGTTTTTACGCTGTATCTCTAAACTAAGCTAAACAAGATTAGGAAAAAACTCAAGCATAATGATCTTTTTCTGTTGAGTTTAAAAAAACTACAAAACCCATTTGAGGAAGGACATCCTTGTAATAGAGGCAGTGCAGCGCAGGTTCACGAGATTGATCCCTGGTTTGGCAGCACTGTCATATGAGGAAAGATTGGGCGGCACGGTAGCGCAGCGGTAGAGTTGCTGCTTTACAGCGAATGCAGCGCCGGAGACTCAGGTTCGATCCTGACTACGGGTGCTGCACTGTAAGGAGTTTGTACGTTCTCCCCGTGATCTGCGTGGGTTTTCTCCGAGATCTTCGGTTTCCTCCCACACTCCAAAGACGTACAGGTATGTAGGTTAATTGGCTGGGTAAATGTAAAAATTGTCCCTAGTGGGTGTAGGATAGTGTTAATGTACGGGGATCACTGGGCGGCACGGACTTGGAGGGCCGAAAAGGCCTGTTTCCGGCTGTATATATATGATATGATATGATATGAAAGACTAGGCTTGTATTCACTGGAGTTTAGAAGGATGAGAGGGGATCTTATGGAGACATACAAAGTTATAAAAGGACTGGACAAGCAAGATGCAGGCAAAATGTTCCCAAAGCTGGAGGACTCTCCACCCACCTATGCCTTCTAGTTTCTAGTTTGTGAATCCTCTTTCATGGGAAAAAGACTGAGCCTTCACATTATCCATGCCCCTCATGATCTTGTACTTTTCAATAAGGTCACCACTCAGTCTCCTGCACTCCAAAGTAAAACATCCCGGTCTATCTAACCTCTCCCTATAACTAAAGCTTTCAATCCTCCAAAACTACCTCCTGCCAATTTTGAATCCTCCTTGAATTCCATTAGATCTGTCCTTCCAAACTACGTTGAGGCTATGTTTTAAAAAAGTAAAGAAATATAAGGTAACAGCTAAGATTTCAAGATTCAAGATCAATTTATTGTCACATGTACCAATAAAGGTACAGTGAAATTTGAATTTCCATACAGCCATACTAAATGAAAATCAACAAGACAAGCAGCCACATAAAATAAAATTTAACATAAACATCCACCACAGCAGATTCCACATTCCTCACTGTGATGTAAGGTAATAAAGTCCACACTTCTTCCTCCTTGTTCACCCACATTCGGGGCTGTTGAACCATCCGCAGTCGCCGCTGCCGACTGTCCAAAGCCCTCGCGTCGGGATGATCGAAACTCTCCGCGTCGGGACGGTTGAAACATTCTCTGCAGCATGGAACCCCTGAGTCGGCCTCTTCTTACCAGAGACCGCAGGCTTCACGATGTTAAAGTCCACAGGCCCCGCGGTTGAGCTCTCCACAGTCCATCCTCGGCAAAGGATTGCAAGCTCCACGATGTTAAAGTCCGCACCGCGCCCACGGCATGAAGCGCTGGGCTGGTCTCCAGGAAAGGCCGCCAACACCTCGATGTTAGGCCGCAGTGTGGATGGGGATACGATATGGAGAAAAATCGCATCTCTGTCGAGGTAAGAAAATGTTTCCCTCAATCCCCCCCCCCCCCACCCCCACATAAAACAAACTAAGAAACATTAAAACATACTTTTAACACATACCTAAAATAACAAAAACAGGAAAGGACAGACAGACTGTTGGCGTGGCAGCCAGTGTTGGTGGCGCCACCCGGTGGAAATAGTTGAATATTTGAATATAGTTGAGAGTAAGAACTCCCACCTAAAACTCTTGAATGTTGCTAATAGTTGAAACATAGTGGTGTAAATGCAGGGCTCCAAATGGAGTGGTTAAAGCTCATGGCATTAATGAATCTAAGATGAGACTTGATGTATACATGATAAGGAATAAAGTTTTAAAGGTACTACTCGAGAAATAGGTGTGCAGGCACAGGAAAAGTCAAAGTAAGATACAGTATGGAAATTGCGTCAACAATCAACTACCCATTTACATAAATTTAAAAAATCATGAGAATGGGAAGAGATCATGTGAAATAATGTGGCGCAGTGGTAGAGGTGTGGCTTACAGCTCCAGAGACAAGGGTTCAATCCTGATTATGGGTGCTGTCCGTATGGAGTTTGTACATTCTCCCCATGACCTGCGCGGGTTTTCTCCTTGTGCTCCAGTTTCCTCCCACATTCCAGACATACAGGTTTGTAGGTTAAGAAAATAACTGCAGATGCTGGTACAAATCGATTTATTCACAAAATGCTGGAGTAACTCAGCAGGTCAGGCAGCATCTCGGGAGAGAAGGAATGGGTGACTTTTCGGGTCGAGACCCTTCTTCAGACAGGTTTGTAGGTTAATTGGCTTGGTAAAATTGCAAATTGTCCCTAGTGTGTGTAGGATAGTGTTAGTGTGCGGGGATCGCTGGTCGGCACGAACTCGGTGGGCCGAAGGGCCTGTTTCTGTGCTGAATCTCTAAACTAAACCAAATTAAAATGTTGGAAAATAGCAGATGGCCAACCCCTTTCCCTTACACTGCAATGTTTTGACACTCGTGCCCAGTTGGAGAGCAGTGAGGAACGAGATCTAGAGGAGAATGCAGGTTGGATGAGGAATCGTTGTAATGCTTTGAGACACAAAGCTAAATATAGTATTATCAAGTATGTTTAAATTGAATCTGTAACTCCATTGAATAAATGAGCAGACTCCACTTTCCAGTGATTTCATTCCTTTTGACAGGATCTCACTGCCCTCTGGGTACAACTCAAACCTTACTGTCTGATTGCCGGTCCAAGGAACCAGAGACAACAATCTCGTCCTAATAATTATCCATCGAGACTACAACAATAATAATTGTTTTAATCAAAAGCACAGATAAGCATAGCAATATTAAATCGAATTCAAATTGTGATGTAGCTATTATATATTAAACTCACTTATTTGGAGCAGGCTCCTTTTAATTAAAAAATGAAGATCATGTTTACAAAAATAACTATTACCTTGCCCATGTCTATAGATGGTCTAGAATTTTCTTTAACTTTATTTTTATCTATATCTATTTATTATTAATCACAAAGTAAACAGTCTCTTTATGTGTGCCGGTAGTATTGTTTTAACTGTATACATTTTTCCAAAACTATTTTTTAAGCAGAACTTGTTTATTTTTAACATTTTAAATAATGTATCCCTTGAAACTTTTATATTCAGCAGTACAATAGAATAAGAACTCTCACCTAAAACTCTTTTGTCTTATTCAGTCTTTAGCTCTGGGTGAGGGAAGACTCCAGACACGATTCCTGTTGTTTCCCCCACCAGGCAATTTATTTAAATCTTTTCCTGTTCCTATTTTTAAGCATGTATCCGTCTGTTCCTTCCCATGGCTCCAAAACCATCAGTGGTACATCAAGCCACAGGTCACCAGCCCTGGTGAAGAAAGTTGCTAGATTTATTTTAGTTCGTACCATCCTCGAATTTTCCTCCAGTACTCCTTGTGTGTTCCATTTATTAATTCTCTGTGCGCTTCCCAATTTTGTCTCAAAACGTTTGGCTTAAAACATTCCCGCAAGAAAAAACCAGAGGAAAAGACGAATGGAAAAGATGGATGACGGCAAATTCAGAAGAAGAGTAACAAAATGAAGAGGACAGTCAGTGGCAAATACAGCAAGTAAGGTGCCTTTTCTCCACCCTGCTCCAATTATTTAAAAGCCACAGCAAAAGTTGAGTTAAAATGATAATGATAAAAATGAGTTTCAGTGGGGTACTCAGCATGACTGCAATATTCCTGTCTTTCTTGTGAGGGATACAGCCCAGAACGGGGTGCATTCCATTTTCTGCCTAACGATTGTTATATAAGACAGGATTAGACAATAGACAATAGGTGCAGTAGTAGGCCATTAGAGCCAACACCGCCATTCAATGTGATCATGGTTGATTCTGTGGAATTTCAGGAACAACCATGAACATGAAGATAGATACAAAAAGCTGGAGTAACTCAGTGGGTCAGGCAGCATCTCCTGAGAAAAGGAATAGGTCACTCCTTCAGTTCTGAAGAAGGGTCTCGACCCGAAACGTCATCTTATTCCTTCTCTCCAGAGATGCTGCCTGGCCCGCTGAGATACTCCAGCTTTTTGTATCTTTCTTCATGTTCATGGGTGTTCCTGAACTTCCACAGAATTCTGTCTTGATAATCAGTTCTGAAGAAGGGTCACAATCCGAAACATCGCCTATTCCCTTTCCCCAGAGATACTGCCTGGCCAGCTGAGTTATCCCAGCTTTTTGTGCCTATCTTCGGTTTAAACCAGCATCTGCAATCTCTTCCCATGGAACCATGGACATGTTCTCCCCAAACTCCAAAGTCTCTTGATTATAATGAGACAGGTAGTAGCCCACGCATCCCCAGCACTCAGTTTGACAAAGCAAACTAAAAGGCTCAGCTCACACATTGACCCTTCCCCCACTTTCAGTTCAGTATTGTGGCTGGGGGTAATTCAGGGCTCATAATTTTACACAGCAGGAGTTCTGTAAGTATATTAAATAAAGAGCAAACTCAAAATCTCACCAATGTTCAATATCTGAAATATGCTTTGTATTTTGATGATTGACAGGTATAACATGAAATATTTAATGTAAAAACATTCCAGTGGTACCACTCCTGTCTAACTTTATTAAGGGAAAGAACTAAAATATTTTAACTAAAAAGAACTAAGGATAGAATTGTGACTACTGCTTAATATTTTGGCCAATGATTTGTTTTTAAAGCTGAATAAAAACAATAGTTTCACACCAAAAGACTTGAAAACCTTTGAAAGGAAAAACGTGACGTATATTGGGTTCTGAAAATACAACAGTAACATTGACTGAGTTAAGTTGCCATCGCCTAAGCAGTAACTGGAGGATTTGCTTAATTATATATCGTGCAATGTTTCTAGTACTGCTGTTAATTAATCAGACTGCTTGTGTTTTTGATTGCCTACATCTGAGAATTCTTAAGCAAGAACAACTCATTGTTAATTACTTACTTAGAGTTTTATTGTTCTTCTTTTCAACGATAACAAAAAGCAAAATGCGCACAAATGATGAGTTGAGTTGAGTTTAGTTTATTGTCAGTATTATAAGTACAGTGAAAAGCTTTAGTTGCGTGCTAACTAGTCAGCAGAAAGACAATGCATGATTCCAATCAAGCCATCTGCTGTGTTCAATTACATGATAAAAGGAATAAAGTAAGAAGTGTTGCTGTCAGAGCAGAGATTTAAAAAAGAGTGAGGTGATTGTAATGCATGATTGCAGACCCACTTCTGTGGCTAGGACACAAGGAATCGCCTGGGTTGGGCGCCACCTTGGATGGTTATATAAAGATGTGAAATTAAAGCAGGAATAGGCCATTTGTTTCCTCAAACCTGCTTTGATATTCAGTATGATCCTAGCTGTGTCTTTTAGCCGGAAGGCGCGGCTCGCCCCCTGCGGATCGAGGACCCAAGGGAACCCTCCTGGAGGGCCGGTAAGCAGACCGGCTGCGGAAGGGAGTGCACGGCCTCGATGAGGAGTGGGCCACTCGAGGCCCTGCAACAGCCTGGGGCTCGGCTGGACCAGGCACCCCTCCAAGAGCACGTGGACCGGACGTGAGCTACAGCGGTGGAGGAGAGGACACCACTGCTACGCTTGGCCTGGCTGACCCTGCAACTCTGCCAGGACATCAGATCTTCATGGTCAGATCAAGATCCCTGCACTACTTACCACAATGGGACTTGAAAATAGCGCCAAACTGGTGACTCTGTACAGTCTCAGTGTACTACTGCTATACACTTGTACTGTATCTGAGATGCTTATCTAAGATGTATTTAAGTGCTTATGTGTAGTGATACGTACTGAACTGAGTACAAAAATGAATTTCACTCTACTTTGATACATGTGACAAATAAAATGCCATGCCCTAGCCTTAGCTCTACTTCCCTGCAGTAATATAATTTCCCTTAATTTTCATACTATTTTAAAATCTATTGATCACTTGAATTCTCAGTGATTGGTAGATAATTTGGAAAATTCACCATCCTCTGGATGAAAGTAAAATCCTCATTTCTGTCCTGAATGATCAGCCTCTTTGTGGTGACTTCAATCCCTTGTTCTTTACTCGCAGCCAGGGGAAACATCAACTACGCATCTACCGTGTCAAGCCCCTTAAAAATAAAGGGTAGGCACAGTCTGCTTAATCTCACCATATATGACAAACGTTCGACTTCAGGACTGAATCTGGCAAAATGTGGCTGCACTCTCTCTCCAACACATATGTTCCTTCCATGAACATAGAACATCGATCATGACAGCACAGGAACATTTATTCACAAAATGCTGGAGTAACTCAGCAGGTCAGGCAGCATCTCGGGAGAGACGGAATGGGTGACGTTTCGGGTCGAGACCCTTCTTCAGTCTGAAGAAGGGTCTCGACCCGAAACGTCACCCATTCCGTCTCTCCCGAGATGCTGCCTGACCTGCTGAGTTACTCCAGCATTTTGTGAATAAATCGATTTGTACCAGCATCTGCAGTTATTTTCTTATAGCACAGGAACATGATGCCCTTTGTCCTGACTCTCTCTCTGAAGAAAGGTCTTGACCCGAAAAGTCACCCATTCCTTTTCTCCATAGATGCTGCCTGACCTGCTGAGTTACTCTGGCTTTTTATGTCTATCTTCAGTTTAAACCAGCATCTGCAATTCCTTCCTACACATGATGCCAAGCCCAATTGTTTTCCACCCTCTGCATATCCATGTGCCTATCTAAAAGTCTATTAAATGTCACTATTTTACTTGCCTCCGCAATTACCCGGGACACTATGTTCCAGGCACATGCCACCCGCTGTGTAAACAAAACGTTGCACTGCACATTTTTAAAAATTTTGCCCCCTCTCACCTTAAAGCTATGCCCTCTAGTGTTTGATTATTCCATCCTGGGAGAAAGGTTCTGACTGCCTGTCCTATCCATGTGGCATGTGGCATGATTAACAGAGGAATCTCAAGCTTTTGACTTTAATTCATCCCTTCTGGTTGAAGCAACATAAGTGGGTTAAGTTCCTGATTTACACCCCTCCTGTTTATGCATCATGCCATTGAAGTGCAGTTAAAGAGGAAAGACATGATGCTGATGGCCAAGGAAGAACAGCCGATGTGATTGTTTTTTGTTTTTGCCTACAAAGTACACAAAAAGTGCTGACAAAATTCCAAAAAGTACTCATCCCTTCTTTGTCCCCCCCCCAGGTCCCCCTTAGTTCTCAGCCACCCCCCAGGCCGGGACCCCCTTGGTTCTCAGCGCCCCCCCCCCCCCCTCACGCTGGGTTCCCTTGGTTCTTGGCGCTCCACTCAGTGCCGGGTACCCTTAGTTCATGGCAGCCCCCCCACGCCGAGTCCCCCTTAATTCATGGTGGCCCCCCCCACGCCGGGTCCCCCTTAGTTCTCAACTCCCCTCCCCTCAGGCTGGGTCCCACTTAGATCTCAGCGACCCCCCCCCCCCCAATCCTGATCCTCCTTGGTTCTCGACGACGTGGCCCACAGACATTGAACTTCTTGCATCACAGGTTGGCACTTTTGGTGGTTAAAGACTTTGCACTCAGTGTCTCATTGCTACGCCTCCTTTGAGACAGGTTGTCTGATATTTCTGGCAGCTTTCCTGCCACCGACACCTAACAAGCCCTGTTTTCTGATGTTAATTTTCTCCAGAAAGGTTTACAGATCAGAATCTGTGAAAAATGGGAATCTGTTACTTATTCGTGTGCCAGGTCTGCTGCCTTGTGCGGCTACATAAACACCAGCTGCTCCGATAGTAGATATGCTTGAAAAGCAAAAGAAAAATGTTCACGAGCCATGCAGTTAACAAAGCTCCCAATGAAATGAGAGTACACTATTTCTTAATTACCTGCTGGTGTTCCAGTCTGCATCCACAGTTTTCAGTTAAAACTGGCTGCTTAAAGGCTGCACTCCGAAAATCATGCTGCCAGCATGCTGCATCTATTTTGCACAGGATTTACAATAATTGCTACTCTAAAGCATTTTAGCTGACCTACAAAACTCTCATGTAAATACCTCTCCAGACCACTGCTGTTCATAAATCATTTTAATGTGCATAAATGTGCAACTTGCAACGTACAAATGAACTTCTATGGTTTCTAGTTGTCGTAATGTCTGGTCGAAACTGCAACCTATCATCTTCCAAAATCTCAGGAGTTGCTGTGTGAGAGTTTGACTTGACAATTTTTTTCTTTGGCCAGAAATCCAAAACCATGGTCCCTTAGATGAGGTCCCAAACTTCATTTGCACTTCATGTATTGATCACCAGTGCCAGTCACATAGCTACAGCAGCTCCCGCATTGAGTTTCACAAATAGCAGGGCAGGCAGAGGATAGACACAAAAATATGGAGTAACTCAGTGGGTCAGGCAGCGTCTCTGGAGAAAAGGAATAGGTGACATTTCAGGTCGAAACCTTTCTTCAGACTTCAACAGGCATCTCATTGGCAGCAGCTTGTAAATATATAATATAATAGAAGGGTTCAAGAGAGGATTGGACCAGGCTAACAAGAAGCCCAATAGAGCACGGAGTCATAGAGTCATACAGCACGCATACTGGCCCCTCGTCCCAACTCGTAAATGCCGACCAAGATGCCCCATCTATGCTAGTCCCGTTTGCCCACATTTGGTTCCAATCCCTCTAAATCTTTCCTATCCATGTACCTGCCCAAATATTTTTTAAATGCTGTTATTGTATCTGCCTCAACTACCTCCTCTGGCAGCTCACTTCATAAACCACTACCCACTGAGTGAAAAAGTTACCCTTCAGGTTCCCATTACATTTTTTTGCTCTCACCTTAAATCTCTGTCCTCTGGTTCTTCATTCTCCTACCCTGGGTAAAGGACTCTGTGCATTCACCCTATCAATTCGGTTCATGGTTATAAACACCTCTGTAAGATAACCCTTTATCCTCTTGCGCTCCAAGGGACAAAGGCCTAGCCTGGTGTCCTGGCAACATTCCTGCATTTCCTGCAAATAAATAAATACATTTTCCTGGTAAAAAAAAAGATGGGGAATTTTACTTTTAGTAGGTTGCAAAATGGCGGCGCTGCCCTAGCAGCTGCGGCTTACCTGTGGTCCGTTTGTCTTTGTGTTTTTGTTGTTTTTTTTGTCTTAATTGTAGATGTGATGTCGTGTTTTTGTGGTGGTGTACTATGTGTGTGTGGGGGGGGAAACTGTAAAATTGTAAATTTGTTCCTTCTGAACGGAGACCCGACCTTTGTTTTCTGGGTCGGGTCTCCGTTCCTGCTGCGGCCTACCATCGGCCAAACTCCTGGAGCTGGCAGCCTCCAGGGCTCTGGTTCGCAGAGCCCGCGGACCAGACACACCATCAGCGGTGCGGCTGCGACTCGCCTTAGGCTCGGGCCGCGTGGATGCCGACATCGGGAGCTCCGGTAGTAGCAGCAGCAGTGTGTTCGCCCGCCCCGGATCGCGGGGCTTGGGTCGGCCCGCTGCGGACCTTTCGCCGTCCGGCGCGGCCTGGAACGTGGCAACGACGCCAGCCTGACCGCGGGAGAAGACGGCAGGGGAAGAGAAAAGACATTCTGGCCTTCCATCACAGTGAGGAGGGGACTGGAGGAGACTCACTGTGATGGATGTTTCTTTTTTTTTGTGCTGGTTGGGGTTGTGTAATTTGCTTATTTTACTGCTTTTATTGTTGGACTGTGGGTGACTAAATTTCGTCCAAAAAACTTGTGTTTTGGATGACAAATAAAGATATCCTGAATCCTGAATCCTGAATCCAAAATAAGCTTCATCTGCCACACTTGAGGTTTTGTGAAGATAGCTGATGAAGGCATTAGAGTATCCTTCAAAGAGTAAAGGAACAAAGTGTGTGTTGCAGGCAGCTGTGAGGACCTCCTGCAAAGTTGCCCCACCACATTATTTAGCCTATGTTTTACACACTTTTATTGCCACAAAAGTTTTTTTTCCGCAATGAAACACCTTTGAAGGGGTTATATAAAAGCACCCTGTGATTTGTAAACAAATCCACAAGATAATTGGATGAAACACTCTGTCATTTGGACTGGTAAGAGACTAAATGCACCATCCAATTCTCCAGTGAGCAATTTACTGCAATCAGTTCGCTTCGAACTGTACTCTACTAACCTGAATACGTCAGAGAATACAAGGGTTGCATTTTATAGGAACACTTACAAATATTGTCAGAAATTAGTTTATGTGATAAATATTGACAAGCAAAAACTACAAACAGGGAATACACTATTTATCTGATCCAATCGAAATCTTGTCAGTTTTCATGCCAATACATAAACAAAATAATATAACTACTTTCTCACAATGGTCTAGAAATGTTACTGTGTTTTAATCGGGAGCATAAGGTTATTGAAAGCCTCTGGCTCTTTTGAGTAGTTAAAACAAACATTCCTTTATCTCTTGTGGAGCGAATGAAGGAAAGTACAACATTCAGGCCAAGATCAGGTCCAATGGGGAAGCAAAGGGGCCTGGCGTGACAATGCGCTGGTGAAGGTCTGAGTGTTGCAATCAGACCTAATCAGTGCCTAATGCTGTGGAGGAGAAATTAATACATCAAAGAGCCCGGAAAGAGTCTAGATGCCTGGAAATGTATGTTGAGTCACCTGGCTGGAGATCAGCATCTTGTGTGGAGGTGGGGTGGAGATAGGACCTCTATCAGCGAGTGTGGGAACAAGGATTAGGGGCTGGAGTATTTTTTTACTTTAGTTTAGAGATACAGTGAGGAAACAGGCCTTTCGGCCCACCGAATCCATGCCGACCAACGATCCCCAAACTAACACTATCCTGCACACACTAGGGACAATTTTCAACCATACCAATCCAATTAACCTACAAACCTGTACGTCTCTTGAATGTGGGAGGAAATCGAATATATCCCTGAGAAAACCCACGCAGCTCACGGGGATAACGTGCAAAATTAATTACAGACAAGCACCCACATTCAGGATTGAACCCAGGTCCCTGGCGCTAAAAGGCAGCAATTCTACCGCTGCACCACTGTGCTGCCCTGTAGTTGCTAAGAGGGGTGTTAAGAGATTCTGCGCCATGGTTTGGAGAGAACCATGAAGATTAATGGATAACAGATAACCTACCTTAGTGTGACGCAGTCTCACACAGTGATATTAAGGTCATAAAGAAATAGGAGTAGAATTAGTTCTGAAGAAGGGTCTCGACCTGAAACGACACCCATTCCTTCTCTCCAGAGATGCTGCCTGTCCCGCTGAGTTACTCCAGCTTTTTGTGAATATCTTTGGTTTAAACCAGCATCTGCAGTTCCTTCTTACACATAGGAGTAGAATTAGGTCACTCAGCCCATCAAGTCTACTCCACCATCCAATCATGGCTGATCTATCTCTCCCTCCGAACCCCATTCTCCTGCCTTCTCCCCATAACCTCTGACACCTGACTGATATTAAACCTCATTCTGAAGAAAGGCCCTGACCAAAAATGTTGTCTGTCCATTTCCCTCCACAGATGCTTCTTGAGCTCGCCAGTAACTTATTTATTAATGGAAATTCCAGCATCTGCAGTCTCTTGTGTCTCCATATCAAAGTCAGGAGTGCCAATTACTACTTTGCCAACAATATTCCAACATGGAAATTGCATTAGATGACAAGAGTCATTCATACCAAGGAGTGCTTGCTCCAGTTTCCGGAGTACTGCTAAATGATCTGGAAATGCTTAGTATTGGCTACTTTTGCTTCAATGTAATAGCGACCATTTCTGACCATTGAATTCCTGCTGCTGCAATTTTGTCCCAAACAATTACTGCCGATTGGATTGAAACCTCTTCCTAACTTCTAACATATGTCCCTGGGTCCTTGAAAATTAGCCCGCAGCAATTTTGTGGATCACCTTTACCATTTTCAAAATTTCAATTAGGTCCAGATGAAACACTTCTTCTGAAGGTTTGGTCAATGCGTTGGGATAAAACCCTGCTATAATTAATAACTTCCTGTGGCTGCATGAACAGATGTGTGCACTGCATCTCAGTTAGGTCTTTCAAAATCAATGTAGTCTTTCACTTGATGAAATGTTACATTTGGGCACATGCATAACAGGAGTCGTGCACTGCTACTGAACTTCTTGAGTGGGGTTTTTATTGTGAAAATTGATAATGTCTCATCAGATGTAGACACTCCCCATTACATATCAAAACAGACCCACAAGCATGCAAAACAGACAAAAACTAGAAATATTAAACATGGCCATAATATAATGACAGTAACTAATTTAAGTGTAAATGGCTCCTACAACGATGAACCAAAAAGGACAGTTAAGGGTAAGGAAAAGAGTTCTTATACGGTTGAGTTGAATTGCAATTCTTTTTTTCTTCAATGGCACGATTAGCACATCCTACCAACAACTAGAGAGCAGTTGGAAGGATCTCCAATGAGGTAGATAGTAGATCCAGATTCCTCTCCTATCTTCCTCATTGGAGACCCTCGGACTGCCTTTGATCGGACTTTACTGGCTTTATCTTGCACTAAATGACATTCACGTTATTCCCTATAACTTGTATCTATCTGTTCACTGTGGATGTCTCGATTGCAATCATGTATTGATTTCAGCTGATTGGTACCACGCAACAAAAGCTTTTCACTGTACCTCAGTACACATAACAATAAACGAAACTTAAATTCAAATGAAACTCAATTAGAGAAGCCTAAACAGAATAACTAAACCAGAACTCTGATTTGAACCAGATCAAGTAGTGGACACTTCCTTCCAGTTTATTTTATGTCCAGCACGGTGGCGCAGTGGTAGAATTGCTGCCTTACAGCGAATGCAGCGCCGGAGACTTAGGTTCGATCCTGACTCCGGGCGCCGTCTGTAGGGAGTTTGTACGTGCTCCCCGTGACCTGCGTGGGTTTTCTCCGAGATCTTCGGTTTCCTCCCACACTCCAAAGACGTACAGGTATGTAGGTTAATTGGATGGGCAAATTTTTTAAAAATTGTCCCTAGTGTGTGTAGGATAGTGTTAATGTGCGGGGATCGCTGGGCGGCGCGGACCCGGTGGGCCGAAGGGCCTGTTTCCGCGCTGTATCTCTAAATCTAAAAAAATCTAAAAATTCGAGCACTGGTTTAAAGCTATATGCAGGGAAACAGGCTGTTCAGCTCAGTTACTCCTTGCTCACCATATTGTCTAACCCAATTAGACCCACTTGCTTGCACCTGGCCCATATCGCTCCAACATGCCCACCCATGTACCTGTCCAAAGTTCTTTTAAATGTTGTAATTGTACTTGCCTCTGCCACTTCTTCTGGCAGCTGGGCCAATAAATGGCAAATGGGGTTGTCTGAAGTTGTGTCCTGACCTGAAATGTTCTCCGGGAGGCTGCCTTACCTGCTGAGTTATTCCAGCAATTTGTGTCTATCTTGGAAGAAAACCTTTGGCTTGCTGGCATTCATCAGTAGAGGAATTGAATACAGAAGTTGGGACATTAAGTTACCATTGCGCAGGATGCTGGCAAGGCTGCATTTTGAGTATTGTCATAGAGTCATAGGGTGATACAGTGTGGAAATAGGCCTTTCGGCCCAACTCGCCCACACGGCCAACAATGTCCCAGCTACACTAGTCCCACTTGCCTGTGCTTGGTCCATATCCTTCCAAACCTGTCCTATCCATGTACCTCTCTAACTGTTTCTTAAATGATGGGATAGTCCCAGCCTCATCTACCTCCTCTGGCAGCTTGTTCCATACACCCACCACCCTTTGTGTGAAAAGGTTACCCTTCGAATTCCTATTAAATCTTTTCCCCTCACCTTGAACCTATGTGCTTTGGTCTTCGATTCCCCTACTCTGGGCAAAAGACTCTGTGCATCTACCTGATCTATTCCACTCATGATTTTGTATACCTCTATAAGATCTCCCCTCATCCTCCTGCACTCCATGGAATACAGACCTAGCCTACCTAACCTCACCCTGTAGCTCATACCCTCTAATCAATCCTGGCAACATATTCATGAATCTTTTCTGAACCCTTTCAAGCTTGACAATATATTTCCTATAACATGGTACCCAGAACTGAACACAATATTCTAAATTAGGTCTCACCAACGTTTATACAACTGCAACTAGACCCCCCCAACTTCTATACTCAGTACTCTGACTGATGATGGCCTAAATGCCAAAAGCCTTTTTGACCACCTTTTCTACCTGGGGCTCGACCTTCAAGGAACCATGCACCTCTTCTCCTAGAACCTCCTGCTCTACAACACTACCCAAAGGCCTACCATTTCCTGTGCAGGTCCTACCCTTGTTCGACGTCTCAAAATGCAACGCCTCACATTTCTCTGTATTAAATGCCATCAACCATTCCTCTGCCCACCTGGCCAATCGATCCAGAACCTGCTGCAATCTTTCACAACCATCTTCACTATCTGCAAAACCTCTCACTTTTGTACCATCAGCAAACTTGCTAATCTTGCCCTATAAGTTCTCATCCAAATCATTTATGTAGATGATAAACAGTTACGGACCCAACTCCGAACCCTGAGGTACACCAATAGTCACAGGCCTCCAGACTGAGAAGCAACCTTCCACCATCACCCTCTGCTTCCTTCCATGGAGACAATTTACTATCCATTCAGCTATCTCTCCTTGGATCCCATGCGATCTAAGCTTCCAGAGCAGCATACCATGCAGAACCTTGTCGTACGCCTTACTGAAGTTCATGTACACAACATCTACAGCTCTGCCCTCATCGACCTTTTTGGTCACATTCAAAATATCAATCAGATTTGTGAGACACGACCTCCCACGGACAAAACCATGCTGACTATCCCGAATCAGCCCTTGCCCATCCAAATCCCTCAGAATCCTCTCCAGTAACTTACCAACTACAGATGTTAAGCTCACCAGCCTATAGTTCCCAGCATTTTCCCTGCAGCCTTTCTTGAAAAGAGGCACAACATTTGCCACCCTCCAGTCTTCCGCCGCCTCTCCTGTATTTAAGAACGACTCCTAAATTTCAACCAGGGCTCCCGCAATTTCTAGTGGAATTTCTAGTGGGCTAGTGGAATCAAGGGATATGGGAAGGCTGGCATGGGTTATTGATTGTGGACGATCAGCCATGATCACAATGAATGGCGGTGCTGGCTCGAAGGGCTGGATGGCCTCCTCCTGCACCTATTTTCTATGTTTCTATGTTAATTTCCACTCTAGTTTCCCACAATGTGCTCGGATATATCTGATCAGGCCCTGGAGATTTGTCTACCTTCAAACATGACAATACCTTCAGTACTTCTTGAACGGTAACCCTGAATGCTCTCAAGACACTTCCAGTAACTGCTCCTATTTTCTCCGTCCTACTGTCTTTCTCCTCGGTAAATACAGATGAGAAATACTCATTTACTACCTTGCCCATCTCCT
This sequence comes from Rhinoraja longicauda, assembly GCF_053455715.1. NCBI lineage: Eukaryota > Metazoa > Chordata > Chondrichthyes > Rajiformes > Arhynchobatidae > Rhinoraja > Rhinoraja longicauda. The sequence continues at coordinate 62,886,289 of NC_135957.1, read as the reverse complement.
GTGGCTCCACACAGAGGTGACCACTTTGATTCCTGACAGGTCCCACTCTCTCTCTCTAGTTAAACCCTTTTCCCCCTTATGTCTTTATAAAATCTTTTGGGATTGTCCTTAATGCTACCTACCAGAGCTATCTCCTGGCCCCTTTTTGCCCTTCTGATCTCCTTTTTTAGTTTACTCCTTAGTTCCTGAAACTCCTCCAGGGATGCACTTGATCCCAGCTGCCTATACATGTCCAATGCATCCTTCTTGTTTTTGACTAATGGCTCAATTCCACCCATCAGCAAAGCTTCCTTACGTTTGCTTGCTTTGCCCGTCACTCTAACGGGGACATACACATCCTGAGCTACCTTCAGTACACTTTAAAAATCATCCCACTTCTTTTCACCTCAAATCACCTGCTCCAGTCAACTTGAGCGAGACCTTCTCTCTTACCCTCAAAGTTGGCCTTATCCCAGTTGAGCCTTTGAACATGTAGACCCTCTCTGTCCCTATTCACAACTACCTTAAACCTAATTGAACTGTGGTCATTGGTCCCAAAAGGCTCCTCCACACACACTTCATTAACTTGCCCTTCCCAATTTCCCAATACTAGATCCAGCAATGGCCTCTTATGTGTGGGGGCCTCCACATAATGCTTAAGAAAATTCTCCTGAACATTTTTATGGAATTGCACCCCATCTGAACCCTTCACGCTATGATTTTCCCAGTCTATATTTGGAAAGTTAAAATCCCCTACACAACAACCTTATTTGACCTGCAGCTGTCTGCAATCTCCCAGCACATTTGTTCTTCTAATTCCCGTTTGAAGTACACCCCCAACAAGGTGATCATCCCTTTCTTGTTCCTCAGCTCCACCCATATAGCCTCACTAGACAAACCGTCTGTAATGTCACCTCTGAACACAGCCGTGACATCCTCCTTAACCAACAATGCAAACCCCCCTCCTCTTTTTCCCTCACCCCTGTCTCTCCTGAAGCTCCTGTACCCTGGAACATTGGGCTGCCAGTCCTGCCCGTCCCTTAGCCAGGTTTCTGTCATGGCTACAACGTCCCAGTCGCTCGTACCTATCCATGCCCTAAGCTCAACTGCTTTACCCATCAGGTCCCTTGCATTAAAATACGTGCACTTTAAACCAACCCTCCTTCCTCACCTGCCTATTCTGTCCTCTAACCTTTCCCACATCAACCTCCATACCAACTTCTAGCCTCTCACGTGCCTCTGTCCTGCACGAGATCCCACCCCTCTGCCAATCTAGTTTAAACCCTCCCGTGTAGCATTGTGTTCAGTATTGATCACCCTGCTATAGGAAAGATGCCATTGATCAAAATAGCTCATTTCTTTCCTCCTCATTTCATTCCAATTTGCAGTTGTTTCTCTTCCTTCGGCATTTGATTGACCGTACCATTAAATTATTTGACAAATCAATCATAATTATGTCAGTTATCTGCATGAAAAATAATACCTATTATTGATAATGCAAAGTTCAGTCAAGTAAAAAATAAGTAAATGCCTTTTTTCAGTCAGGCATATATTGGTTTTCTAATCAGTGAGTGTTATCTTTCTTATGAGTTGCGGCTTCAGGCAACATCTCATAAGATGTTGACCCGAAACCCCATCTCCTCCCTCAAGTATCTGCAAAAGATTTAATGGTATTATCTGGAACAGTTGAACAGGAGAAGCAACCATCTCAGTCAGTCCACCAGCCACAGATCGAACTCCTCTTTAAAACGTGTGATATTCTGGCCTCTCTCGGTCATTCACATTGTCTCATGTAAACTCTTCAATGGATTGCTAATGAAACAGTGACTGCATCCCCAGCCATGCTTACTCATATAAAAGTGAGAGCGCAGAGGTGTTCTAACTGTCCAGTGTTTATCCCGAAATAAACTCCTCTTTAAAATATATGTAATATGGCCACCGCTGTAAGTGGGCCCTTGAGCAGAATCTGGCTGCTCTACTTCTGTCTGTAATTGTTTTTCAAGAGTACTCCACGAGCTAGAAAACCTGTTGGGAAAGGCTGAAGATGTGAAAGACATGATGTAAATACAATATAATCTTTTCCTTGCTTTTAGTTTTAGCTATGTTTTAGGCATACAGTGTTGAAACAGGCCCTTCAGTGCACCGAGTCCTGATTTATTTTTATTTTTAAAGAAACAAGATTGTTTTGCAAGGGGGAAAATCGTGCTGCATGGGCCAGGGTTTGAAGATAACTCACGTGTGAACATGCAGAGCCCAATCACACCCAATGATCCAGAAAAATGGTGAAGAAATTTGAAAGGTAGGCAAACAAAGGAGAGTGGATATCCGAAGAAAACTTCCAGTTATAGTTATAACTTATAGGAGTAAAGTTCCAAGTGCAATGGGCATCATCTATCGCCATACCAAAATACTCAATTGTGAACCACAGTACAGGAATATAGGAACAAGAGTAGTTTAATTTAGTTTAGTTTAGTTCAGAGATACAGCACGGAAACAGGCCATTCGGCCCACCGAGTCCGCACCGACCAATGATTCCCGCACATTAACACAACCTTACACACACTATGGATAATTTAGAGAAAACATGCAGTTCTGACTTGAAACATGAAGACTGTTTCTGTCTCCTAGGATGCTGCCTGACCTGCTGAGTTTACCTAGCATTCTCTGAGTGTTTTGAAATATATATTTTTGGAGCAGGACAGGCTGTTCATTCTCTTCACTCTTCATTTAGATTGTGGCTGATCTGTGCCTCACATTCATTTACCCATCTTAGCTTTGTGTTCTTTTACATCTTCACCTAAAATTCACCTGGCTCTCAGAGTCAAAGTTTCACTGTGTGCAAGGAATCAGGACAAATCCCAATTCTCTCTTCAGTTGCTAAGCTCCGGAAAGAAAAAATACCGCTTGCCATTATGGAAAGAAAACTCAGGCCACAGTTATTTTCCATTACCTAGGTCTGCAATGGTAAATCCTCAACTATATATCTGACGTAACTCAGCAGATATTAAGAATTATCCAGGGTCTCTTTTTGTATAGGGTCTGAAGAAGGGTCTGGACCTGAAACATCACCTATTCCTTTTCTGCAGAGATGCTGCCTGATCCACTGAGTTACTCCAGCATTTTGTGTCTATCTTCAGGGCTTCTTTTTCACTGTCTTTTAATCTTTAAACTACCAAAAATTCTCACAGAAATAATTATATCCCTGAGCACGCAGGCTTTATATGTTTTCAGTTCACGTCCTTTGAGACAGAAGCAAATACTAATGTTCCGCTAATAAAGTTATTTAAATAGCAGCGGTAGTCTACGCCCAAGATGTGATCATGTCACTCTTGATGCAGTTTTACATGTCTTTCCAGAATAGAGCTGCCAATTAAAGAATACATTTATCTGCAGCGATCTGAGGAACCTTAAATTGTTCTGTTGCCAACTAATATGAAATTGAATTTGATATGCTGGAACCATATATCCATTAATATGAAATGGAAAGAGATTTTCTCGCAATTTCTAAAATGTCATACTTGTAGACAAATTTGACAAATGCATCTTTTCCTGTATGCTTGTGAGGCCAGCTGTCAACTGACAACCTGAATTCTATCAGGATACCCTTTTGGACTAATTGAATTTTATAAGTTGTCAATTTGAAATCAGTCAAGCTTCTGGCTCTTGATGATATGCATCTTACGCGCGTAGCTTCCAATTGCTTCCTTGGTGGCTGTGCTCTGTCTGAATTTAACACCATAAGATTGAGTCATTTTACCTGAGATAATGCCGCTGTGGTTTGGCATCCCACTAAGATGGATCGCAGTTTGTTTGTTTTCTTCGAAGCACGATAGCTGGTCTTTTTTTTTTACCCATGTGGAAATTGCAGAACTCTATGTGGTTGTAAATGTCCTCAATCTTTCAACATACTGCTGACTTTTTGAAGTGTAAAGCTGGAAAGTTGGAAAAAGTAAAATCAATTCCACTCTAGGGTTCTTGCTGAGATTGAGAGATGATGATGCACCAGTCACCAACAAGCCTAGGCTGATCATCGGAGATAGCGACAGTAAATTCCGAGCATTGTTTAAATCATTTAAATAGTTCTTGTAGACTGCACACACAGAACCACAGGAGAAACTACTGTGGGCTCACAGTGAGTGATGACACAATGTGCCTTTGATAGTCTGCTGAGGAGCAAGGAGTTTATCAGAAATTGCTTTACCCCTCCCTGCTTGCTTGTTAAAAGTATCACTTTATTTATCAAAAAAAGATGTAAATTATTTTCCATTGTAGGCTCAATTTTAAGTATGTTATCCTAAAGTAATAAAAAGATTGGCTACAACCATAATGAGTCATCGTGACCAATTATTTGACCAGAAAATATTCAATTAAAACTGACTGACGAATGGCACAGATGATATTTTCTTTGATTATTCTGGTCAACTTACTACAAATTGAAGTATATCTCAGTTTTATTTCATCAAAAAAATGTCCTCTCATTGTACGTACCAGTGTGGGTTGGTTATTACTAGAAATCTAGCTTATCACCAGATGACAGAGAAGGAGGGTAAACAAAGATCACTTTAAAATCACCTCCAGAGAAAGAGATTTCTTTGGAATTCTCGTATTATGATGCTGTTTGTAGGTTCAATTGGCTAAACCCCAAAAGTGGGCTCCGAATTGGTCGATAATTAACATGTATTAATTCAGTATAATATAAGCTGCACTGAAGCTTTTGTTCTGTTGTTTGTCACATACACCCAGCCAGCAGCAACCACACTGCCTTACAAATCAGCAAGGTGATTAATGCTGTCAACAACTGGGACGTCTTTTAGCTAGCCTGCACTTGAAGTTTAGAGAGATACAGCTTGGAAACAGGCCATTCAGCTCACCGAGTGAATGCTAGCCATCGCTCATCCGTTCACATTAGTTCCATGTTATCCCACTTTCTTATCCACTTTTTAACAGTAGGGGCAATTTACAGAGGCCAATTGACCTACAAACCCGCAGATATTTGGGATGAATGATGAATTTCCCAGCGGAAATTCACGTGGTCCCAGGAAGCAAACACCCTCAAAATCAGGATTGAAACATATTGCACACAATTCCCCAATACATTTTCCGCTCTTGGAAGAAAGGACAATACACAACTGGGGTCAATTGGATTTAACTGAAGAGAAAGAAGTACATTTGAATTTTCTGAAGAGTATGCTGGGGACGTAGTTGCTCATTAGAAGAAGGACTAATGCAGAGGCTGAAAGTCTGAAAATACAGAAGATCTCACAACTAATCCTGATTTTTGTACATTCTACCTGCATAGCACAATGGCATAGCAGTAGAGTTGCTGCCTCACAGTGCCAGAGACCCGGGTTCGACCCTGATTATGGGTGCTGTCAGTATTGTGTTTGCACATTCTCCCTGTGACTGAATTGGTTTTCTCCGGGTGCTCCAGTTTCTTTCCACATTCCAAACACGTGCAGGTTGGTTCCGTAAATTGCCCCTAATATGTAGGATAGAACTACTTTACCGATGATTATTGCTCGGGGTGGACTCATGGGTTGAAGGGTTTGTGTCCACACTGTATCTCATTAGTTCATGTTCATAAGTTATAGAAGCAGAATTAGGCCATTCGGCTCATCGTCTACTCTGCCATTCAATCATGGCTGATCTATCTTTCCCACTCAACCCCATTCTCCTGCCTTCTCCCTATAACCCCTGACATACGTACTAATCAAAAATCTATCAATCTCTGCCTCAAAAAATATCTATTGACTTGGCTTCCACAGCCTTCTTTACCAATGAATTCCGCAGGTTCACAACTATATGACCAAAGAATCCTCCTCATCTCCTTTCCAAAGGTATGTTCTTTTATTCTGAGCTATGGCCTCTGGTCCTAGACTCACCCATTAGTGGAAACATCCTCTCCACATCCACTCTATCCAGGCCTTTCACTATTCGGTAAGTTCAGTAAGTTTCAATGAGGTCCCCTCTCATCCTTCTAAACTCCAGCAGGTACAGGCCCAGCAGTTCCGTCAAATACTCATCAAATGTTAGCCCTCTAAATTACACTAAAAGTAGACTATATATATATATATAGTTTATAGTGATAGTTTATAAAACTAAACTTTATCTCTAAACTAAACTAAAAACAAAACTATTTGTTTCTGAGTTTCCAGCTCTGGATGTCAACACCTGTCTGACACTATCTTCAACATTTGCCACCTCCTCCATGAGGGGCTGCAGCCTTTCTCCAGCCATGCAGCAGCTGCTTTGTAGCAGCAGCAGTGCTGACAATGGCTCATGAAGGAAGCCAATGAGGCAGAGAGAAGTGAGTATTGTAATTCTGAGTGCAAAATGGCACTATGCAATTTATAATGCAAAGATGTGTATTAGGTATTATTTTACCAAGGCAATGGCGAGTGAAGAACTAGGATGGGAAATTGATGTTGAGATTACTGGTACTGTATCTGAATCAGTTTTAAAACACAAGGCAGTAATTTTATGTCCCAATTTATTTTCCTGTTTCTTGTCTTCCTCGACCTTGTTGCTGTAGGCTTCATTTTCACTCATTACCTCTTTATTCATACATCATGGATGCTGCAAGCGCTTCTTATAGATAATAACAGAGAACAATCCACATGAATCTTGATACCCATTCATTTGAGATAGGCAGTGCTCCCCCAAGATTCACTGCATCAAGATGCTAATGGTCTGTGTGATTGCATTTCGTGTGGTAGCGCCACATTCATTGTATGCATGATGTGTATGTTCTTCAGGATTCACAGTCATGAGTCATGTCGGCAGCAGACATCCCTTGTCACGCCTTGGTTCACCGAGGCTGAAATGCAGCCGGCACATCTGACTTCATTGACCTTCATGATTTCCTGCCTTTGGATGTCCACTGGTTGCATACGGAGGGAGTGGAATCACTTTTATTTTCATCGTTCACAATAAATTTAGTTTGGTTTAGTTTACTTTCAAGATACAGCGCAGAAACAGACCCTTTGGCCTACTGAGTCCATGCCTACCGGCGATCCTCGCACACTAACAGTATCCTGCACACCAGGGACGATTATTACCGAAGCAAAATTAACCTAAAGTCCTGTACGCCTTTGGAGTGTGGGAGGAAACCCGAGCACCTGGGAAAACCCACACAGTCACAGGGAGAACATACCAACTCCGTACTGACAGCACCTGTGGTCAGGGTGGAATCCGGGTCTCTAGGTCTGTGAGGCAGCAACTCCACCGCTGCCCCGCCCGATAATTATATGCAAAGAAATATATATGCAGTCAATGGCCTTCTATGCCATGGAAACACTTACAACTCCTTCAAGCCCTCGTGTTCACTTGCTCCTCTCTGGCAAGAAAAAGGAAATTTGACCCTCTGAACAGAAACCCTCATTGACCTTTCTTAGGCAAACTGCCCCATGATTCTAATTCCTGCTGCACCAGCAAAGAAACAGCTTAATGCATAAATGTTCTTGACAACAGGCAATCTTCACAGCCATTGCCAGATGTGAGTGCTCTTGGTATGGATACTGCTTGAAATGTTTTGGAGAAATGGGTTGTCCAAAAACACAGCTCCCAAGCTTCATTCTGATCTCCTAATGCTAACGACGCAGTGAAATTTATACCTTTTAACTCCTGTCAGCTCTGAAGGAGGCTTCGCTATTACAAACCTTTTAAGATGGTTATATCCTTTGCTAAGTGCTGTTATGTAAGAGGAGCAGGCAACAGACTGTTCTTTTCTTTCACTAATTCCTGACTGGAAGCAGAAACATTTCGGATTTTTCCCTCCCAGATTTTGTACAACATGCTGAAAAATGGACTCATTTTGCAATGGTTTAAGGCTCCCCAAGTATTACTGACACACACAGCTGTTTCGGTCAGTTGCCCTTGTTTATGTATAATTCCAGACAAAAAATTGCCAAGAAGGTATACATGTGAGAGAGACATATTACTTACTGTCATGTACAGGAAGGAACGGCTGATGATAGACACAAAAAGCTGGAGTAACTCAGCAGGACAGGCAGCATCTCTGGAGGGAAGGAATGGGTGACGTTTTGGGTCGAGAGCATTCTTCAGGCTGATGCTGGTTTACAGCAAATACAGACACAAACTGCTGGAGTAACTCAACAGGATAGGCAGCATCTCTGGAGAGAAGGAATGGTTTGAAGAAGGGTCTCAACCCAAAACTTCACCCATTCCTTCTCTCCAGAGATACTGCCTGCCCCACTGAGTTACTGCTGCATTTTATGAGTCTGAAGAAGGGTCTCGACCAAAAACATCACCCATTCCTTCTCTTCCTAGATGCCGCCTGTCCCACTAAGTTACTCCAGCAATTTCTATCTATCTAACCTACTGCCGTTCACAACTATAAGATCCAGGAGACCTTACGAGAATGCAGTTGAGAGTGAGAATCCTTGATAATCCAGGCTGCCTTCCTAGCTGAGTGATATTGAAATTTATTGTGACATTTAATACTGACCTAATATAAAAGTTATCACTTGGCAAATTCCGTTGACTTTGAGTAATTAAAGCCGCTTTTGAATTTAATTTCCACTGTGTCTAACTCTTGGAGCATTGGTTATCATATTTCAATTGACTTCCAATCTGTACAATTTTAAAGCAATTTTTAACTCCTTATAGTGGTAAATGAGTCAAATATTACATTAATGCTGAGTAAGAAGTTAGTGCAAACATGCGAAAGTCTCAAAAAATATCTAGAGAAGTCAAGCTCCACGCATGGTTTTTATAATTACACTGGATTTCAGTGGTCTAAATCTGTTAAACAAAACAGAATTTACTTAATTAAGTAATTAATGTCAATCAAATACCAAGTTGCAGATACAGTTAATGATCAACTGCAGTGTGCAATATGAAAGCATTTTGCCAGAAGTAGGTCAGCTTTTTAAGAGTGGGAGGTGCTATCCCAGATAAACACTCAGCAGCGAAGATAAGGGATGAGGACATAAAGAAACATGAAGGGTTAAAAATAAATTATTATTAAAACGCCGAACCATCAGAGATGGGGGTTTTTCTGGGTCACCAACAATAATTAGTTGATACATTCTGCCTTATTTTGTTACTACTAGAGGCTATGTATTACACAGAGTTGTATTCTAGCAGATCCTTGTAAAATAATGTGTAATTATAAGGGGAAAAGAAGAGGCCAAGCATTGCTGGAGAATAATGTGAGAAACGGACATTGTATTTCTGACAACAGAAATTGAGGTATTAAAGAATGCAGTAGAAAAATATCAAAAAACAAGTAGCAACCAGTAGTAGTAAAAACTGGTAATATTTATTATTTTGATATTATTGCATTAAACATGTAAAATAATAATAATAATAATAATAATAATAATATTCATTTATTGTCATTGCAACGAGTACAACGAAATTAAAAAAATAGCCAATCCTGACGGTGCGTACAAACATATATGCAATAAATGCAAAAACAAATAAATACATAAATACAATTAAATACAATTATATTAAGTACAAGATTTTTTAACGGTGTTGCCTAGTGCAAAGGTAGTGTTCAGTTCTCGTATGGCCCTGGGGTAAAAACTGTTCTTAAGTCTGTTTGTTCGGGATTTGCTTGTAATAATTAAGAAGGTACAATTTACTCATTAGTGATAACATGCCTGAATCAGAAGTCACTGCTTAGAAGGAAAGGAAAAAAAACCTGTTGGAAATGGATATTGTTGTAAAGGACATTATTGGACATTATTGTCATATGGACATTATTGAAAGAGTATTTATTCACAAAATGCTGGAGTAACTCAGCAGGTCAGGCAGCATCTCAGGAGAGAAGGAATGGGTGATGTTTCGGGACCCGAAACGTCACCCATTCCTTCTCTTCTGAGATGCTGCCTGACCTGCTGAGTTACTCCAGCATTTTGTGAATAAATACCTTCGATTTGTACCAGCATCTGCAGTTATTTTCTCATTGAAAGAGTATTACTGTTAATGAAACCAAATTTTGTTAACTAGACAAAGGTACTAATTTGAGTGGAAATCCTGAGGAAATGAATAATTTTATATTTCTGGAGATCACCAGTACAAAGAGGGAAAATTAATTTGTAATTATTTTGATCAGATAAAGACTACGCTATGGAAAATGCACAATGTATCAGAATAGGATTTTTTTGAGGTTTGATATTTAAATGGGCAAAGTAATAATAAGATAATACCAGAACACAAACTTTCCAAACTGAAATAGAATATCTTCTGAAGAAGGGTCTCGACCCGAAACGTCACCCATTCCTTCTCTCCAGAGTTGCTGCCTGACCCGTGGAATTGCCCCAGCATTTTGTGTCTATCTTTAGAATATCTTTTACATGTAAGGTTGACAGCTTGAACGTCCAGAGCGGAAAAGACTGCAAAAAGTTGTGAACACTGCCCTGTCCATCACCGGCTCTGACCTTCCCACCATCGAAGGGATTTATCGGAGTCGCTGTCTCAAAAAGGCAGCCAGCATCATCAGAGACCCACACCATCCTAACCACACATTCATTTCACCACTGTCATCGGGAAGAAGGTACAGGAGCCTGAAAACTGTAACATCCAGGTTCAGGAACAGCTTCTTCCCTATAGCCAAGAGACTATTAAACACTACAACCTCAAATACGCTCTGAACTATAATAGACATAATAGACATAATAGACATAATAGACATAATAGACATAATAGACATAATAGACATAATAGACATAATAATAATAATAATAATAATAATAATAATAATAATAATAATAATAATAATAATAATGATTATTATTATTATTATTATTATTATTAGTAGTATTATTGTTATTATTATTATTATTATTGTTATTATTATTATTATTATTATTATTATTATTACGCTACTATTGTTTGTTTTTTGAGTATGTGTGTATGTGTATGTGAATATATATATATATATATACACACACATATATATATATATATATATATATTTGTATATATATCCAACCAAGACCTCAACGGTGGAAGAGGCGGAGAATGATGGCTGACTTTAGTGGAGCGTCACAAAGGCTGGGAAGGCGGATGAAGGCTACAGTGGGCAGGTGCTATAGATAGGAATGTAGACGCTCCCGCCCCCACCAGTCTCGGGCAGATGAGGCGCGTCAGCCTGTGAAGGCAGTCCATCTAGGAGAGGGAAAACTCTGATCTAAAACCTCCACTGACTTGTGGCCATATCCAGTCATGGAAAAGGCTCCAGGAGTAAACCTCAAGAAAAATCTGGAGTCGGAGTCCCTAAGGCAGTTCGTCGTTGTCTACAACCTCGTTCTGGCAGCTCCTGCGAGGGCACTGGTGCCATCTGTATCGGCTCTGCTGTTCCTTTGGATTGATCAGCGACGTGGAGAGAGGGGACGTGCTGCACGGGCAACAGCCTGTCCTTCATATAGCATCGCCCAGGCTTGCATCCGACCACACATCGACGCTGCTCCAGCCGAGTTTTGGAGCAAGCAGCCAACAACCAGGATGCATCACCCTTGGTCAGCCATGACCAAGGGGGCCTTAGAAATATATATATGTGTGTGTGTACTTGTGAGTAGCTGTATATATATATATACACACACTGAACATTTTTTTCTCTCGCGTTTATTGTTTGCAGTGTACTATGTTTACATATTCTGTTGTGCTGCTGCAAGTAAGAATTTCATTGTTCTATCTGGGACATATGACAATAAAACACTCTTGAGTCTTGAATCTCCATTTGATGGACAGTCTTTTTTGTGAGTTTTAGATGCCCTGATCTTGATTAATTTTATCGTTTAGCCTTTGTTTACATAATGTAAACTAGTTCCTGACTGACTTTCAAATTGCTTTGAGAGTTCACACTGCAGAGTACAGGATTACCTGTGAGTGGTCTTTAAGTAACCCAATCATGACAAAGCACTGAAAGTCTGAAGAAGGGTCTCGATCCGAAATACCACCGATTCCTTTTCTCCAGAGATGCTGCCTGACCAGCAAGGTTACTCCAGCCTGTCTATGGCAAGTCACTATTGTTTTCCCCTGATGTGTTTTCCTTACCTTGCAATTATGCATCTTACACTTTCCTCACCATTGGGAGTTCCGCATCAAAGAGACAGCAGTCAGAATGAGACCAAGACCCACCTAATATTGGAGTTCGGACTTCATTTACATGAGTGCAATGACATAAGTTTAATAATCTGCAGGTTCGCAAGGGGAATTCTCGAGAACCTTATTTGCAAAGACAATTGCAATTTTCAATGCATTTGTGACAGATGAGCCACAGCTGAATTTTTAGTGGAGGGGGTTGGAGTGACGTAATCAAACAATTTGAAAAATGGGCAAGGCACCAAATGAAAGGCGACAATTGCCTTCCTTACCTGCAGTGGAGCCAGCGAAATAGTCCAGCGAGTATTATTGACACATTACATTAGTAAGAAGCTTTGCCCAATAACAGATATGTGTAAAAATAGAAGAAGGGTCTCGACCCAAAAAGTCACCCATTCCTTCTCTCCAGAGCTGCTGCCTGTCCCGCTGAGTTACTCCAGCTTTTTGTGTCTATCTTCTGTATAAAAATAGAGATTGCTAGCAAGATAATGGGAGGAGGTTCACACGGCCACTTTTCATCCTGCAGGTACAGGTCACATTCCTGTGGAAACCCATTTCCTCCCTCCCATTGATGTTTCCAGAGTCATCTCTGAGCTCTGCACTCCCTCTCCTCAGCTCCTTTGTTTATTATGCCACAGTCCACCCACTCTATGGTTTTTCTGAAAGTAGGTGTGTGTAGAGTATATCTCCCTCTTTGGGAAAATTACTTCCAATCAGTGTTTGAGTGCAAAATGCACAGATCTCTGTTTCAGTGTCTCCATAAGCATTTAAATCATCCATTAAACCCACAATTATTATTGCCCTTGCACCATTAAGTGCCTCTTTTCACCCTTGCACTGTGTAACCCCATAATATGTTGTTACATAATGTACTGAATTTTTGGAACATTAAACTATTGCAGTCAAATCTCCCTAATGACGTGCCCTAAATGGCCAGGCAAATTAATAGAATAATTTTACTTGTCATGCGAAAGCATGAAATAAAGCATTCAAAGAGGCAGGTATGCAGACAATTGGCAGTACTTTCTGCAATAATGAAGGTATCATAATTTGGTGTAATTAACCATTTATGGAATTTTCCTATTTGGCACCTACAAAACTAAAGTTATTTTTTCTCAGTAATCATCTCTCAGTCTGAAGAAGTGTCTCAACCTGAAATGTCACCTATTTCTTTTCTTCAGAGGTGCTGCCTTAGGCATTGAGTTACTCCAGCATTTTGTGTCTATCCAAAGTTTTTAAAATCAGTGCAACAATGTATATACACTTTATATTGTGTGATCGATTTGTACTGGTTAGATAAGTACTGGTTAGAGATTGCTTCATATGCTAAGCAAAAGCAATGTAAGAAATGCCACCTCAGTTTGAATGTAATACATAGGAAACATAAAGGCTCTGTTGCATTTTCAAGCAAGGCCTGTTTTGCGATTGTAAGTGCTTGAATCATTCTCTTTAACCAGATGATTGCAAATCCACTATGGAACTAATTTCCCTTGTATATCTCTACCAACTCTCTCCCACACAATTCATACCTGTCCTCAATGATTTCCTCAGGGATTATTGCAATTATATATACCTCCTTTCTCCTCTCTGCTGGAAGATGATGCTGGGGTTGTTCTGCTGAGTTCATTAGCTATAAGAGCAGAATTAGGCTATTCGACAGGCTACTCTCCTATTTTGAGAAATATCTATATTTTTATTTACAGCTCCTCCTCCCAAATTGTTAGTGATTCCAACTAGGTTTAATGGTCTTTGTTGCATCTACCTCCTGTAACCAGTTATCATCTTGGTTAGCTGTAGCCATCGTTTGTGAACTAAAGGTTTTAGTGTCAAAAGTTGTAGAAGCAGAATTAGACCATTCAGCCCATCAAGACTACTCCACCATTCAATCATGGCTGATCTATCTTTCCCTCTCAACCCCATTCTCCTGCCTTCTCCCCATAACTCCTGACGCCCTTACTAATCACAATTATGTCACTTTCTGCCTTAAAAATATCTATTGACGACCTCCTAGGCTGTCTGTGGTAATTAATTCCACCAATTCACCACCCTGACTAAATAAATTAATTCTCATCTCTTTTTCTAAAGGTATGTCCTTTTTTTTCTGATGCTACGGCCTCTGATCCTAGTGGAAACATCCTCTGCACATCTACTCTATTCAGCCCTTTCACTATTCGGTAAGTTTCAACGAGGTCCCCCATCATCCTTCTGAACTCTTAGATCCTGGTAATGTTCTTTGACTACCTCTCTTCTAGCTTCAACTGCACTTCGATTGAGCCTGAGCTTTCGATCCCTCAGCCTTTGTGTCTGCACGCTGGCCTTCTTCTGCCACTGGCTGCTGCCTTGGTTCAGCTAGGTTCTGCAGCAGACCCACTATCCTAGTTCTCTCTGAATCTCTATTCTCAGTGCCGCCACGTGGGTGAACTGCAGGTTTTTATCTTGGTGAGTTCATTGGCATCCCCTTAACCAAGTAGCTATGGACTTCACCCACAGATTATTCAGAAGAATTGTCAGGCTTGGAATAATCGTTTTGTCTGTTTCTAATGTTCCAGCAGCAATTGCCAAGGGTTTAATAACTGAAATAAGGAATGCCATTGATAGAAGTGAAGGAAAGCTAATAGGAAGCTGTCAACACACACACACACACACACACACACACACACACACACACACACACACACACACACACACACACACAGTATATGTATATATATATATATATATATATATATATATATATATATATATATATATATATAGACCAAGTGGACCGATTGGGCCCAAACCTCTCCTGCATTGGTGCAGAATTGTGCAGCCAAGGTCGCAGAATTGTTTCAGTTATTGGTTGATTCTTTTCATAAATGGCATGTTGGCCTTCATAACGAGAGGATTTGAGTATAGGAGCAAAGAAGTCCTTCTGCAGTAGTATAGGGCCTTAGTGAGACCACATCTGGAGTATTGTGTGCAGTTTCGGTCTCCCAATTGGGGAAGGACATTCTTGCTATTGAGGCAGTGCAGCGTAGGTTCACGAGGTTAATCCCTGGGATGGAGGGACTGTCATTTGAGGAAAGATTGGAAAGATTAGGCTTGTATTCATTGGAGTTTAGAAGAATGAGAGGGGATCTTATAGGGATGTATAAAACCATAAAAGGACTAGACAAGCTAGATGCAGGAAAAATGTTCCCAATGTTGAGGGAGTTCAGAACCAGGGGACACAGTTTAAAAATAAAGAGAAGGCCAATTCACTGGATGAATTTAAAAGAGAGTTAGATATAGCTCTTGTGGCTAGTGGAATCAAGGTATATGGGGAGAAGGCAGGCACAGGTTACTGATTGTAGATGATCAGCCATGATCACAATGAATGGCAGTGCTGGCTCGAAGGGCCAAATGGCCTCCTCCTGCACCTATTTTTTTTAAATTAAAAAATAAAAATATAAATAAAATAATAATAAATAAAGGCCAAACACCTGATATTATGTGTCAAATAATGTTCTGCAACTTATATCATCAGCAAGTCTTTTGGACAAATAGGAACCAGTTATTTAGATTGGTCAGGTGAACAAAAATCATTGAGAACGGAATTCAGTCTGAAAAAATGTGGGATGATGCATGTGGACAAAGCAAAGTAATACATAGCTAATGGTGAGAAACTGATCGGTGTAAAAGAGCAAGGGATATTGCAATACTTCTCCACAGATCCCTGAAAATAATTAGTACAGACTTGAAAGCATGCAGTAGCAGACTCAGGAATAGCTTCTTCCCCTCCATTATTAGGCTTATGAATGGTCCATCCATAAGCTCGGGTAGAGTGCAATTTACTACACCATTTGGAAATTGGACTTTATCTATGGAACTTATGTGTTACAACGCTGAGAATATTCAATGCTCTGTATCTCCTTTTATCTATTGTCTTGATTTATGTATGGAACATATGATCTGTTTGGATAGCATGCAAAACTATTTTTCCACTGCAGGTCAATGCTCGTGACAATAATAAACCAAAAAGTAAAAGCAAATAATGCAGTGAAGTAGGCATATGGAACATTTAGACAATAGACAGTAGACAATAGGTGCAGGAGTAGGCCATTCGGCCCTTCGAGCCAGCACCGCCATTTAATGTGATCATGGCTGATCATTCTCAATCAGTACCCCGTTCCTGCCTTCTCCCATTACCCCCTGACTCTGCTATCCTTAAGAGCTCTATCTAGCTCTCTCTTGAAAGTATCCAGAGAATTGGCTTCCACTGCCTTCTGAGGCAGAGAATTCCCCAGATTTACAACTCTCTGACTGAAAAAGTTTTTCCTCATCTCCGTTCTGAATGGCTTACTCCTTATTCTTAAACTGTAGCCCCTGGTTCTGGACTCCCCCAACATTGGGAACATATTTCCTGCCTCTAACGTGTCCAATCCCTTAATAATCTTGAAGGGTCCCGACCCGAAACGTCGTCCATTCCTTCTCTCCTGAGATGCTGCCTGACCTGCTGAGTTACTCCAGCATTTTGTGAGTAAATATGTTTCAATAAGATCCCCTCTCATCCTTCTAAATTCCAGTGTATACAAGCCAAGCCTAGTATAAAATAAATTTATATTTATTGACAGAAGAACAGAATATAACGGCAGTTGAAACTGTACAAATCACTAGTTAGGCACTTGGAGTACTACGTGCCACACTACAGAAGGGTGATGATACCGCTTGAGATGATGCCAGGGAAATCCACCACCATCGTTCTTTCACCAGCATGGTTTATATTCACTGGAATTGAAAAGGAGGAGAGGCTAATAGAAACATACAAAATTCTTAAGGAATTGGATAGGTTAGATGCAGGGAAAATATTTCTGATGTTGGGGGAGTCCAGAACCAGGGGTCACAGTTTAAGAATACGAGGTAGTCCATTTAGGTCTGAGATGAGGAAAAACATTTTCATCCAGAGAGTTGTGAATCTGTGGAATTTTCTGCCACAGAAGGCAGTGGAGGCCAATTCACTGGATGTTTTCAATAGCTCTTAGGGCTAACGGAATCAAGGGATATAGGGAGAAGACAGGAGTGGGGTATTGATTTTGGATGATCAGCCATGATCATATTGAATGGTAGTGGTGGCTCGAAGGGCCTAATGGCCTACTCCCCAACCTATGTTTTTCTATGTTTCTATGTTTCAAACTGTAGTTATGAAAGTGGCGAGATCGGGGTTGGTTTCTTTGCAACAAAGGCAACTGAAGATAGATTGAATGGAGATGTTTAAGATTATGAGAGGCTGAATAAGAAAACATCTGATTCACACAACCATCAGGGTAATAACCAGTGGGCATACGTTTAAGGCACTTAAAAAGATTACCGGAAAACGAATCACACAAAGTATGGAAATAGTTGTGGGAATGGAGTCAAGCTGATCTGGAAAGTTAATGGATGCAAAGTTAGTGGTTCATAAGTTTATAAGTTCTAGGAGCAGAATTAGGCCATTTGGCCGATCAAGCCGACTCTGCCATTCAAGTTCACAAGTTCACAAGTTCATAAATTATAGGAGTAGAATTAGGCCATTTGGCCCATCGAATCTACTCCACCATTCAGTTATGGCTAATCTCTGCCTCCTAATCCCATTTTCATGCCTTCTCCCGATAACCCTTGACACCAATTTTAATCAAGAATTTGTCTATCTCTGCCTTAAAAGTATCTACTGACTTGGCCTCCACAGCCCTCTGTGGCAATGAGTTCCACAGATTAACTACCTTCTGACTATAGAAGAACTTCAATCACGGCTAATCTGTCTTCCCCTCTCAACCCCATTCTCCTGCCTTCTCCCTGTAACCCCTGACACCCGTACTAAGCAAAAATTATCCATTGACTTGGCCTCCACAGCCACCTGTGGGAACCCTCAACGTTTAAAATGTCCCTGAATAAGCCTATGAAGGCCATAATTTATTAGAAGGAGTGAATGGCTGAGGAAACTTCTTTTACTTGACATAACATGATGGGCCAAATAGCCTTCCTCTGCATTATAATCCTAAGGTTTAATAAAGTGTTCATGACAGTGAAGAAGACATTTGTTCATAGTTTTATGGTTGTTACATGTGGAGAGAATGAGAAAGTATTGTGATAGTAAGAAAAAAATAATAACAACACTATCTATTTGTTAATAATCTGTCAAATAGGCTTCCAAATAAACATTTTCACTATGCGGTCAGCCTTTGTGACATTTGACAGTGTGTTCTTGGGGAATCTGTCTGCACTTTGGCTGTAAGAGTCCTTCCCCCAGATCTAAGGCAGCCAATAATGGAGGAAATGGCAGGAATGAGCCACAGTTTGTGGTTGTGTTTATTTTAGAAGTGTTTCATACAGAGGTAAATGCCTCAATCCAAATGAGTGAGAGTTGATAATATTCCTAATACTTCCTTAGCTATCTCCTCCTTCCAGTAAGACATGGTAGCGCAGCGGTAGAGTTGCTGCTTTACAGCGAATGCAGCGCCGGAGACTCAGGTTCGATCCTGTCTACGGGTGCTGCACTGTAAGGAGTTTGTACGTTCTCCCCGTGACCTGCGTGGGTTTTCTCCGAGATCTTCGGTTTCCTCCCACACTCCAAAGACGTACAGGTATGTAGGTTAATTGGCTGGGTAAAAAAATGTAAAAAAAATTGTCCCTAGTGGGTGTAGGATAGTGTTAATGTACGGGGATCGCTGGGCGGCACGGACTTGGTGGGCCGAAAAGGCCTGTTTCCGGCTGTATATATATGATATGATATGATATGAAAATGCTGGAGTAATTTAGAAGGATGGGCAGTATCTCTGGAGAGAAGGAATGGGTGGCGTTTTAAGTCAAGGCCCTTCTCCAGGACTCGATCCGAAGGTGTGGAATTCTCTGCCTCAGAAGGCAGTGGAGGCCAGTTCGTTGGATGCTTTCAAGAGAGAGCTGGATAGAGCTCTTAAGGATAGCGGAGTGAGGGGGTATGGGGAGAAGGCAGGAACGGGGTACCGATTGAGAGTGATCAGCCATGATCGCATTGAATGGCGGTGCTGGCTCGAAGGGCTGAATGGCCTACTCCTGCACCTATTGTCTATTGTCTATTGTCTATCTCCAATTTCTTCTCTCCAGAGATGCTGCCTGTCCCGCTGAGTTATTCCAGTATTTTGTTTCTATCTTCAGTGTCGACCAGCATCTGCAGTTCCTTCCTACACATGCCAAACAGTAAGTTCTACTGAATAGTTCAATTGTCTAAAAAGTACTTCATTAATGAAGTGTTTAATTAGAATGATGGGATTTAGTTGATGCAAGTTACACTAAATTCAATGTAATCAGGTCAAATTATAAAATGTTGCTTTACTGCCATAAATCATTTCAACATGACAACTATATACTTACTAAATATTTATGCAGCCCAATTATCAGAACTATCACCACAGAAAATATGAATGTCATGTTTATTTAGTTACTTTTTTCCCAGTTGTTACAGTCGATTCTCTACACATTGCTGTCCATTCACAACACAAAGTAAAATAGGCCACGTCGAAAATGTATCGACAGCTCAGACGGGTGCAGAAATACATCTTATTCAAACAGTTAATTAAAGAATTCAGCCATGAAAACAAATTTTACAGCTTTGTAGCATTACTGCTACAGCAAACAAATCACTTAGACTGCTCAGGCAACACATCTTGGTATAAGAGGCCGCAAAATCTATACAGCCTCCCCAGCTAAACCTCGTGGACAACACATAACAGTTCCATTAAAATACAGTTTTCAACACTTCAAAAAAATACAAACTTGCAGAATCCATTCTATTCAAAATATAGTCACAGCCAATGCCTGGAATTAGGCAATAGGATTAAATAGTGACATTTCCGACATCTCCCAAAAGCCACTTCTCAAAATTGAGAATGGATTGCTGCTTTCCGGAATGATTCAAAACAGCTCTATTTTAGGACACATCGACATAGACTTTTTTTGCTATAATATTAGATAGTCAGGAAAACTGAATGTTATCGTTATTTATTTTGAAGGTATCTTTCTGACTCTTGAGTTTCAGTTGGATCCTTTATAGTGATTGCAAAAATAGTGGGCCTCACATCATGCAGATTTTCGGAATGGGAATAGGAAATTTGGCTCTCTTCCCAACCAAGCAGAAGAGCATATTCAAGACCCCCATGCACCAATGGATACTTCTGAAGAAATATTACCAGAATAATTCACTAATCCGAAACCATCTGATTAGCTTAGTTTGGTTTCGTTCATTATTGTTACATGTACCGACGTACAGTGAAAAGTTGTAGTTTGCTTATTATCCAGTCAAAGAAAAGACTTGTGTGATTACAATCAAGCCATCCAGAGTGTACAAATAATTAAAGATCTTAAAGAGTGGAGCGATTGTAATGTTTGATAGTGGGTCTGATTCTAGGACCAGCATGCAGCGAGTCGCCTGGCTTCGGCGCCATCTTTGTTTTTATGCTGTTGATTACAATTTCTCAAATCAGATTGAGTGTATTTTATACATGATGGCTGGGGTACTTCTGGAGAGGTTAATCCCAAACATATCCTGACTGTATAATGAGATAAAGTAGCAATTTTTTAATGGTAGAATTCACAGTAATCGGACGAGTATTCCTGTAATGGTGTCAGAGTCATACAGCACAGAAACAGGCCACTCAGCCCAACTCATCCATGCCAACCCGGTTTTATAGCTGAGCTGTAAAAACAAGGAACTGCACAAAAAGAATCTGAATCAATCTGAAGAAGGGTCTCGATCCAAAATGTCACCTATCCATGTTCTCCAGAGGTGCTGCCTGAACCGCTGAGCTACTTCAGCACTGTGTCTATAGCTGAGCTCAATCCATCTTCTATTGCTATGTATCCCTCGAAAAAAATCCTATCTATGTACTGGTCTGAATGTCTTTTAAACCTTATCATTGTACTCATTTCTAGGCGGAAAGTGTTATGTATCTTTATAAAGGTGTTCATTCCATGAAATGCAAGTTTTCCTTGTTTTGTCTAAATTGGATGGGATAAAGAGGTTAACAACAGGTAAAACGTGAATTGGGGAAAAGTTTGCTAGACTTGGAAACACATAATCATTTGAGTAAATGCCAGAGAAGTAAAGGCATTGCTGTAAGAAATGAGTGCAAAGAGGACTTCTTTACTACTACAGTGCACCGAGAGACATAGATAGCCACCAAATCATGCAAGTAGTAAGCACAAAATCTCAGATAGAAGGTGGGGGATGATAAATCTGTAGTCAACCACTAATACATCCCACCTGTGCCCCAGTCGCTCTGTTACTAGGCCCTGTGAACCAAGGTGTGGTGGCAGGTGGCAGAAGCTTTAATGCAGCTGGCACCTCTGTTGGCGGACTACACACACATCTACCAAAGTGGAGCACAATCAAATTTCAATTTACTACTGAAAGCCTTAACATTTCAGAGTCATAGAGTCATACAGCATGGAAACAGGCCCATCGACCCAACTTGCCCACACCAACCAACATGTCCCATCTACACTAGTCCCATCTGCCTGTGTTTGTCCCATATCCCTCGAACACATCCTTTCCAAGTACCTGTCTAAATGTTTCTGAAAATGTTGTGATAGTACCTGCTTCAACTACCTCCTCCAGCATCTCGTTCTGTGTACCCACCACCCTTTGTGTAAAAAAACTACCCCTCAGGTTCCTATTAAATCTTTTCTTCCTCACCTTAAACTATGTCCTCTGGTTCTTGATTCCTCTACTCTGGACAAGAGACTCTGTTAACTGATCTATTCCTCTCATGATTTTATACACCTCCATAAGATCACCCACCCCTCATCCTCCTGCGCTCCAAGGAATAGAGTCCCAGCCTTCTGAACCTCTCCCTATATCTCAAGCCCTCGAATCTGTCAACATCCTCGTAAATTCTCTCTGCACCCTTTCCAGCTTGACAACATCATTCCTATAACATGGTGACCAAAACTGAACACAATACTCTAAATTCAAGCGTTTAATATTCAATATTCAAGTGTTTAAAATGCTTTTTGATGGCTTTCAGGAGCATGGTCGGTTATTAGTGCATCAAAGAAAGGAGGGAGAGAGAAAACAGAGAATTATAGACCAGTTAGCCTGACATCGGTAGTGGGGAAGATGCTTGAGTCGATTGTTAAAGATGTTATTTATAAAGCAGTGACATGATCAGTCAAAGTCAGCATGGATTTATGAAGGGGAAATTATGCTTGACTGATGTTCTAGAATTTTTTGAGAGTGTAACAAGTAGAATGGATAAGGGAGAGCAGTGGACGTGGTGTATCTGAACTTTCAAAAAGCCTTTGACAAGGTCCCACACAAGAGATTAGTGTGCAAAATTAGAGCACATGATATTGGGGGTAGGGTATTGACATGGATAGAGAACTGGTTGGCAGACAGGAAGAAAAGAATATGAATTAATGGGTCTTTTTCTGAATGGCAGGCAGTGATTAGTGAGGTGCCGCAAGGCTCGGTGCTGGGATCCCAGTTATTTACAATATATATTAATGATTTAGACGAGGGAATTAAATGTAACATCTCCAAGTTTGTAGATGACACAAAGCTGAGTGGCAGTGTGAGCTGCAATGAGGATGCTATGAGGCTGCAGGGTGACTTGGATAGGTTGGGTGAGTGGGCAGAAGCATGGCAGATGCAGTATAATGTGGATAAATGTGAAGCTAGGCAATAACAGGAAGGCAAATTATTATCTGAATGGTGTCATATTAGGAAAAGGGGAGGTGCAACGAGACCTGGGTGTGCTTGTACCTCAGTCACTGAATGCAAGCATGCAGGTACAGCAGGCAGTGAAGAAAGCTAATGGCATGTTGGCCTTCATTGCAGGAGGATTTGAGTTTAGGAGCAAGGAGGTCCTGCAGTTGTACAGGGCCCTGATGAGACCTCACCGGAGTATTGTGGGCAATTTTGGTCTCCTAATTTGAGGAAGGACAATATTACCATTGAGGGAGTGCAGCGTAGGTTCACCAGGTTAATTTCCAGGATGGCAGGACTGACATATGATGAAAGAATGGGACAACTGGGCTAGTATTCACAGGAATTTAGAAGGATGAGATGGGATCTTATAGAAACCCATAAAATTCTTAAAAGATTGGACAGGCTAGATGCAGGAAAAATGGTCCCCATGTTGGGGAAATCCAGAACCAGGGGTCTCAGTTTAAGAATAAGGGGTAGGCCATTTAGGACTGATATGAGGAGAAACAACTTCACCCAGAGAGTTATGAATCTGTGGAATTCTCTGCCACAGATGGCAGTGGAAGCCAATTCACTGGATGTTTTCAAGAGAGTTAGATTTAGCTCTTGGGGCTAAAGGAATCAAAGGACATGGGGAAAAAGCAGGAATGGGTTACTGATTTTAGATGATCAGCCATTGAATGGTGGTGCTGGCTCCAAGGGCTGAATGGCCTGCTCCTGCACCTATTTTTCTATGTTCTATGTTTTCTAAATGGACAGTTTCATGTCCACTATGCCAAATTGCTGAAATGATTACACTCGGCCAAACTATGTCATAAGAAAATTTACCAGGATAGGCTCAAAGCCTCTTTGTAAAATAGCAGCATCCCCACTGGTTCTTGGCAAGGGCTGGCTCATGACTGCTCAAAATGGAGAAGGAGCATTTGGGACAGTACTGAGAGCATAGAGTTCACACTTCGGCAATCACACCAAAGCCTTGTATAAATGGCAAAAGCAGTATGAGACCTCACAAGCCACCCGCCCTTCTACCCCATCAGGAGCCTCAGCTGTGAATGTGTCTGCAGTTCCCTCAGCCAGTCACTTCAAAATCCTCAAAGCCGGTGTGGAAGCAAATCATCCTTAATTGTAAGAGCTGCCTAAAAGGAAGGTTGGTCGTGTGTCACCTGCACGTGTTCCTTCACCCTGGTACGTGATGATTAATTGCAGAGGTGTGACAAGGTGTCACATAAATTAGAAGAAAACCGTCAAAGGCATTTGTTAGAAAACTGAAAGGAAACAGCAAATGTTGGAGATACTCAAGAGATCACAGAGGATGGATTTTTTTCCTCCTCAGATGATCCCTAGCCTGGTGAGTATTCCCATGATTTAATGGAATAACCTGCACTTTCTGAACAATCATCCCCTTGGAAGAACCTTTTCTTGTTTCCTTGCAATGCAAGTGTGCAGGGAGCAGGCTACCTTATGTCTTCATTTAAACTGCGGAGGTGTCTATTTCCCTTGTTGATATTTGCATCAATCATTTAGATTAGCATTTTACTTTACGGTCACAAATTGTGCACAAGAACATTCTGATCCAGAAAAGGCCATCGACAGATTCTTCTGAAAGTGAATTGAAGGATTTCCTGAAAGTACTTAATGCAATGGGAATGAGAAAAATAAAAAACTTGGAAATTGCGCTTTAATCTGAGATTGACTGTGGTACAAAAACTCAACAATTTAATACAATGTGGTTCGTGTGGCTGATTTTGGATAGTTAATATCTATTCAATATTCTTTACTTCAGGTCAGAGATAATCAATTCAAAATTATACCTCAAATTAATGGGCATTCTGTCGAAAAACAAAACATTATTCACGTTATTCCCTTTGTCATGTATCTGTAGACTGTGGGTGGCTCGATTGTATCCTTGTATTGTCTTTCCTCAAAGCCTCTTTGTAAAATAGCAATTCAATGTGATCAGCCATGAAAAGCTTTTCACTGCACCTCGGCACACGTGACAATAAACTAAGCTCAATAAACTCAATAACAGCCGCAACTTCCTATTTACAGATTCCAAGTGTAATATTACCTTGAAAAATGTGAAGTGTTTCTATCAGCAGATAACCATTACAAACACACATACAAAATCAACAGTACTGGAAATCTAAAATAAAACTAAACATGCTGGAAATAATCAACAGATTCGACAGGATCTGTGACAAGAGAAAGAAATCTAATGTTTCAGGTTGGTAACCTTTTCGCATTCCTGATGAAGTATCATCAATCTGAAATGTTAACTGTGATTCCCTCCCCAAGGGTCTGACTGACCTGCTGAGCATTTCCAATATACTGTCTTTCTATTAGAACCAAACACATTCAGAATATAAACAGGTTCAGTCAATTGTAATCGAGCATTTCATGGTATCCACACATACCAGCCAATTGATGGCTGCATTTGATGTGATGCATCTTAAACATGGTAATGAACCATTTGTTCATTCTACGTTTGCTTATTTACAATAAATTGTTACTTATATCAGAAGAGGTAATTTGAATATGTTAGAGCAGAAGGCTCTATTATTTATTAATTTATTTATTCACAAAATTAATACGTTGTCCAATAACTCATCATTACAAAAACATTAAGATAAATTATACATTTTTTATCACTTAATGTTAGAAGGAAGCTCATTGAAACAAAAGATAGACACAAAATGCTCAGTAACTCAACGTGTCAGGCAGCATCTCTGGAGAAAAGATAGGGGCGATGTTTCAGGTCAGACTAAAAGATAGAGAAGGCCAGAACAAAACAGGGCCAGTAATAGATGACCGCAGGAAGGGTGGAGTCCATAAAGGCCCATTGTTGGCTGGGGAAGATGTGCTAATGACAATAGACAATAGACAATAGACAATAGGTGCATGAGTAGGCCATTCAGCCCTTCGAGCCAGCACCGCCATTCAATGCGATCATGGCTGATCATTCTCAATCAGTACCTCGTTCCTGCCTTCTCCCCATACCCCCTCACTCCGCTATCCTTAAGAGCTCTATCCAGCTCTCTCTTGAAAGCATCCAACGAACTGGCCTCCACTGCCTTCTGAGGCAGAGAATTCCACACCTTCACCACTCTCTGACTGAAAAAGTTCTTTCTCATCTCCGTTCTAAATGGCCTACCCCTTATTCTTAAACTGTGGCCCCTTGTTCTGGACTCCCCCAACATTGGGAACATGTTTTCTGCCTCTAATGTGTCCAATCCCCTAATTATCTTATATGTTTCAATAAGATCCCCCCTCATCCTTCTATATTCCAGTGTATACAAGCCTAATTGCTCCAGCCTTTCAACAGGAACACAAGGATGCAAACAGAGGAACTAATAGGATGACCAGAGAGGGGGATGGGGGGGGGGGGGGTGGGGTTAGAAAGGGGGTGAGGAAAATTGAAGTATAATATATTGTGAAGATTTTGTGCCATTGGATTTTAAAGTAGTAATGTTCCTTCCTTTAAATCTCAATCTCATTCTCAATAGTGACTCCAGAAATATAAGTGACATACTGAGGTGGTCCTCTTTCAATGAAGGTCTGTGCAGCCTTTCACTGAGATCTTAAACTAAGCACTGGCTTTGCCATTTGGATGGACATTTTCTGATATTATTCTAACAAGAGTGAAGGTCATAGAATCATAGAGTCATACCGTGTGGAAACAGGCCCTTCGGCCCAACTTGCCCACACCGACGAACATGTCCCATCTACACTAGTCCCACCTGCCTGCGTTTGACCCATATCCTGCTAAACCTATCCATGTACCTGGCCAATTGTTTCTTAAACATAGCGATTGTCCCTACCTCAACTACCTCCTCTGGCAGTTCGTTCCATACACCCACCACCCTTTGTGTGAAAAGGTTACCTATTTAAGATTCCTATTAAATCTTTTTCCCCTCACCTTAAGCCTATGTCCTCTGGTTTGCAATTCCCCTAATCTGGGCAAGACACTCTGTGCGTCTAGCCCAATCTATTCCTCTCATGATTTGATACACCTTTATAAGATCACCCCCTCATCCTTCTGTGCTTCTGTTCTCAACCTCTCCCCATAGCTCAGACCCTTGAGTCCTGGCAGAAGGTGTTCTGGCCAATATTGTATTTTTTTTACATCACCAATTATCCAATCATTAATGTCATTCTTATTTGGTCAACCTTGCTAAATGCAAATTAAGTGATGTGCTTCTTTATGCTGCAACAGAAACTACATTTTAAATGTAAGTCATTATTTGTGAAGGATAGATTGATATTTTGAATGACATTGTATAAATGTAAGCCTTTTTTTTCTATGTAATTACCATGACAATCTTCCCATCTACATTCATAATAAGTTTAGTTGATTATAGGCTGGTTATCCTAACTTTAAAGAAATCTATCTACTTTACAATTTAATTAACAAATCTTCTACCTTTGGAAAACTGAATGTTCTTCTAAATATTCCTTAAAATTGTTATCCCTTTGCAAAAAAACAACTTTTAAATCTATTAATAATTTTTTTTTAAATAATTAGAATGGCTTTCAACATGTTCTCCCTTTGGTCATACAGGGGTATCCATAGAGTGCAGCAACTCCCTAGCATCTCATTCTCCATTCCTACCTGTGACAATACATGGAAACTTACCTCTGCTGCTCTTCTGCTTGGTCCAGAAGTGTCAGGTCTACTTGCCTGGGAGCAAGCAAACATACATTAAAAACTCCAAATTGCCAGGAGGGAATTTAGAAGAGTCAGAGGGATGAAATTCTTCGTAGAAAGAAATAATGGTATGTGGAATGGATTTCCAAGAAGAGCACTTGAGTTTGGGACACCGGACATCTTTAAAGAAGAGTTAGGACCTGTAAGAGAAATAATGGCAATGATGAGATAAATAGATTTGAAGTGACCTTTCCTTCAGATATTCTCTTTTCATGTCCTTATTTGCTGTCCAGCGAAGGTCAGACACCCCATGGCACAGACCGAGCTGAATCTGTAGTCTTCCTGTTCTGTGTGACTTAGCACAACTATCGATGCTGTTTTTCAACACGTTATCAGGAGAGACAACTTAATGCCAGAAGAATCCAATTTAAATCCCTTTCCACATATTGGATGTTTATGCATTTTGTTATCTGGAAATTATGTTTTGATGCAATAAATTTGTGTAAGAAGTAATGAATATGGTGTTGATGGAGACATTTCTTCAAATCAAATCTATGCCAAATCTCAAAATAATCCCTTCACCCCAGTTATTTCTCAAATATCTATAAACTCCACTCTGGTTCTCCTACCACTCACTTACAGTCAGACTGATTTACAGTACCCAGTTTTATTTACATACTCTTTGGATGTTGGAGGTAAGTGGGGAACATAGGACAAACAAACAGAAGAACTCTCAAAATCCACTGGAGATCAGAACTGAGCTCAGGTTGTTGGAGTTATGGTGAAACAACACTACTTGCTGAACCACTCTGGTGTGAGGAAACTCTGTGGTGACAAGAAACTGGGATTCACTTCATTTGGGTAAGCTGGATGAGCTTTTATAGAGATAACACCCATTGGGATGTTCTGAAAAATCAGGCGAAGACGTTAAAAATAGCACATTGACATGTGGCCTAACAATTCATGTGCTAAAGTGAGTCCTGCACAAGCACTTTTGTATGTGCAGCTGCCACGCCATTGTTCTACTAACTGCTGGGATGGCTGTCAGACTTAAAAGAAGATCTCCCCATGGTCCCAGCTGCATAAAAGACTCTCATGTGGCTGAGGGAAAATACAGTAGAGGGGGAAAACGTTAATCTCCACTATGTGCGTGGCCAACCCCATGTAATTCCATGCAGTGGGCCATGAATGTATGAAGCCGACCGTATCCTGGTTCCAAGGTGTGACCAACATACGTTTATCTCCGTTTTTCATTCCTGAGCATAAGTGTGATGATGCTGCTCAATGCCACAACATAACCTTCACAATTTACTGCAAAGTTTATAGTGATCTGCAAATATTTGTGATCCTAACAAAGGGAGATCGGAAAGAAAGCAAACGCAACATGAACCAAAAATCTGAAAGTAGCATTTGTAAACCAACAACTAAACTGCACTGCGACATTGAATGAAAATGTTTGTAGGAGGCTGGAAAAAGTGCTGATTTGTGAAAGCTGTCAATGATGAAGGATGAATGTTAGGGAGCAGGGGGCTCTTTTCTGTTGGCGGGTAGCAGGAGGCCTATTCTGAGAGACACCAACACATGCTGATGTTGAGTGGTGCAATTGCTGCCACTCTCTTACACTGCATAATCAATCATGTCTTGCTGCCGACATCACTTGCTGCTCTTTAAGCTAACTGAAGAGATCAAAAGAAAACCAAACACTGCAGGCTAATGAGATGCCTTTCCCATCCTCCATCTACAGGTCAGAAAAAAAGATGATAATAATTTTATTGAAGAGAAAGACCTGCTCCTTTTACCTCATCAGTTGAAGATGCTTTGAAAGATTCAGAGAACACTTAGAAGTCGTTCAACTTGCAGCTCAAACAGCTCTAAGAGGCGCTCATATCTACATTGTTTTACTGCAAGGGCAAATGTCCATGACAAAAGGAAATGCAAGGACACTACAAGAGCAGGCCAAAGCACACTAGAGACTGGAGGTGGTGTGTATACAATTGTCTTTACAAAGATCCTGTTATAACCAAATCCATGACAAGAAAGTTTGAGCCAATCTACTTGTTACTATCTCTGCTGGCACACAGTCTTTAAACTAAAGTTCTGTCCTTGGAATCTGTAATTGAATTAAATCTTATGGCATAAATGGGATTTTTCTAAGACTTTGATAGTCATTTGCCTCCAGTCCAATTGATACATTTGCTCTTGAGCTATTTCCCTTCATCTGCCATTGTTAGCAAAATGTTAGAGGGGAATTTGCAGAACAAAGTGTGTAGAAATGCTCACATATATTTATTTCGCTAAACTGATGAGTGGGAAAAAAATATATCCCCTGGTTCTTCAGTATTCCCCTTTGACTTCTTCCTTTTACCTATTTCTGTGGATAGTGAATTCCAATGGGATAGAACTCACTGGCAATGACAGCAGCCTTTCATTAACTCACCCAAATAGCCATTTCTAAGGTGCAACTCAGGAACAAGCAGTGACGCTTAATAGGTTATTTAATTATAAAAGGAAAGTTGTCAAAGGTAGCCTTATTCAGGCGTATGATGCCTGCGCATATACACATTCGGAACGGCTTATTCCTTGATCGCAATTGTTAATGATTTTTATCTCCTTATCATAAAAGCTATCACAAATAAACAGCAAAGTTCACTTGTGAAATCCACATTGGCATTCTAAAACACGCTGACACATTGAAAAAAAATCTTAAAATTCTCATTTTAAGTTGAGAGGAATGAGAGAGCATCTGATTAGCATGTGATTATCAACTGTTATGTTAACAGCAAACATGTTTACATTACAAACTAGTGATATTCAATGATAGTTGTAAAATACAGAAAGAAGAAGCCAACATCACAAATCAGAGAAAGTTGAAAACAGAGACAGATAGGTTGAAATATTGAGAAAATTCCACTTGTCACACATTGTTCCGTTTATATTTTAGCATTTCGTAGAACATAGAACAGCCCAGGAACAGGCCCTTTGGCCCACAATGTCTGTGCCAAACATGATGCCAAGGAAAACTAATCTCATTTGGCTGCACATGATCCCTCCATTCCCTGCTTATCCATTTTCCTATCCAAAAGTCTCTTAAACATTAATTTTCTCAGTGGGAATCCCGAGGAACCGATGAAAGTTTTAGCCTTTGAACTTGTCATGATCTAAACTTAATATATATTTTTCCTTTTATAACTTTTATAGAGTAGAGGAGCAAGTTATGAAAATCAATCCACAAAACATCAGGAAAAGTCTTAGAACATAATTCAATTAAAACAGAATTGGATTCAGCCAGCGAAACTGTAGAATACATAAATGCATTTTTTCTCAATAATAGCCTAGAGATTGAATTGTGCAACATTGTTTTCGCATGTAGCATGAGTTTAACTGGAGTAGATTGCATTAGTGATCATTTCTAATGAAATTATACTAGTTGTGATAATGAATGAATGAATGAATGAATGAATGAATGAATAAGTTTATTGGCCAAGTATGCATATACAAGGATATATACATATATATCAATGAAGCTGGTAATTCCAACAGTTGTGCACACCAACATGCCTGACCATTTCCCAACATTGGGTGCACAGCCAGCAATGTCATTAATAGTGCAATATACATTTTCCACCTGTATTGACATAAATTTATCTTCAACGGCCAACACAATGACTGCCATGGAACAGTCCAGTTAAAACTAGGAACACATTGCACGATTTTTACTTTTCCTATCAGTAAAGCAATACTCTGCTGACATTAGATGGGACCCGAGTGCCTTGGAAGTGGCTGCCAGATGCAAAATACGTTCCAATTTCCATAGACTACTGCAATCAACAAAATCAACAATGACTATTTCTTAACAGTACGCAGCCATGGAGATACACAATCAATGAATACCTCGACGGTGACACCGACAGCAATACATCAGGATAGGCAGTGCTGGTCATTTCAGGAGCTTGGGGCCAGAGGCTAAATCATGTCCATTATGTGTAGGAAAAAAACTGCAGATGCTGGTTAAAATCGAAGGTAGACACAAAATGCTGGAGTAACTCAGTGGGTCAGGCAGCATCTCGGGAGAGAAGGAATGGGTGACGTTTCGGGTCGATGTCAGGGGAGGGGGCGGGACAAAGATAGAATGTAGTCGGAGACATGAGGACTAGTGGAAGAACTGGGAATTTTTCTTTTTTTATAATGGTGTTTGAGATTAAGGCCCGGTGCTCATCTGTGGGGTCATGGTCCAAGGAGGAGGTGTCTGAGAGTTGTCGCCTGTCCGCAGTCCGGTAGAGGTCAGCGCGCCAGACTACCACGGCACCTCACTTGTCGGCGTTGTTTTTTAATGGTGTTTAAGATGAAGGCCTGGTGCTTTTTTTAAAATGGTATTTGAGATTAAGGCCTGGTGCTTTTTTTTGGACCCAAACAGTCTTTCCAGGTGAGGCAGAGGTTCACCTGCACCTCTTCCAACCTCATCTACTGCATCGGCGAGACCAAGCGCAGGCTCGGCGATCGTTTCGCTGAACACCTCCGCTCAGTCCGTCTTAACCTACCTGATTTCTCGGAGTCTCAGCACTTCAACTCCCCCTCCCAGTCTCAATCTGAACTTTCTGTCCTGGGCCTCCTCCATTGTCACAGTGAGGCCCAGTGCAAATTGGAGGAACAGCACCTCATATTTCGCTTAGGTAGTTTACACCCCAGCGGTATGAACATTGACTTCTCTAACTTCAGGTAGCACCTGCTTTCCCTCTCTATCCCCTCCCCCTTCCCAATTCTCCCACTAGTCTTCCTGTCTCCGACTACATTCTATCTTTGTCCCGCCCCCTCCCCTGACATCAGTCTGAAGAAGGGTCTCGACCCAAAACATCATCCATTCTTTCTCTCCTGAGATGCTGCCTGACCCGCTGAGTTACTCCAGCATTTTGTGTCTACCATGTCCATTATGGAGGAATAAATAGAGACACCACTTCCCACCTAGTTTTCTCTAAAGGCTCAGATTTTCAAAGGTTGTCATGAAAGAGATTAACTAATAACGCAGACTGCAGAAGAGAAGGATGGCAACGTGATAATTGCAGGTATCTTCAGATTGGACGTCATAATCATTCACTGCCAGAAAAACATGACATGCATCAAATTAGTTCAGAAACGTGTGTGTAGCTGCAGTGAGGAAATCATTTTTAGTGGGAAGGCATCAATTTAACGTTAAGTAGCAGTCACAGTTTTTCTCTGGCAGATTGACATGGGAAGCATGACACCTTTTCCCGGTGAACGACAGTAGGTTATGCAGCAATACCAGCAGTTGCCACACTAATGTGAATTACCTCTGGGTGCTGAAGGATGCTTTGTGCTCTAGATGACAATTCACTCGATTGTGTTAAATTCATGCAAATCATTTATGACCGTGTTTTTAGCAGAATAACAATAATTCTTTAACAGATAAGCAAGACATTTGTCTCTAATGTTAATAAAATCGAAGAAAGATGAAAAAGGACGTACCTTTAGAAAGGAGATGAGGAGGAATTTATTTAGTCAGTGGTGGTAAATCTGTGGAATTAATTGCCACAGAAGCCAAGTCAGTGGATATTTTTTAAAGCGGAGATTGATAGGTTCTTGATTAGGAAGGGTGTCAGGGCTTATGGGGAAAAGCCGGAGAAGGGGGGTTGAGAGGGAAAGATAGATCAGCCATGATTGAATGGTGGAGTAGACTTGATGGGCCAAATGGCCTAATTCTGCTCCTCGAACATCAGCTCATCAGGAGCAATCCATTGAGAGACACAAACGGGACACTTATGGGATACTTTCTCCTGCAAGGCTGTTGTTTGCTGCCAGACGGCTGCTCACCTTTATTCTAAATAATCTTAGATATTCTTGATGAATCTTGAGTAGCATTTGGTCTGGATGGGCCGCTTCCAGGCCAATTGAATTGAAGAAGCCACCTGGGACAGATGTGGGATGAGCATGCATATCGGACATGGCCTACAGCAACAGTGGCAGTAGTGGATAATACCATCAACATCGCCAGGCCAGGCCAACCTGTACATCAGTGACCCAGTGCTGCGGCCAGGACAAAATAAAGGCCACAATAAGACTCAATATTTTAAGATCTTGATACTTGAACTGTACTGCCCCAAAAGGAATCTATCCCTTTTTTTCTACACCACAATCATTGCACTCTTTTACTTATGAGCAATGGATTGTGCTTATGATTTTACTGGATTGTATGCAACAAATCATTTCACTGTATTGAGGTACCTGTGACAATAAAGTAACTATTGCATTATCGAACCATTGATTGCTTGGCTGGCTGGTGCTCAAGGGTGAGTATGCCGCCATGGTGGGAAATTATTTGGTGACCTCCTGACGGTGAACATCAATGACCTCCTAGGAACTGGTTGGACAATGTTGCAATGATACTGTGCTCCATTACTCTTTCTGCCCCCAGACCTAGAACTGCCCAACAGACCCTGAATCGCAAGTGTCTTGTCCCTCGTCTCTTGACTATTGTCATCAGAGTCCTTTCTCTGGAAACTCTGAGCAGGATTCTACTCATTATGAAAAAGTCTGTGAATTGGTGGGTAGGTAGGGGAGGGGGGGTGATTGGGAAGGGTCAGAGGTCACATCTTTCAGCTTACAAACCAATGTTCCACCTCCCTGCTGATGTAGGAGAAGTATCTGCCCTTGTGCTATTTCTCTTTGTTCATGGAGAAGATCTGGCTGCCAAAGTACAGCATTCCTTTGCTCCTGAAAGACCCTGAGCTGCTCATCGGGAGAAATCCATTGGGAGAAGTGCTTTGCTCATCCCTCTGCACAATGAGGGTAAAGGGCTGCTTCCTGGAGTCAATGGGGAGGTGGCATTTACTTAAGGAAGCTCGAAGCACGTTATTGAATCTTTTCCCCCTATCTGCCTGGTTATCCTTTGCCATGACAATGCTTGGAATAGAACGTTCAGTTAAGGTGTCATACATATGAACGACAGCCTCCCAGGTGTAGCTGGCCCGGTTTTAGTGGGGGTATTGACCTGGGAGAGGATACCAAACTCGGTTCCCTTGTTTTCAGTGAATTTGAAAGAATTTGTGAGAAAAGCATTGGTGAATTGGTTTTAATACCTTAAGCCAATCCTTATGCAAACATGCTTATTAAGAGCAGGAGCAACCAACCATGTCCTTCAACTTGCTCCAATGTTTTAAGATTATGAATAATCCGATTGTCACTTTAATTCTACATTGCCATTCACCATGATAGCTTTTTTTCCTTCCTTGCTTATCTTGGGCGGCACGGTAGCGCAGCGGTAGAGTTGCTGCTTTACAGTGAATGCAGCGCCGGAGACTCAGGTTCGATCCTGACTACGGGTGCTGCACTGTAAGGAGTTTGTACGTTCTCCCCGTGACCTGCGTGGGTTTTCTCCGAGATCTTCGGTTTCCTCCCACACTCCAAAGACGTACAGGTATGTAGGTTAATTGGCTGGGTAAATGTAAAAATTGTCCCTAGTGGGTGTAGGATAGTGTTAATGTACGGGGATCACTGGGCGGCACGGACTTGGAGGGCCGAAAAGGCCTGTTTCCGGCTGTATATATATGATATGATATGATATGATACCACATGTTAACCTACTTTCACGTTAACAATATTCAAAGATTCTCCTTCCACCATTGTTGGGGGGATGAGGCAGAGTGGTGCTGTCTTAATCTGAAATCTGAACCAACTGACTTATGAAACACGATTAAGAGAAAATATGTTAGTCCACATATCGGGGAAGAAGTTGAGAGTTAAACTGCAAAAATGTGGGGGGGATTTGAATACTGCAAAACTATTTTTGGATGGTAAACTAAAGATGGTGGCTCAAGCAGGCTCCTTAGGCAGGCCATAACAAAACCCATGAATCATTCACATCTCAGACAGAAAGGACAGAGAGATCTTTCAAGGCCAATAATATCCTTGGGCAGGGCAACATTATCAGGAGAAGTCAGACAATGAATGCTGCAAAGAGGCAATGGAAGAAACCAATATTACTCTTGGCAATTTCCCCAACATTATGCATCATAATGGGTCTGCTGAAAGCCACTAACATCACATTTATCGAGGCAGTTTGGTGGCAGAAACAATGTCTTAACTCACTGCTATTTGAGTTTGTGTAGTTACAAAATGGACACATGAATCCAAAAGATGGGAAGAAGAATGTCATTACCCTGCCACAATCAGAGTAATGAAAACTAAATCATTTTGTCAGAGTAGCTAAGTCACTTCATCAGTTCAGTTCAGTTTAGTTTATATCACATGTACCGAGATGCAGTGAAAAGCTTTTGGTGCCTGCGAACCATTCAGCAGAAGGACAATACATGATTAGAATCAATCCATTTACAGTGTATACATACATGATAAGGGAATATTTCGATTTATTCACAAAATGCTGGAATAACTCAGCAGGTCGGGCAGCATCTCGGGAGAGAAGGAATGGGTGACGTTTCGGGTCGAGACCCTTCTTCAGACTGAAGAAGGGTCTCGACCCAAAACGTCACCCATTCCTTCTCTCCCGAGATGCTGCCTGACCTGCTGAGTTACTCCAGCATTTTGTGAATAAATCGATTTGTACCAGCATCTGCAGTTATTTTCTTATACTACATGATAAGGGAATAACGTTTAGTGCAAGGAAAGCCAGAAAAGTCTGATCAAGGATAATCCGAGGGTCACCAAAGAGATAGATAGTAGTTCAGCACTGCTCTCATCATATAATATATAATGTCACAGCAACAGGTAATGGGTTCTTGGTATACGAGCTTGAATAAGCTCGTTGAATAAGCTTCCTTGTTTGAAGCTCCTGCGTTCTGTGACTAATTGTGTGCAGAATTAACCAGACTCCAGTAGCACTCAATACACAGCAAAATCAAACTCTAAATGTTGCTGGACTTCCAGTCAGGAGAAAGCACTTGAAGGTCAACCCATCATGGCCTGAACAGATGTGAGGTTTTCATTCCTGATCCAACCATTCGTTCTCTGTGTTAGTTTGTTGATTTAGTGTTAACCTACCAAGAGTGTTTTTGCAACAGACGTCTTTGATTTACTGAACTCGTGTAACAATTGACATAATACCTGTAAAGCAGAAAATAAGGCAAAGCAATTCACAGTTGATCAGAGAAAATGTGACAATATGGGAGATGCTAGGTTTGGCATCTCAAAGCTTTATGGAAGATTTAGGTTGTAAAGCACACACAGAGAAGGTTAGAACAGGAATTCCAACATCTGGGTTCCTGTAATTGAAAACAATGATGGGGCAAAGGGATCAAGAGATGCACAAAAAGCACGATGGAGGAAGTTCTCAGAAGGCTATTTAGATTAGTAGAATAGCTTTTTTTTTTTTCTAAGCCCGAACGTTGAGCCAATAACTCCTATTAACATATGTGGCCTCTGTTTGCCCTCTGCACCATCCCCCAAATTCATATGTTCCCCTTTCAACAATCAACAAACCAAGACACCTGAGATTGATCCATAGGGTAATTTTAGAAAAAAGAATGTGACTAGTGCCGGCAATTCAATCAAGTTATTAAACTGAGACCCAAAACACAATTACCAGTAATCAGATTAGTTTCTTCCCATTGGTTCCATTCCCAAAGTAAGCCACAACGAAGTTCAATCTATTCATTTTTTTTCTTCAGAGAACTTTGCCAAACCTTTCCTTGATTGATTAAATATGTGTTTCAATGGAATCGTAGGGAATTGGGAAACATTGTATCAGGAATAAATCTTTTGCACCCTAATATTTTTTCACCACATGTTTAGATCACAGATAATCAGTACCATAACTCTATCCACTGGCCTTGATTTAATAACCTTCAATAATCCTGATTCACAAAAACCTTTCAATCTCAGTTTTTTAGTATTCAATTCACAATAGATTTTCCAAAGTCCCTAATTTATGTTATGCTCCACATGCCAGAGTACTTCTTAACATCAATGCTGAAAAGTCTAGCTCTGGTTTTAAAGTTATGTCCTCTTATTATCCAATCTGGAGAAAGAGTGAATAGAAAATCTGTAGGCACCTAAAATGTGTGTTAAAACACACTGAGCAGGTAATTCATTAAATGAGACCACCTTTCCTTAGAAACAATTTTTATTGGACATAATGTTCAAGGCTTAATGAGGAGTTAAATGCGCTTAAACGCTTTGCCTTTTGTAGTCTTGTCACTGTAGAAGCAGCGGATAAGTCAGATAAGGTGCAGATCTTGTAGAAAATGGATTGGGAGTTGGGGGAGGATGTTGGTAGCGGTGGATTGAGCCTGGAGTAGGAACTGAAGGTAGGATATGGGCATCAAGTTGTTGATGGTCACAGATAAGACTAGGCTTCAGATTAACCTGGCCCAAAATCAGGTTCCGGAGGCCTCAGATGGTGGAGTCAGTGATGGGGATAGTGGGATAGTTGGCCAATGGGATATATGATCGGTGCCCATGAAAATGTTGACTTTCAAAAAATAAGAATTGAGTCCCATCATCATTCAGCAGGATCCTTCTTTATGTTGTCTCCATCTGAATGGCTCGCACTGATCACTGGCTTTAAATATCAATAACATATGCAGAATGTGTTATTGCACACACTGCAATTTCTGTATCCGTTTTCATCACATACGTTAAAAAGCCTGGGAATTCTTATGAATACAGTACCCAGTGACTAAGTTAAGGTGGAAAATTAGGTTTCATGAAATTTAGTAATGGAACACATAAAATGTCATACCACAAAATAAAAAATTTAAGCCCAGTTTCTTTCTAGTTACTGTAGTTTCCCTCAAATGTTGGAATTTATTGCACATTCACCTTGGGAAAGTGGACTTAATATCTAAAGGCTATTATCTTATTCCATGCTTGTTTTAATATTCTGAAAATAAACAAAACACAAAGTGCTCGAGGAATTCACCTGATCGGGTAGCACTTGTGGGGGGAATGGATGTTTCAGGTCGGGACCCATCTTCAGTCCACTCGGTCCATTTCCCTCCACAGATGCTGCTTAACCAGCTGACTTCCTCCAGCACGTTGTGTTTTGCTCATGATTCCATCGTCTGTAGTTCCTTGTTTCTTCATTCCTAAAATGAGAAGGGATTAGTCATATATAAGATTACATAAAATCGGCCTCACTGTATAATACTTGTCTTGAAATTCACTTCCCCCTTTTTTGATACGTGAAACATATAATAAATATATCCACAGCCAATTTGCAAAATTGGGCAAAGACTTTGTGATGAAAGTCTTTAAGCATCAATGTTTTACCTTCGTGGTTATCATTAGAAATCACATGAATGGTTCATACCTGGCACTCCATTGCTGCTATGACTCTTGCAAGGCTGTCAGATCTTCCAGTAAGATTTTCAATGGCCATCATGTTAAATCTGTCAGAAAACTGAGGGAAAATATGGATTGTGGAGAAGACAGCTATTTCCAGTGTGTGTGGTCACCTCAAATGTGGTTCAATATCTTGATTGAATCCCATGCCGTGAGTTGCTGCACATCTCTTGAAACTACAGGCCGATCAATATGACAGGCACCACTGCATTCTATAATGAGATGCACAGCACAAAATGCTGCCATCATCAAGGGAATGAATACACAATGATGCTTACTCGTATAGACAGGAATGAAATATGAATCTAGCAGATGCTGCGAGTTAAAGATCAATGGAATAGTGGGGAACCTATGAATCATCTCCCATTGCCAATCTGCTACATGATTTGTTCCTTACTGTTTTGTGATTGATATACTTAAGGAAGAGATTATGTTTTTTTTGCTCCCTTTTCTTTTGGAAATCACAGTAATGGCTGCTACGTAGTGGTGTTATCAGGTGGACATCTGATGCAGCAAAATTGTCAGCTTTTCTAAGATGAAATGTGCACAGAAGTCCAGATGCACGTCTCAACAGTCTTGGCAGCCTCGCCAACAGCCTGTCTTGTCCTTTTCTTCTTTTGTTGTTTTTATTCTGTTGTTAAATGTATGTTTTAGTGTATCTTTACTTTTGTATTATGTGGGGGGTGGGGGAAACTTAAAAAAAAATCTCTTTCCTCGACGGAGATGCGACTTTTTCCGTATTGTATATCCGTCTGCACTGCGGCCTAACATCGTGGAGCTGCCGGCCTCTTTGCTGAGGATCGACTTCGGGAGTTCTAACCTCATGAGCCTGCGGACTTAACATTGTGGAGCTTGCGATTCCTTGTCAGAGATCGACGGGAGCTCCAAACACGGAAGCCTGCGGACTTAACAGCCTTAACCGACTTCGGGAGCTCCAACCGTAGGAGCTTCGACCGCCACGATCACGGGAGTTTCGATTTCCCTGACGCGGGGGCTTCGATCACCGGCTGCGGGAGCTTCGATCGCCCCAACTGCGGATTGTTCGACTGCCCCGACTGCGGGAGAAAAGGACGGAAGAAGATAATACGTTATTGCCTTCCATCACTGTGCGCTGTGGTGGATGTTTATGTTAATTTTTTTATGTATTTGTGGGTCTTGTTGCTTTTTTGGTATGACTGTATGGCAAATCAAATTCCTTACATGTTTTTACATACTTGGCTAATAAATTAATTACAATACAATTCCTTTGCCTCCACAGAAGCTGCTTTACCCATTGAATTCTTCCAGCAGTTTGTTGTTTGTTCCAGATTCCAGTACCTGCAGTCTCTTTGTGTCACCTTGCACAGAAGTGCCCAGACCCTTTTCACTATTAGTGGAATTTCATTGGCCTACTGTTTTCACTGTGGACCTATTTGGACTTCTTTTTTAAATAAATATAGACAATAGACAATAGACAATAGGTGCAGGAGTAGGCCATTCGGCCCTTCGAGCCAGCACCACCATTCATTGTGATCATGGCTGATCATTCTCAATCAGTACCCGGTTCCTGCCTTCTCCCCATCATAGATAACAGTGATATTCGCATGATAGCGAAATCACTATTATCTACGATTTATTTTAAAAAAGTCCAAACAGGTACAACCTCTAGCCGACTGAGTTAGTGCAATTTGTGTTAGTCTTGCACTTTCTCATTCCCTTTTTCTCAGTGTATTTTCCCCCTCACATAAAAATAACAAGATGGGTTATGAGACAAAAGGGTGAGAAAAAAAATCATTGCTGCTTCTTCTTATTATTCTTAATGCCTCTAGATGTTGCATGTCAATATCTGAAGTGAAATTTGACATGACATGCCATTGGGTCTTTAGGCTAAATAATATTTATGTTAGGATTCTGCACTATG
The DNA here is from genome assembly GCF_053455715.1 of Rhinoraja longicauda. NCBI lineage: Eukaryota > Metazoa > Chordata > Chondrichthyes > Rajiformes > Arhynchobatidae > Rhinoraja > Rhinoraja longicauda. Next base: position 62,845,703 of record NC_135957.1, on the reverse strand, counting down.
GGTGTTTAGTCTAGAGAAACAGCATGGAAACAGGTTCTTTAGCCCACCGAAGATAGAGACAATATTCTGAAGCAACTCAGCTGGACAGGTGATGTTTCGGGTTGAGACCTTCTTCAGACCTCGACCTGAAATGTCACCCATTCCTTCTCTCCAGAGATGCTGCTTCTCCCACTGAGTTACTTCAACTTTCTGTGTCTATCTTCTGTGTAAACCAGAATTTGCATTTTTATTCCTACACTCTGCAGCTCACCGGGTCCATGCCAACCGTTGATCACACATACAAACTGGTTCTATGTTATCCCACTTTCTCATTACACAGGGGGCAATTCATAGAGGCCAATTAACCTACAAACCTGTGCATCCTTTGGATGTGGAAGGAAACCGGAGAACCTAAAGGAAACCCACAAGGGTAAATGTGCAAACTCCACACAGACAACACCCGGTCAGGAGCAAACCTATGTCTGTGGCATTGTGATGCAGCAGCTCTACCAGCTGTGCCACTCTGAAGATAAATGCATCACACATTTTTGGGTGTTGATGAAACTGCTGTTGGTTTTCAGGATTAAAGCTTTATTTCAGTTTTGTTTAACCTCTCTTTTGTTGTGATCTGGTCTCCATAACTTTCTGCTGCACCTTTGCTATTTTCACACTTTTTAATTTTGAATGCATGTTGATTATCCTGAACATGATTTTTTTGGGGTGAAATTTGACAATTTGGATGCATTTTATTTGTTGTCTACCGGCTCTTCCCTGTTTTTCTAAATTCTGCTCATGGGGATTAAAAACAGCAGATAGATCTGTAATGTTATTCCAACAATTTCTGTTATTAGTTGAGACATATTTCTTTGATGATTTTTAAAATATATTTTACTATCTCTTCCTATCCATGGCCAGTAAAGTCATTCCTTATTTCCACTTCTTGAAAGATTTTCTCCCAATTGGTATTAGCAGATGATTGTGCAAATTGCTGACTTGTGACCCTTATTATTTTGACTGCAGATGTTGCTACATGGAAACAATCCGAGCCAGCCTTACCCTGATCCAAATATTCTGCACAGGATCTGAGGGTTTGTGGAATTGAGACTATTTGGCAAATGTTTATATTGAAATAAAAAATACAATTTCAAACATATGTACAAGGAACCTAAAAATAATTGCCCGTGTAAACATTGCGAGTTCCCCTGCGCAAACCGTTCACTCCTAATTTAGAGAACTCTTGATTCAAGCACACTATGTAGAGACAAAATCCCAACTCAAGCATAAATAGTTCATTAAATTATATTACATTGCTTCACATGTGAAACATTGACATCCAATGCAAAACTAACCCAAAAATGCTAAGCTAAGCCATTTAAGTGGAAAACATATCTTATCAGGTGTTCTTAGTTAGTTTATATTTTGTTAATAATGCAAGGACTGATGAAATGGGGGCATAGTGCAATGGTTTTCTGAGTTTTTCAACCGCAGGTTCACCCACATTGAGTGCTCCATGACAAAATGTATATCCATCTGTTTAGATAGAGCTTATAAAGGATGTTACACTACATAAAACGGACACTGTGCATATTTGTTTCTTTTGGTTTTGAGGTACAGTCTATTACGAGGTCAAACAGCAAGGATGTGTCAGATTTAAGACAGATTAGTTTTAAACCAAGATTGCTTTCTGATTTGACACATGCGGAGAAGCATAATGGTCTGGAAACCATTGCTGTTTAATTTATGGGTTAAAACTATGCGTGACTAAAGAAAGCATATCAATCATGCCAGCCAATGCATAATGTACGAGATGAAGAGGTTTAGTGGGCTGAGAGGAGGCAGGAAACTTGTCACTCTCAGTTCAACAGCTTCCAAATAACCATGATATCTTTTGAATAAACCACCCCAACATGTAGCAGGTGGATAGGCCTCACTTTGTTGTCTTTGTATCAATGAAAGCAAATGGGCAGGATCCAATTTTATTGCTTTCACAAAATAGTTTCTTATAAACATTAAGATTGGCAAATTGACTTTGATTTTTTTCTTGAAACTCACTCGGAAAATACATGTCCCTTTCCTGTAATATTTGTTTTAATGGATCAAATGGTGTAAAGATTATCAATGTAAATAAAGGCAATGTACAAAGATGAGTTACGCAGGCATCTGATGACTAACGTGTGTGCATTTTTTGGCAGATTTAGATTAACTGCTATTATCAAGCTAAGAATCGACTTAATTTCCATGCGTGCTTTCCTCTGATTTATTTCTACCTCCAACTCCCATAATGTGTTTCAAGCTAGACAGGAAACAAACTGGGTGGAACTATTAGTACATGTTATTAATAGTGGATTGGAAGCATATTTGATTAACATAGACTACAGATTGAGGCTGAGTAAAATGGGTGCTTCAAAGAATCTTGCCTCAACAAAAGAAATGCAGCCATATCAACCTATCTTATGTGGAAATAATACCACTTGCCTATCAGCCTAACATTAACTGTTATTATATATTGTCATCTGCTTGGCATTTTGTGGGTGATATTCATCCTTATCTGCCTAAATCATTAGATAGTCCATTCTTGTGTGCAGCAGAAAGCTTTTGTAAGATATTTTAGTGTTTGATCTTACAGAACTAATCTGAAGTATACATTAACTGTTATATTTGAATCCATTCTACTGTTCTGTTGGTGATGAAATGGAGCCACGACATTCTGTTGCTTTGTCCATTGCTTTGCTTCAAAACTTTTTATTTTAAATTACATTTGCTGCAGCAACACATTTTATTTGTATTAATCTGCATTCTGGAATCTATCTGTTTTGGCCACATTGATTGGTGACATTGGACAGCACTACTGATTTTTTATGTTCAAGATATCTCAGTAACCCAAACACCTTTTTAAGGACCAGAATTATATTTCTACAGCAAAATTAAAATTGTGAGGAAAATGATAAATTTACTCTCATTTTTTAAAAAGAAGTATGTTAAAAACGTTTTACGTTTGGCTTATTTAACATAATAGAAAAGTGAAATCTCATTATTGTTATTGAAGGGAGCACAAAATGGCTCTGTTTCATCCATCTCAGTGACAGAATTCAGATCTGCTTCCATGAGGGTAAACTCTCAGAAAACAGTTAGCCCAGATGGAGTCCCTGGACATGTTTTGAAATTGTGCGTCAATCAATGTCTTCACCAATGTCTTCAATCTCTAATTTCAATGGTCTTTTCTCTTGTCCTGCTTTAAGGAAACCTCTATCATTCCACTCTCCAAGAAAAATAAAGTGACCTGTCTCAATGATTATGCCACCCAGTAGCTCTAACATCAAACATAATGAAGTGCTTTGAAAAATTGATAATGACAAACATTTGAGCCAGTCTTCTGGACAACTTGGACCCTTTCCCGCAATTCACATACAGGACAAAATAGATCAATGGAGGACACTGTCTCATTTGCACTTCATTTAGGCCTGGATCACCTTGACAATACCAACACTGATGTCAGGATGCTATTCATTGACAATAGATCAGCCTTCAACTATAGATCAGCCGAATATAATTAAACTCATTCCAAAACTTCTGGATCTTAGCCTTGGGGTCTCCATCTGCAACTGGCTTCAGGACTTTTGAAATGGCAGACTTAGTTTGTGAAAATTGATTGTAACATCTTGTTCAACCTGACTCTCAGGATTGAGTACTCAGTCCCTTGCTCTAGACCATGTACACCCATGACTGTATGGCCAAGTACAATACCAACTCAATCTTTCTGTTCACTGATGATCCCACTGTTGTTGATAGAATCAATAGCAATGCTGAGGTGAAATATAGGGCAAAGTTCGAGAACCTAGTACCATAGTGTCAGGACAATAACCTAGCCCTCAACGTCAGCAAGACAAGTTGGTTGTTGATCAAAGGAAAGGAGGGGATGAACACAATGTCCTCATCAACAGAGCTGCTGTAGAGATAGATCCTTGACAACCAAATCAGCAGCAACCTAACCTGATCCCTTCACGTTGATACGGTGGTCAAGGAAGTATATTGACATATTTACTCTTTGTAAATATTTGAAGATTTGGCATATCCAAGATTATTCTCTGAAATTTCTACAGATGCGAAAGTATTCTGACGGTGCATCTCAGCCTTGTCTGACAACTACTCTGCTCTTGACCACCTGAACCTGCAGAGACTGGTGAACGCACTGCAGTCCATCACAGCCTCTTCATTTCCTTCCAACCAGTCTATCAGGAAGGTTGCAAAGATCATCAAGGATGCCTGGCATTCTAGCCATCCCTTTTCATAAGTTCATAAGTGATAGGAACAGAATTAGGCCATTCGGCTCATCAAGTCTACTCCGCCAATCAATCATGGCTAATGGATCCCTCCCTCACAACCCCATTCTCCTGCCTTTTCCCCATAACCCCTGACACCTTTTCTCTCTTCTACCTTCTGGCAGAAAACACAGGAGCTTGAAAACTTGGATGTTTAGAATTAATAGCTTCCTCCCCTCTGCTATCTGATTCCTGAACCAATCGCATCCTTAACATCCCCTTCCTGGAGGTGCTGTGATGTACAGTTACTCTTTCCTCTACCTCTTTCAGTTATTCTATTGTTGTATTTTGATATTCTTCTCAACTACTTTTTCATCACAATCTTATGCCGCCGTTCTGTTGTTTATTTTAGTTTATTAAACTAGTTAAACTTATTTAAATAGTTTATTGTATACTCTTTCCCATATTTATTGTTGTATTATTATCACTGTATCATACTGTTTACTTCATGAGCTTCTGTGAAGAAGGAATTTCACTGCACCTGTGTGTATTTGACAATACACTACTCTGAGCATCTGATCTTTATCTTGCAAAAGGTTTATGTTCTGAGCTAATTACACAGCAGTTATGAATGCGATTATAATAACTTCATTTTCTGTTTCAGCTCTGTTAATGTAGTCTTCTGGCTTTTACATAACCATGAATGCAGTTTTTCTTAGCTTGAACAGTTTTCAGTGCTAGCAGATTAAGTGCAGGTAATGCCACTTACACTATTGTTCTCCATGGGAAACATGAAATACCTGGACAACTCTGTTGTTTGAAAGATTTAACACATTTCTAAAATCCTTGTGGACTCCATTTACCGCTTGACCACAGCCGTGTGCCAATTTCTATCAAAGTCTTTTGAAGCCAAAAACATGCAGCCAGCATAATTCCCTAAATGACATTGTTAGTTTTATGTGAAAATCAGATTAAACTTAATTCCTTTTTAAGAGTATTTTTCTCACAATATGTATTGGAATGGCTTATGTATCATATTTCCTTTACCAAAGAAATTATTAGTTCAGTTTACTTTCGAGATACAGAACGGAAACAGTACCTTTGGCCCACCTAGTTCGTGCCGACCAGTGATCCCCACACATTAACACCACCCTATACACACTGGGGACCATTTTACATTTATACCAAGCCAATTAACCTGTACGTCGTTGGAATGTAGGAGGAAACCGAAGATCTTGGAGAAAACCCATGCAGGTCACAGGGAGAACTCCATACAGAGGAGTCAGGATTAAACCCGGGGAGGGGAGGGGAGGGAGAGGGGAAGGGAGGGAGGGGGGGTGGAGGGGGTAGAGAGAGGAGAGAGGGGGAGTGGAGGGGAGGGGAGGGTGGGGGGAGTGGGGGGAAGGGAGAGGGGGGAGGGGGAATTGGAGAGGGGAGGGGAGAAGAGGGGGAAGGGGGAAGGAGGGAGGGGGAGGGAGGGAGGAGGGAGGGGGAATGGAGGGAGGGGGGAGGGAGGAAGTTGGAGGGAGAGAGGAGGGGGGATTGGGGGGAGAGGGGAGGGGAGAGCGGGCAGGAGAGGGTGCTACACCAATGCAGGAGAGGTTTGGGCCCGACCGGTCTACTTAGTCTAGTATATATATAAAAACATATCGGGTGCGCAAGGAGAACGATGGAATAGGCAAATGAGGGTGTGACAGGACATATAAAGTTTAATAGCAGATGGTTTTGGTAAAAATCGCAAATTGTCCCTCGTGTGTGGTGTATGAGGATTGCAGGTCGGTACAGATTCAGTGGGCCAAAGGGTCTGTTTCTGCACTGTTTCTCTAAGATGGGTTGGTACGGAGGAAGGACTGGTGATGTTACTGAAGTGGAAGAAATAGTACCTACAAAAGTGAAGATTTTGTTCAATAGGAACATTAAACGTTCTGCTTAACCCAGACATTGTGCTAAAGAAGAAAGTGAAATATTTGCCATGTGTTTGATGTCTGTATCAGGGGGTAAAATAAATGTATTTATTTACGCTCCACCATATGGTTAAAGAGACTCATGCACACTTTACAGTGAAGGTATTGTTGTAAAGGAAAATGAGAATATAATGTATATGTTAACAATGGTTTGAGCAACAGAAATAATTATGTAAGTTAACCATAAATTGTAGCTTATACTGTAACATAATAAATATTACAGTGGCCCAAAATTGATTTACCATCTTAGTTAAAATATGTCCCAGCAGTAATGATTCTCAAAAGGACCTTCCCCTATTACCTGGATATTTTGAGCAGAAAATTCCTTTAATTTGTAACTTTGTTTCATATGATATTCATGGGATATTTTATTCTTTCCTGCATGCTAATACTGGTGTGATTTGATATTACAATTGGAAGTGCAGCAGTTTAAAATCAAAATGAACTTAATGTGCGGAGGTAAGAAAGCACTGCTAGTAATGTATCCTGCTGACATTCTGGGGTCCTCCCTATACTGATTTTTATCTACCTCTGTCCTACTAACAAACTCACCTAGCAGATAGATGCAAAATGCTGCAGTAGCTGCTGAGTTTCTCCAGCATTTTGTGTCTATCATCGGTTGAAACTAGTGTCTGCAGTTCCTTCCTACACAAACTCTTCTAGCAGGTTGGCTGACATTCTGTTTATCTTGAGTCAGTGAATTGAGGTGCAGTCCCCTTCTACTTCCATTAACTTTATAATTTTAACTTGACATTAATGCAGAACACACTCTTTGCTTCCACAAACATAGAGGCAAAGATGGGTTTTTAATATTGAGCTCCAATTAATAACATTTTGTAATTGTACTGTCTAATATTTTTAATCAGTGTAGATGTGCAATATATTTATCTTCTATATTAACAAAGATATATATTTTTAAACTAATTTAATCCATAAATAAGCTAATACTTTTATGAAGTATGAGAAGGACTTTGGCGCCAATTTCACCCAGATGGATACATTTTAATTTTGGACGACGATGTGAATTGTTTGATAACAAATTGCCAGCCTATTTTGTATTTTTCACAACTCTTATTTCCATTTTTGTTAGTGTATCTAAAAAGTAAGAGGAATGTAAAGCATGCTGCCAATTTCTTATCACTTGGTTTACACTAATGGACAAAGTCATGATTTATCCAAGATAAAGTTCAATGCTTTAAAGTTACGGTTGAAGAAATACTCAATGGCCAGTCAGGGGATATTAAAACGTAGAAGTTTTTTTGAAAGGGAGAGAGTTTGGGTTGTAATCTAACCAAATATACAGAACTAAATATAACCCATTATATTCAATTGTTCATCCTTGAGTGTGGAGGAAAGGAAGAAGTGGAAAAGAAGGAGCATATTAACAACACACAAAGACAAAATTTAAAAGTAATACAAAGCTGATTGAAATAAAATAATATTGCACATAATCAAAAAGTTTGTTGACAAGAAGTTGGAGAAGACATTCATTGACATGACATTCAGGGCTCTGGCACTTTTGCATTTATTACCATTAGCATAACTTCTGATGGGTTAAAGTGTTACTTTGAATGAGATATTCTGATGCTGGTGAATCACCAGAGACAAAGTATTATTTGCATATCAAAATTATACATGGAAACGTGTTTGATTAGCGCGAATGCAATAATACAGAATTCTCTACAGGGATTGGAAAAAGTGCTGGCAAAATTTTGTCAAGCTCCTCAGTCAAGCTTTAAAGTATTCTATTTCAGAGTTGGAACAGCGGCACTTTTGATTTAAAAGGAATTTATAAGGAGCACAGGGGCTTTATTTTATGCAGGGGCACAACTAAGGGCAGCAAGGAAAACGAACAGCATATCCTGGGCGGCACGGTAGCGCAGCGGTAGAGTTGCTGCTTTACAGCGAATGCAGCGCCGGAGACTCAGGTTCGATCCTGACTACGGGTGCTGCACTGTAAGGAGTTTGTACGTTCTCCCCGTGACCTGCGTGGGTTTTCTCCGAGATCTTCGGTTTCCTCCCACACTCCAAAGACGTACAGGTATGTAGGTTAATTGGCTGGGTAAATGTAAAAATTGTCCCTAGTGGGTGTAGGATAGTGTTAATGTACGGGGATCACTGGGCGGCACGGACTTGGAGGGCCGAAAAGGCCTGTTTCCGGCTGTATATATATGATATGATATGATATGAACTAGATCAATCCTCACTTTGCCATGCACTGGAAAGGTGACCCATCAGACTCAACAGACTCTGCCTCCTGCTGATTTTGATTTGAAGATATTTTCATTTTGAAGAGTGGTATGCTACCCTTCAAAAAGCTACGTTGTGAAAACAGAATATGTAGATCCAGTCCTCACTAAATCATGAACTGCAAATCTATCAAAGAATAGGTTAATACCATTTATGCTGCCTTGTTTTGCTAACCCAAAGCCAATACATTTGATACTGATAAACAAGGGTGGATTTGGATGCTTTTGATATTGGTATTGGTATTAGTTCATTATTGTCCCATCTACTCAGATAAGTGAAAGGCTTTGTTTGAATGCTATTCAGTCAAATCATGCTTTACATGCGGACCGTACCATACTATAAATAAGGAATACACAAAACAACTGGTAGTTCCAAGAAAAAAAAATACCGGAACACAAACTATAGCATTACAGCAATTATAACATTACAGCTGCAGAGAAAAGCTGCAAAGGCCATTGTGAAGTAGGTTGGAAGAACAGAACTGCACCATAGCTTATGAGAGGACCATTCAGAAGTTTGATAACATTATGGAAGAAGCTGTTCTTGAATCTGGTGGTACATGCTTTCAAGCTTTTGTATCTTCTGCCATCCAGCGAAAGATTTTGGTCAATTTCAAATAATTCTTCCCCCCATGGTCACAAATAATGTAATCATTAGGTAAGGCGAGAGTGCAATCAAAAATGATGTTTGTTGAAACAGTTACCCTGCATAGATTTTAGTTTAAATTATAATCTAAAAATTAGTAAGGCAGAAAATGGTGAGGGGATAAGATTTCCATGAGATTATGTTGGAAAAAGTAGCACCTATGTGTTCTGATTGACGTCCTAACTCTGAGGAGATATGAGATATTCCTGATGGACTACATTGATCATCTTTTGTTTCCATTAAAAAATCCACACTTTACCTGATCATGCTCCTGTAGCCAGGCTCCCTTATTCCTGACAAATCTGGCTGGCAGACTGTAGTTCTGATTTAAGATTAAATTATCACTGGAAAAAAAATGTAACTTATGAAAGAGCAAGTGGGTTAAAAATAAATCAAACTAGCTAACATGCTTTCAAGGATATGCTTCATATATTTCATGGTACATTGTTCATATATGCAATTATTATACCTGAAAATGTATCAAGAAAATAAATTAATTAACCATATAGTGAATATTTGAATAAAATTAGTTAATAACATAGATTATTGGAATACCTACACCATAAATATGATGGATAAAAAGATTATTGATGTGTTCTTTGTTGGCATCAAGGAATTTAATTTCATATTCATAATGCCCCAAATGACATTACATGTTAGCAATAAATTCCTTTGTGGAAGATTAAAAGTAACTATGTGAAATCAGCACAAAATAGAGCAAAAATGAATTTAACTCACGTTTTTATTTGGTTAAAACAATGCAATTGGCATTTTAAACATATACTTGAGAACAATAGGTAAATCTCTTAAGGTTATCATTGGTCAAAGCTTGGCTAATATATGTAGACTGCATGCATTGATTTTATGAACATGTCTTCTAGGTGGGTTGAATTTTGCAGTAACATGCTTCATGGCATTTTGGGTATTAAATGCAAAAAAATTGGTTTCAGACTGGTCAAGGTTTAATGTTGTTCATCATTCCCATATTCCCATAAGGAGCAATAAAACAACTCATTGTAGAGAACAAATGGAGTTTTTGTTTAAATTACTATGAGGAATAAAACAGGTAGTTATTTTCTGCCACTGTTTTTTTAAATTCTGGCTGAATATTAAAAAACAATCCCCTTTTTGATTGCCCCTGGTATTCCAGGTAAAAATGATCAATCAAGTTTTGGGACTAATTTCAGGAGAGCAACGATCCTTCTTGTCCTGATCATCTAAAACAGATCAATGTCATCCCATATTGTTTCATCACAAATCTGCAACCAATTAAGGATTCTTTTTCATGGGAATTTAATGCAAATTATTCTGAGGATGAAAGAAGGCAGGTGTGCGAATAATGCAAGATTAACCCTGGATTTTGAATTCATAATACAGCAGACTGATGCAAAACTGAGTTATTACTCATTTAAAAAATAAATCTGGCAATGTAACTTACAGAGAGTGCAGGTGATTTGGAATGAGAGGAATATCGTCAATTCAATTTAAGAAATATCTCTTCTTAAACAAGATATCAAAGAAATAATTTTGCATCATCACTGGAACTAATTTTTAACCAAACTTGATTTATAACAGGAAATGGAATCTAACTGTTCAGCAAAATTATTTGTAGAGTTTAATAATTTGTCACTTTTATCCAGATTTCTAAAACTGATATTGATATCACAGTCACGCTGGATGACAAGGTTGAGCTGATTTCATTTGTGGCAAGATTTGGAAGTGGAGCATTTGGAGCATTTTTATGTGTTGCAGATTATATTCACAAGGTTGTTCTGCTACCAGAATAGTAGGTTAATATTCTTTCTAATTTTGAGAGATGTACCGCTGCTGTCATTTCCAAGTAAACAGCCTCATCTTACGGCTGCTAGTTTTTTAATAAGAATACAGGTATATTGGAACGTCTGCTTGATACAAATATTTTGACAACTGTTAAAAGCACATTTTTTTTTCTCTTGCTCATAATAATTGCATCAACATTGTGAAGGATTCTATTTCTGTTCTGCACAAAATCATATCGCTGCTGCTTTTTTTTCGCAAAGTGGCGAGAGACACATTATGCTTTTTTTAAACAATACATCCATTTCTGACTGTGCCTTGAATATTCCAAAAAGGATAAGGCACATGTAATGATATGTGAAATTATGACATCTGGTGTAGACAGATTAATTTGGCGTTTTTGCACAGCTATCACTCTGGTTGCAGTGATAGGAATGTATGCATTTTTCATGATTTTAATGACTATTTAAATGTTTGCTTTATATTCTACGTTCATGACCTCAATTGAAATAAAAATTGGAATCAGCGCGGCTGATTTTCTATCACCCATACGGCACTAATGCAAAGCCATTGTTTCTCCCAGTGAGCTTGCCATTCAATTGTGTTGTTATGACAGCTAAAAACAAGTAAGGAGGCAAATAAAATTTTAGCTAGAATATAAATCAAGAAATTAGAGAGAGATACATAATTGTTTCAAAATATCAAAGCCCAAGTATGTTGAATTCTGTAATTAAATTGAAATATTATTAAATATATCTTAAACAATAAGATCGGACACAATTTTAAGTGACATTTAACATTGTGAAAGCAGAAATATCAAAAGATCTAAACGTGCAAAATAAATGAACACAAGATAAACCTAGTATTTTAATCACTTACATTTCAATAGTTAAAATCAAATAATTGTTATTACTTGTATCCAATTTTAAAGTGACTTCTTTATTGCTCTTTTAATTCTGTAAAATTTCATTATGAATATAAGCAGAAAAAGTATCAGACATTCAATAGGTAACAATTGTTTTATCAATTTCCATTGAATAATCAAAATATGAATTAAACTTAATTTTGGTCACCAATTGCAGATAAAGATGATCATAGAAATTATGACCAAGTAAAACAAAAAGTTGGTAACTCAATAGCAGACATTTTTAGCTTATCTGACAAAAACAATCAATGAAGGGTGATCTAATACACTTCGATCAAATCTGTGTTAAAAATGTACATTTTGTGTTGACGATCTAGCTCTGGTTTTCACATTAAGATGAATTTGAGTCAGTGCAAGCATCAAATCTCAGAATTTATTATCCTAGCACATCTACTGAGGTTGTTAATATAAGTTAAGTTCATTCCCAATCTAACATTTATTAGCCAATGCAGAGATTTAAAAACAAGGCTTGCTGACCTCGAGTTACCTGCCACACATCAGATTGTGGCCTATCTCTCATTTTCCTACCTGCACTCCAATGCTTGTGTACAAGACATTCTATATCCTTCCCATTCCCTGTAATCTTCAAGGTCAAACATCTAAGTCATCTGTCCTTGGTACCTTTATCTCCAGCTGAAGCCTGCTATTCCACTTAATATTCTCCACTTTCTAAGATAGAGATAAGCACCTTGCCTTGTGAGTGGTTCTGAAATAACAACTCCTGGGGTTCAGTTGGATTTAGCATGCTGAGATAGAACTGCTGTTTGTGGCATTAGGGTAGAAAATTTAATTGTTTTCCCTTCCAACCCAGGCTGAAGGCAAACCTGAAAACGTGTCACCCATGAGACGAACATATGGCTGCATATGCCTTAATTTTCTGGAGGATCAGGCCAGTGTGATTAAATTTAGGACTTCTGCCAAGTTGTTGCCATAACAATAGAACTCAATGTCCCAAATTCTAAGGCTCTTGCTGCAATACAAAACCTGCCTCGGTCTCATACCGTTCTAGCAAACTTAAATGTGTAATTTTCAGATCAGTCATTCACAGAAAGAATTGGGTGTACAAATCTAATTACATCTGAAGGTATCCAGACCTTTGCATCATGTGACTTTTACCATGACTCCTGTATTTAGTCAAAACTAAGCCCATCACTCTTTGAATGTTCACCTGGTTAGTTTAGTTTAGTGATACAGCGCGGAACCATGCCCTTCGACCCACCGAGTCCACGCTGACCAGCAAGGCCCGCACACTAACGCTACCCTTCACACACTAGAGACAATTTACACTTATAACAAGCCAATCAACCTACAAACCTGAGGTATTTATTTCACAAAATGCTGGAGTAACTCAGCAGGTCAGGCAGCATCTCAGGAGAGAAGGAATGGGTGACGTTTCGGGTCGAGACCTTTCTTCAGACTGATGTCAGGGGGGCGGGACAAAGGAAGGATATAGGTGGAGACAGGAAGATAGAGGGAGAACTGGGAAGGGGAGGGGAAGAGAGGAACAGAGGAACTATCTAAAGTTGGAGAAGTCAATGTTCATACCGCTGGGCTGTAAGCTGCCCAAGCAAAATATGAGGTGCTATTCCTCCAATTTCCAGTGGGCCTCACTATGGCACTGGAGGAGGCCCATGACAGAAAGGTCAGACTGGGAGTGGGAGGGGGAATTGAAGTGCTCAGCCACTGGAAGATCAGGTTGGTTAAGGCGGACTGAGCGAAGGTGTTGAGCGAAACGATCGCCGAGCCTGCGTTTGGTTTCGCCGATGTAAAGAAGTTGACATCTAGAGCAGTGGATACAATAGATGAGGTTGGAGGAGGGCAGGTGAACCTCTGTCTCACCTGGAAAGACTGTTTGAGTCCTTGGATGGAGTTGAGGGGGGAGGTAGGGACAGGTGTTGCATCTCCTGCGGTTGCAGGGGAAAGTGCCCGGGGATGGGGTAGTTTGGGTAGGAAGGGACGAGTGGACCAGGGAGTTACGGAGGGAACAGTCTCTGCGGAACACAGAAAGGGGAGGGGATGGGAAGATGTGGCCAGTAGTGGGGTCCCGTTGTAGGTGACGGAAATGTTGGAGGATGATTTGTTCGATACGCTGGCTGATGGGGTGGAAGGTGAGAATGAGGGGGATTCTGTCCTTGTTACGAATGGGGGGAGAGGGAGCAAGAGCGGAGCTGCGGGATGTAGAAGAGGCCCTAGTGAGAGCCTCATCTATAATGGAAGAGGGGAAGCCCCGATTCCTGAAGAATGAGGACATCTCTGATGCCCTAGTGTGAAACACCTCAGATGCGGCGTAGACGGAGGAATTGGGAGTAGGGGATAGACTTTTTGCAGGCGACAGGGTGGGAAGAAGTGTAGTCCAGATAGCTGTGCGAGTCAGTGGGTTTATAGTAGATGTCAGTCACTAGTCTGTCTCCTGTGATGGAGATGGTGAGGTCCAGAAACAGGAGGGAGATGTCGGAGATAGTCCAACCTACAAACCTGTACAAACCAGACATTGTGGCCTTCCATCACAGTGAGAAGGGACTGGAGGAGACTCACTGTGATGGATGTTTCTTTTTGTTTGGTGTTAGTTGTGATTGTATGTGTTATTGCATTTTTATTGATTAATCTTATTGGTCTTATTGTTCAACTGCGGGTAATGTTTCATTTTACTACACATTTATGTGTATGTAACAAATAAACGACTATTGACTATTGGTCTTTGGAGTGTGGGAGGAAACCAAAGATCTCGGAGAAAATCCACGCGGTCACGGGGAGAACGTACAAACTCCGTACAGACAGCACCCGTAGTCGGGATCGAACCTGGGTCTCCGGCGCCGCAAGCGCTGTAAGGTGGCAACTCTACTGCTGTGCCACTGTGCACCGTTGGAGAGATGTGGAAATAGGGGTCCACTGTTACTGGTGCCCTTTTTATTTCATACTTAGAGTAGTTTATTGGCATATGCCCCAGACTGCATTGAGGACATATCAGGATGCAAACACAGTGAGGCGGCTGCAAGGTAAAATGGGTGCATTGTCTGGAAATCAGAGTCCCAGCTGTGCATCATTGAGGATAAAGCTCCTGTTCCCCACACGGATCAGAAAACACTCACGGTAATACTTCTGACACAAGTGCAGACAAAAATAATAGCAGAAGTTAAGCTCTCAAGATGTGGCTGGAATTGAGAAAGAAGTAGAATGACCTTCAACGTAAAAATACCAGCGCTCAGCTCACTTAATCTCTGCAACAAAATCAAGAATGGTTGGAAACATTCAACAAGTCGGCCAGCATCTGCGGAATGAGAAACAGAGTTAAAATTTCAGGACTGAAGCACTTTCTCAGAACTTTGGGCTCTCTGGTCCCACTTCTGCCAGCTCCAGCCTCATTATTTATCTTCCTCCTTTCTCTATTATATTGCCACGTATCTACACAATGAATATGCTGGGAATGGAGGGATATGGATCATGTGCAGGCAGAGATTAGTTTAATTTGGCATCATGTCGCCACCAACACCGTGGGCTGAAGGGCCTGCCCCTGTGCTGCTCTGTTCTATGTTCTACATTCAATGATCTAAGTTCTATTTTCCATGCTCCATGTTTTATGTTCAATGGTCTATGTTCTGTGTTCCATGTTCAATGTTCCATGTACACAATATTCCATCTCTTGTTTCTCTGACATACCCTGCACTTTGCATTAGAAACATAGAAACATAGAAAAATAGGTGCAAGAGTAGGCCATTCGGCCCTTCGAGCCATTCAATATGAACATGGCTGATCATCTAAAATCATTACCCCATTCCTACTTTTTCCCCATATCCCTTAATTCCTTTAGCCCTAAGAGCTTAATCTAACTCTCTCTTGAAAACTTGAATGAAGGAGGCAATCACAGTCAAGCAATAGGCATGAATTCTTATGTCTGGTCGGAAAGTGTTGGATTGATGAAGATGCCTCCCACCACTGAACTGCCACCTCCATTTGCTAGCCCAATTATGAATCCAGTCCTCACTGCCCTTCTGGGAGGTGAGATCGAGGGAGAGCAGGTCAACATTGCACAGCACTAATGCTCGTAGGTTCATGAATCATTGGAATGCCCGGCTGCCCCCTGCCCATGCGTGGGCCGCAGCCGCCGTTGCTACCCGGTTGCCAAGCACTGCAACTACAAGGCAGTGTTCCCTGAAGCAGCGAACAAGCCCCGATGCCGCCGGTGCCGTCCCGGCAACGGCCACTGCGGCGACAGCCGTTCGAGGCCTGGCGCCGTGACGGGCAGCCAGACTGCTCAGGTGGCATGCGATGAGATAGGCTGCAGGTACGCACTCTCCCGCAAGGTGCACAACAAGAATTTCACTGTACATATGCACGTGTGACAATAAAGAACCGCCTGACTACTGATGCATCTGCAACAGATCGATTGCTGAGGACAAACCAAAACCGTCAAGGAACGATGCATCTGCAAAAGATAGATTGCAGAGAGAAAGGAAAGGTGGGATTATTCTTCGGTGTTGATTCTCTGATTGCCAACCATAAATCTAGGATGGTATCCATGCCTCTGAAGACTTGGCCAGTTAGATTATCAGGTGTTCAAAGACAAAGGAAGTGATCCTCCCTTGATAACTGACATTGTGGTTTCTACCCAGTTTGTTTTTGATGACCTTGGTGCTCTCTGTGCTTTTTTTCCATGTTCTGATTCATTGGCTGAAAGCATTGGTAATCAGCATGAAGTAACCTTATTTTGTAAGGTATAGAGTAAATGTTGAGGGATTGCAGGCTTAATCTTTGCTGGTTATGTATATGCTATTATTAATTGTTTCCTTGCCCTTCTGATAGGAATGTATCATAACAGAGCAATCTACAATGTTGACAAAAGGTGTGCTTTTGTATGAACAAGTATGTCAACATTAATGCTTGACTAGCCTGAGATAGGCAACCCAATTTAGACCCCATTGTCTAGATGATACAATCCAATAGAAATTAGCCCACTTGATCTGACTTTCCATCCACTGCTTAGCTGTGTCTTTTCACCATACATGCAATGCAGGTGAAAGGTCTGCATTCTGAAAATTGCAGGTACTCATCTAGCCTTCTCTGTTTCTAAAAAAATATATTCTTGCATGTTTATGGAAGAAGCCATTTCTTTGTGGTGACAGGAGATGAGCAGTACCTTCCAAATCGATTCCCCAGGCACCTGCTTACTCCTGTAAAAGAGCTGGGCCACAATCGCATTTCTCATCCTCTTCTTAATCTTCTAAAAGCATTATTATCACAATTTTGAGAGACATTTATTTCCACTGACATCCTCACTATGCCTATTTATTGGTTAATAAAATTCACTTACTTAATTAACCCCATATTCTGTGCGAGAAGAACGTCCTTGATTAACTGATGGTTAAGCACCAACACAGTGACAGCTGAAGGTATTCTGTATTCGATGGGTTAAACTGAATTTGAAACTTGCTTCACCTTGAAGCAGTGATAAAATAACCCTTTTAAATCTTTTCAGATTTACCCCTTCCCTGTTCATAATCATTTGTCTTAACCCGTGGAGAGAATATCTTCTACCATATAAATGTGGCGATGAAAGGCTGACAACGAGCACAAAATAGTGATGAAGACACTGGCTTATCTGGAATTGTCAGCAGACCACGTCAGTAGGAGTTTTGGAATTCACCAGGTTTGAAGGATAAGTCTATTTATCAATCAGTTTTAATTGACTTTGTGCTGCAGCACTGTCCTATCGCACAGACGAGATGAAAAGCAATGCACTGTGGAAGAAATTGAAATGAAAATCCTATTCAGCCTGGCATGATTGTGCATTGTCCTTGACTGAATGGTGATTCCTGGGATAATATCTAATTCCAGTAGGAAAATTTCTTCCTATAACCACCTGCTGTCAGCAGCTTTGTCTGAGGATCACAGGTTGTTCTGGATGACTGGACCCTGGACACGTCTGAGAAGAATGCAGTCAGTCTCCAGCTGGGATTTAGATCTCTTCATTTTCCCACTGCTTTCGTATGCCAAGCACGGCGTGAATCAAGGCAGGGGGAGAAAAAAAGCCCAGCCTGCAGCTGAAGGAACACACGATTTTCTGAATGATGTGAAAGCCAAGGACCCACTAAATGCCAGACAGCTCACAACATGGTCGCAGAGTGCTTGACATACAGCTTCATCCCAGGAAGCCTCAAGAACAGAAGTTTATTATTAAGAATGTATTTTGCAATTTCAGCATAGTTTACTGTTTGAAAACTAATTGTCATCTCTTAAGAACTGTCAATAAAGAAACAATATTGTTTGCACAGATTCAACATAGTAATAAAATGTGCAATCTTATGATAGATTTCTCTTCACCTGGAAGAATTTGCCTTTTTAAAATGCATTAACAACGTAACATACCACTAGAATTAAAATGCAGTCTGACTATTCATTTACATTAGTTATTCACCAGCCGTAAGAAAAGGATTTTATCTTTTGGAACAAGATATAGAGAGAAGTCTTCTGATACAACATGCTTAAGAAGATTAACAGGGAAATTGCAGGAGTGATATTTCCCCTGACTGAACCAGCTAGAATCAGGGGTCAGAATCTTGAAACAAAGGGTCAATCTTTGTTTAGGGTGGCAATAGGGCGGCACGGTCTTGCAGCGGTAGAGTTGCTGCCTTACAACGGGTGCTGTCTGTATGGACTTTATGCGTTCTTCCTGTGACTGCGTGTGTTTTCTTTGGTTGCTCTGGCTTCCTCCCACACTCCAAAGATGTACAGGTTTGTAGGTTAATTGGCTTCTGTGAATTGTAAGTTGATGATTGCTGGTCGGTACAAACTCAGTGGGCTGAAGAGCTTGTTTCCACGCTAAAACGTCTAATCTTTCAGGACTTAGATAAGAAGAATATTTTCCACCCAGAGAGTAGCAAATCTTTGGAATTCATGATGAAAGAGGGTCGCGGAGGTTCATCGATAGGTTTTTACATATTTAGATGTGTAATGGATTAGTTCAGGGAATGGTGCTGGAAAAGATTAGCCATGATATTTTTGAAAGGTAGAGCAGATAGAATGAGTCAAATGGCCCACAGTTAATTCTATTCCTTATGTTCTCATATAGTACCTTTCATTGCCTAGGATACCTCAGAGCACTCTGTCACCAATAAATTAATATTATAGAGTAGCCATTGTTGTAAAATAGCGAAACCTTGCAGCCAGTTTGCACACTGAAACATATCTCTGAAAGACACCAAGAGGAATGGAATAATAAGCAAATGATCCTTTGACTCAGAGATGAAGTGCACTGCCACAGCAAAGGCCGAACATATTTTCTTTTACAACTTTCTTAAAAAAATAACAAGATGCTCTGTTTTAATCTATCAAGATTTTCTGGCATGATAACCGTAAAATTGCTTCCCTCAACATTGTGAACAAACAAATTCTTACAGTATATGAAAGCATTATTAGTGCAATTACTCCAAATAGCAAACTTAGGTCATGTCTTTCGTCTTGTATTTGTCAATAATAACACTATGTATTATTTTTCTTGTCAAGTTTGAAAGGTGATTTCCATTTGTTTTGTTAAAGAATTCCTTATATTTCTTCATCCAGTGACACATTAAAATCCCTGACTCCTGGCAAAGCAAACAATAATAAATGCCTGTGGGTGACTTACAAGGTAATTATGCGGTTGATAAGGCATCAAATGTCATCATCAAGTGATCTGGTGGACATTTCTGAAGGAAGGACATCTGCAATCATTTTTCTTCATAATTACTCACTCCAATTATTGTCAGCAATCATTTTGATTGCAGGCTTATTCAGGGCTTTCTTTTTAAACCTGCTGGTCTTCTCTTCGAATTTTAAATGCTGGCTTATTGTGTTATAATGTAGAGCAATAGATAATTTACCCATTGTTAAAATTGTGGCGTGCGTTTAATCATGGAACATTTCTCTGTTTCCACATGTGTTTACATTGGTAATCTTTCGATGGGAGAGTCATGTGATGTGACTGCTTCTCAACAATGTAGTATTGTCGGCAGCATTCAATCTGCCAACTTGAGGACATACAATTAAGTTAATGTGCTACTTTATAAATAAACCTTTGCCTCGTTGGGGATAAATATGCTCTGTCGCCATACATTCCTAAAGGTATTGTAAAAAATATAGAATTCATGAGGAATTGAAAAGGATTTTTTTTCAATTGAAAATGGGGTTTTTTCAATTGTAAAGATTGGAATATTTGAAATTTGCATTTTTTCTAGTTCAATGTGTGGAGCTGAATTTATATGTTTCTCTGAATGCTTGGCAATCTTAGGTCGACAGGCTTGTATTAGAGTGCTTTTTATTCCCATTTTCTATGAATTTTCTAACAGGTAGTGCTGCAAAACAAAAGTAAATTACCTTTCGGTCAAATCAATTAATGCAGAACAAAACATAGACTTAAAGAGTAAATTCGTACCATTATTTCCCAGAACCACACTTGGAACTTTCTTACATTGAGCAGTTAAAGCGAAATCGGAAATAGATAATTGATTTTTTTTTACTTGACTTTAATGGCTCTACAAAAAAAAACTTACATCATAGAGTCAACAGTGGAAAATTCCTACTGGATATTTAGTATTGTTCCCTTGATAATTGATTTGTCCAAACACAGCCTGACTTTATAAAAAGGGCTAATTTTGAGAAAAGGAGAACAAATTAATTCATTGTTAACAGCATTGAAATCATGTTCACTATATTTAGACTGAATGGATGCTTCTGTCATATCATCCTTGGTCTGTTGCAGAAATGATGGGCCTCAACATGGAAGTTTGGCCCCAGCTATGACTGCCTCTTTGTAGGGTACGTTGAACAATCCTCCTTCAATCTGTAGAAGGGTCTCGACCCGAAACGTCACCCATTCCTTCAATCCAGAGAACCTGCCTGTACCGCTGAGTTACTCCAGCATTTTGTGTCTATCTTCAGTGTCAACCAGCATTTGCAGTTCCTTCCTACACAGACTGGTTATGCTGGATTTGTTTTCATTGGAAAAGGGAAGACTGAGGGAAGTGACAGAGGTATAGATGAATACCATGTTATGAGAGGCACAGATACAGTAGATAATACGAAACGTTTCTCCACAACAGAAATATCTAAGACCAGAGGGTGTGTGTTAAAGGTGAGGAGTAAGATGTTTAGAGGGAATCTGAAGAAGAATTTTTCACCTAGATTGTTGTGCAATTGGTAATATACTACCTGGGAAGATGGTGGCAGAAGGTTATCTCACAACATTTAAGCATCTGGATGATCACTTGATTGCCAAAACATAGTAGGCTGTAGACCGAGTGCTGGTAAAAGAGATTGTTATAGATAGGAACAAGGAACTGCAGATGCTGTTTTACAACAAAAAAAAGACACAAAGTGCTGGAGTAATTCAGCAGGTTATGCTGAATAGATGATATTTCGGGTCAGGGTCAGGTAAGTCTGAAAAAGGTCCTGTCCCGAAATATCACCTATCCATTTTCTCCAGCTACTGAGGTATTCCAGCACTTTGTTTTAATTATTGATAGATACTTGGTGATCAATGTGGTCATGGTCAGTCAAAGGGCCTATTTCTATGCTTTATGTTTCGGCTCTTAAAATATACCACACTGAATGCTTTGGGACATCCTCAAGTTAGTGAACGTGCTGTGCAAATGCAATCATTACTTGTTGACTCCACATAATTTTAACAGTAATACTTAATTTTGCATTTTATACTTCTAGAAATGAACCTATTGTTTATAATGATGCCTGATCATCTTGTATTACGACTGGAAGGGATTTGTGTATCTGTATTCCCAGATCTCTTCTCTACCCAATTTAGTTTCATACCTTACTGGGAATAAGTGGCCTCCTTAAAGCTGCTTTCAAAATAAGCTTTGTTCCATTGAATTTTCTTTGTTAATAATGCACCAAATCTGTTTTTGATAACTTCTATTTTGGTGTAATCCCGTCTTATTCACAGTAACTACACTCAAATGTATTACCAAATGCAAATTTTAACATTTCACATTCAATTTCTGAGCTAAATTTATTCATATTTATAGTGGTACGATTATCAGATTCACTCCTTTTCATATTTTGCTAATCAAAGAAATTCCCATCAGTATCTACCCTATTTTCTTTTGTTTTGAGGCAACTTTAAAGCCATTTCTAAGCCATACTCAAAATGACATCATTTATGTCCTGTCTTATCAAAAAAAAATTGTAAATCAGGTAGACCACATTGGATTACTACTACTATCTTCTATTTCCTTTTCCTCTTCAGCAAGTTCAATAACATTGATTAAGCGTGACAATTCTATTAGACATTTGTTTGATTAATGTTATTAAATTTTTATTCTTAGATTATTTTACAATCCTCTTTTAATAAAGGTTCATAGACTTTTTTTGCACTAACATTAAGCTAAGTCTATAATTTCCTCGATCCCCTGTTGAAAATCAGAATTATATTTGCTGTGTCAGTCTTATGACATTATTTTCCATGTTTTGCCTTTAGTGTCTCTGTTATCTTTTCACCAAGCTATTTGTTTCTTTTAAATGCATATAAATTCTTATTTTAAGTACTGTAATATTTTCCCATTTTTCTACTTGCATATTTTCCTATTCAGTCTATTTAGTGAATATTGGAGCAAATTAGTTTTAGTCTCACTTCAAGCAAAGCATCATCAATTGCAAATCAACTGCAAATCTATCCTAAGTATCATTATCCCCGTCTTAATTATTTTGTTATCTTTCACCTATCAAAAAACAGTCACTTTTAGATTCATTAACATTTCCATTTTCTGCTTGCTTTCTAAATTGCCTTTCTAGCGCATTTTTACGTGCAATATATTCCATTTTGTCATTATTTTGTGGTTTATGTACTATGCATAAACATTTTTTTGTTTCATCCGCATTTCAATATTAATCTGTGGCATCTCATTTTTTGCTCATTTTCCATAATGATTTAGTAGAACATTTATTTTGACCTATGACTGCTGAAAAATGATTTTCCATTTTTATGTTTATCATTAGTTTTTCTCCAACTGATCACTCATCGTTCCATCCTCAGTCCCTCTTGGTAAACTTTAGTTTGTTTTACGCAATCTCTCCTCCAATGATTACGTTATCGTGATTACAGTCTTATGATCACAGCTTCCATAATGTTCTCTCAATGTACTTCTCTCACCTCCTTTAATCCTTTCCCATTACCAGGTCATGCAGTCATCTTCTTTGGATCTGAAATGTTATGCTGGTTTATTTTTCTTTCCACAGATGCTGCCTGATCTGCTGAGTGTATCCAATATCTTCCCTTCTTATTTCAGATTTTCTGCATCCGCAGATTTTTTAAAATTTTATGAAAGTTCTCTGCCCTTGCTTGTTTGGCTTCTTGGCAATTTGGGTCAGAAATAAATTTTATTTACACTGTAGAAACTACATCACATTTTAAAAATTAATTTTGCTCTCTTTGTTAGTTTTTCTTAGGGTAACTGCAGTCATCCATGGTGAAAACACTTTGATATTAGACTTTAGACATTAGAGATACAGCGTGGAAACAGGCCCTTCAGCCCATTGAGTCTGCACTGACCAGTGATTTTTCCATACACTAGCACTATCCTGCACACTGGGGACAATGTACAATTTCCAGAAGCCAATTAATAGACAAACCAGGATGTCTTTAGAATGTGGAAGGAAACCCGAGCACCCAGAGAAAACACATGGTTTCAGGGAGAACTTACAATCTCCATACATGCATCACCTGTAGTCAGGATTGACACAGGGTCTCTGGTGCTGTAAGGCAGCAACTATACTGCTACACCACTGTTCTACCCCTGAATTTACTTAATTTGCTATTGCTTCGTCATCTGCATCCTTTATGCTGTTTAACAGGCTGCTGCCTGCCCTGTGATTGATCCCTTTTCATACCTTGTCCTAATCCTTAGCCATTCTACACAAAATAGAGGAGCAAGTGCATGTCATTCAAGCCTGCTCAGCCACTCATCATGATCCTGGCTGATCTTCTTTATCAACACCATTTTCTTTTATTCACCTTGTAATTTCTAGCTATGATGGAGCTCAGAGCAAAATGTTATTTCTGGCATCAGCCATGTGAATGACATAGCCTGCCCACCAGTTGACTGAGTAATTGAAGCCTTAATGCTGGGCATATTGGCCTGGGAGACCATGCTAACAATTGCTCACCTATTCTGCCAATTGATTTGAACGAGTTTGAGGAGAGATCGTTGGTGGTACCTCTCAGTTCTTTGAGATGCCTGCTGATGGTAAACCCAACTCTGAAGTATCGAGGAGAGTAATGCTCAATTTGGCCAGGTTGGAAAATTTGATCTTCGATTAACCTTTTCCTTAAATATGAGCGTTTGAAAGCACTGGGTCTGTACTCATTGGAGTTTAGAAGCATGAGGGGGGACCTCATTGAAATCTTCTGAATAGTGATTTCAGAATAGGAAAAGGATATGAGGAAGAATTGATGTTGGGCTGTTTTTAATTCTGGAATGGAGTTAATGTAGGTTAGAGTGAATGTGGAGAGGATGTTTCCACTAGTGGGAGAGTCTAGGACCAGAGGCCATAGCCACAGAATAAAAAGAAGTACCTTCAGAAAGGATATGAGGAGGAATTTCTTTGGTCAGAGGGTGGTGAATCTGTGGAATTCATTGCTAAAGAAGGCTGTGGAAGCCAAGTCAATGGATATTTTTAAGGCAGAGATTAATAGATTCTTGATTGGTAAGGGTGTCAGGGTTTATACAAAAGACAGAATACAGAATAGAGAATACAGAGCCTTTATTTGTCATTCGGTACCGAGGTACAGAACGAAATTACGTTACCAGCAGTCACACAAAAAAAGAAACACAAGACACATAACCCCAACACAAACACCCATCACAGTGACTCCAAACACCCCCTCACTGTGATGGAGGCAACAAAACTTCCGCTCTCTTCCCCACGCCCAAGTCCCCGCGGCCGAGCCACACCGGGCACTGAAACAGTGCATAATGGGGAGAAGGCAGGAGAATGGGATTGAGAGGGAAGGGTCAGTCATGATTGAATGGCAGAGTAGATGATGGGCCGAATGGCCTAATTCTGCCCCTGGAGCTCATGAACTTATGAAATATCCAATGTCCCTGCTGGTGCACAGTGAGTTTCATCATTGATGTTTGCTTTAACATATAACATATAACAACTACAGCATGGAAACAGGCCTGTCCGGCCCTACCAGTCCACGCCGACCATTCTCCCTGACCTAGTCTCATCTACCTGCACTCAGACCATAACCCTCCAATCCCCTCCTATCCATATACCTATCCAATTTACTCTTAAATAATAAAATCGAGCCAGCCTCCACCACTTCCACCGGAAGTCCATTCCATACAGCCACAACCCT
Source organism: Rhinoraja longicauda (assembly GCF_053455715.1). Taxonomy (NCBI): domain Eukaryota; kingdom Metazoa; phylum Chordata; class Chondrichthyes; order Rajiformes; family Arhynchobatidae; genus Rhinoraja; species Rhinoraja longicauda. The sequence continues at coordinate 62,820,554 of NC_135957.1, read as the reverse complement.
CTGAGTAAAGAAGTTCCCCCTCATGTTACCCCTAAACCTTTGTCCCTCAATTCTGAAGCTATGTCCCCTTGTTGGAATCTTCCCCACTCTCAAAGGGAAAAGCCTACCCACGTCAACTCTGTCCGTCCCTCTCAAAATTTTTAAAACCTCTATCAAGTCCCCCCTCAACCTTCTACGCTCCAAAGAATAAAGACCCAACCTGTTCAACCTCTCTCTGTAGCCTAAGTGCTGAAACCCAGGCAACATTCTAGTAATGTGCTTTCATCATATCATATCATATCATATATCTACAGCCGGAAACAGGCCTTTTCGGCCCTCCAAGTCCGTGCCGCCCAGTGATCCCCGTACATTAACACTATCCTACACCCACTAGGGACAATTTTTACATTTACCCAGCCAATTAACCTACATACCTGTACGTCTTTGGTGTGTGGGAGGAAACCGAAGATCTCGGAGAAAACCCACGCAGGTCACGGGGAGAACGTACAAACTCCTTACAGTGCAGCACCCGTAGTCAGGATCGAACCTGTGTCTCCGGCGCTGCATTCGCTGTAAAGCAGCAACTCTACCGCTGCGCTACCGCTTTCATTGAGTGATTGTTCCTGTGGATGTGGAAGCTGATCTGTATTTTCCAGGACTGCTTCCAGACCTTTATTATTGGGTACCATTATATAAGTAGGTTGGAAGAGGGCATTGGTTTTGCAGGTATTAAGTATAAAGTCAATTCACTTGTCTGCTTCAGTGAAAGATTCAATGATGACTTGGAGCTTGGACTTCAAACGTGAACACAAGCAAGCATTGAATACAGAGCTTTATTTGTCATTCGGTACCAAGGTTCCGAACGAAATTACATAGCAGTCACACAAAAAAAAAGAACACAAGACACACAACCCCACCACAAACGTCCATCACAGTGACTCCAAACACCCCTTCGCTGTGATGGAGGCAACAAAACTTCCGGTATATTGCAGCTTAAAAAGAATTGATGTTGGGCTGTTTTTGATTCTGGAATGGAGTTAATGTAGTTTAAACAGTTTCTGATTTGTTCTTTAGATTATGGTCCAAGGCCTGATTGTCCTAATGCAGCACAAGTAGATGGGGATACGGTCCTTAGGAAAACCAATTTGTGAAGGGTAGTTGTTTCAAGTTGATGAAATCAAGGCTTACTTGAGATCAAAATCACCTCCAAAAATGGCTGGTGCTGCTCTCTGCATTGCAGTGCCTCTCACTGTTGAGATTGTGTCTCTTGACTCCACTGACTCATTGTAACATGGAACCAGCACAAATCGCCATCAGTGAATTCGGCCCAATGCCGACAGCTACAGATGGAGCTAAGGGGACTTTCATTCCAAGCATAAAAACAGTTCCTGGCTTGTCACCCAGGCACATCCTCCAGGACAATTTTAATGTCTGTGTTGGAAAGGATAACATACCCTGAAAATTATGTTTGGCAAAAATGGGATTAAGAAAGCTAACTCTAATGGAATCATCCTCCTGACAAAATGTTTGGAACAAAATCTTGTACGCAGCAACATGCTGTTCCATCAAAGAGAGAGGAGCACAAGACCTCATGCCAACACACTTGAGCTTAGTGTAGTTCAGCTTAAGATACAGCATGGAAATAGGCCCTTCGGCCCACTAAGTCCACGCCGACCAGTGATCACCCATGCACTAGTTTTATCCTACACACGAGGGGCAACTTACAGAAGCCAATTAACCTATAAGCCTGCACATCTTTGGAAAGTGGAAGGAAACCAGAGTGCCTGGAGAAAACCCACACAGTCACAGGGAGACCATGCAAACCTCTGTACAGACACGGTAGTCAGGATCGAACCCAGGTCATAGAAACATAGAAACATAGAAAATAGGTGCAGGAGGAGGCCATTTGGCCCTTCAAGCCAGCACTGCCAATCATTGTGATCATGGTTGATCGTCTCCAATCAATAACCCGTGCCTGCCTTCTCCCCGTATCCCTTGATTCCACTAGCCCCTAGAGCTCTATCTATTAAATCCATCCAGTGATTTGGCTTCCACTGCCCTCTGTGGCAGAGAATTCCACAAATTCACAACTCTCTGGGTGAAAAAGTTTCGTCTCACCTCAGTTTTAAATGGCCTCCCCTTTATTCTAAGGCTGAGGCCCCTAGTTCTGGACTCGCCCAACATTGGGAACATTTTTCCTGCATCTCTGGTGCTATGAGACCACGACTTTACCGCTGAGCCACTATGCTGTCCAGAGTCTTTGGGAGTATTTCATCTGAAATATTATTTCTATTTTTCTTTTAAAGATCTGTCTGACCTGCTCTGTGTCTTTGACGTTTTCCATTTTTATACCTGATTCAGGTCCTGGTACCCGTTGGTTTATTGTCCAAGATAAATATCCACAAATATCTTCTTCACCCTTGAATGATAGATTCTAAGCAACAATTTGACTAAAGACTATTCAATCCATTCTGTTCTCTCTTTTAACTTGGCCCCAAAACAACAGTGCAAAAGAAAGCCACAGATTACAGTTGCTGAAAAGGACAAGTAGGCAATGAAACATCCATACAGCGGTGCCATAGTCGCTGTGCATGGTGCTCTGGTGAAGCTCACTATGCATCAGCATAACCTCTTCCAATGGGTCACCATCAACAACTGATTGTGGATGATCAGCCATGGTCACATTGAATGGCGGTGCTGGCTCAAAGGGCCGAATGGCCTACTCCTGCACCTATTGCCTATTGTCTAAATGTTAAAAGAGACTAGAGCCCTGAAAATTCAAATTCCATGCTAAAAGATTGACTCATTCCTCACCTTCTCCTTCTTCTTTCGTGTCCATCATCCATGTTTCAAATGTTACATCACTGTCATCGCCCGTCCTGAAAAGGATGCAAGCTTCCGGCGACAATCAGTGGGAGCCATCACTTCTACAATAGATGGTGGTGGTAGCGGAATTTTCTCAGGACACTTCCAGTTTCCAGCCCCGCGACGTGGACCTTCTGAAACCTGAGGATTTTCTGCCCTGACTATCCAGACCAACAGATGAAGAATGACCGCAAAATCCGGGGGTCTGTCAACAACTTAGAGAAAATGAGAGAGAAGGGAAGACAAAATAAATCAGTACAAGGATTACAAACCAAAAACAATTTTTTTTAGATTAAAATAGAAATATTGTGCCTCTACAGTTTTGTGTGTACATAATCTCATTGTTACCTAACTAGTCCTGGAGATGTACATCTTAATGCATTAATCTATTCGTGTCGGGTGTTCACACTTTTAATCCAAATTCACTGTCTGATGAAGTTGTAATTACGATGACAAAACACAGCTAAGAATGCAGAGGGCAGTTTGTTCTTCACAATGCAAGCTATGTTTTATCATGATAATTAGACTTTTGTGATATAGTACCCACATTAAGGAAGCAGCTTAGACTGTAATCAATGGATTTTATATCATGATACAAAAGTGCATCACTTGTCTCTGTGATTGAAGAATTCCTTCAACTGTTGTGAAAATGCTGCTGTAAAAAGCATTACTGAGATATTTATGAGGGAAAACAGTCCAAAGAATTCATTTATAATGCTGTGACCATCTCAAGAGAGAACAATTAATATTTGTAGTCTGCCCTAAAGATCAAATATGTAGTTTGCTGTCACATAAATATATTCAGATGTGTTAATTTTATCTTTCATAACTCCAAGAGAAAATTAATTTTACATTTGCAATATTTTGTCACTTTGCTAGTATCTTTATTTTTGAGCAATTTCTTGTGCGATTTTCATTCTATTCCTCGAAGGTTCACATTGTATTACGGCAGTAATGCCGGGCCAGGCTATTGAAAGGAGATTGTACAGAGTTTTCAATCCCATTTTCTTAAATTTGTTACAACACCAAGGGATTGAAAATGATTTCAGGCTCATTTCTGAGCTTAAGATGGAGAGAAGTGTATGGCCAAATTGTCCATGGGAGTCATTAATATTATTTGGATGAATGTTGGAAATGCATTTTGCAGCAATTCCAATGTGCTTCATGAGGCTGAAAGGAATTAGCACCAGAACTTATGTGATGAGTTTCAACACCATCAAGGGTATATCAAGTGGGGTTTTTTTTGCAACAGAACACGTCAGTGTAGTGTATCGGCACCTCTAAAGAGTTAAAAAAGATAATTTTAAAAATGTTAACTTTTTACTTTTTATGCTCTTCAATTTTAAATGATCAATTTTATTACCAGAAATTACTAAAGCTCAAAAAATAAAATGTATTAATTAGGCCCTTAAACGACTTAAGCAGCTCATCAGACACTGACTGATCTGTACAAGGAACAAACAGCAAGGAACAAAGTCGGGAGATTGCTTTTGACAAGCATTTTGATAGCAGTAACAGGATCATTCCAAGTCAGCATGGATTTACGAAGGGGAAATCTTGTTTGACTGATCTTCTGGAATTTTTTGAGGATGTAACTAGGAAAATTGACAGGGGGGAGCCGGTGGATGTGGTGTACCTTGACTTTCAGAAAGCCTTCGACAAGGTCCCACATAGGAGATCAGTGGGCAAAATTAGAACACATGGTATTGGGGGTAGGGTACTGACATGGATAGAAAATTGGTTGGCAGACAGAAAGCAAAGAGTGGGGATTATTGGGTCCCTTTCAAAATGGCAGGCAGTGACTAGTGGGGTACCGCAAGGCTCGGTGCTGGGACCGCAGCTATTTACAATATACATTAATGACTTGGATGAAGGGATTAAAAGTACCATTAGCAGATTTGTAGATGATACAAAGCTGGGTGGCAGTGTGAACTGTGAGGAAGATGCTATGAGGTTGCAGGGTGACTTGGACAGGTTGTGTGAGTGGGTGGATGCATGGCAGATGCAGTTTAATGTGGATAAGTGTGAGGTTATCCACTAAGAATAGGAAGGCAGATTATTATCTGAATTGTGTCAAGTTAGGAAAAGGGGACGTACAACGAGATCTGGGTGTCCTAGTGCATCAGTCACTGAAAGGAAGCATTCAGGTACAGCAGGCAGTGAAGAAAGCCAATGGAATGTTGGCCTTCATAACAAGAGGAGTTGAGTATAGGAGCAACGAGGTCCTTCTGCAGTTGTACAGGGCCCTAGTGAGACCGCACCTGGAGTACTGTGTGCAGTTTTGGTCTCCAAATTTGAGGAAGGATATTCTTGCTATTGAGGGCGTGCAGCATAGGTTTACTAGGTTAATTCCCGGAATGGCGGGGCTGTCATATGTTGAAAGACTGGAGCGACTAGGCTTGTATACACTGGAATTTAGAAGGATGAGTGGGGATCTTATCGAAACATATAAGATTATTAAGGGGTTGGACACGTTAAAGGCAGGAAACATGTTCCCAATGTTGGGGCAGTCCAGAACCAGGGACAACAGTTTTAGAATAAGGGGTAGGCCATTTAGAACGGAGATGAGGAAAAACCTTTTCAGTCAGAGAGTTGTAAATCTGTGGAATTCTCGGCCTCAGAAGGCAGTGGAGGCCAATTCTCTGAATGCATTCAAGAGAGAGCTAGATAGAGCTCTTAAGGATAGTGGAGTCAGGGGGTATGGGGAGAAGGCATGAACGGGGTACTGATTGAGAATGATCAGCCATGATCACATTGAATGATGGTGCTGGCTCGAAGGGCCGAATGGCCTACTTCTGTTCCTATTGCCTATTGTCTATTGTCTATTGACAAAAGTTGGAATCTTTTTATCATAGAAACAAGGTTTAGTATTTTTTTTATTGAATGTTGTGGCTTCCTTTTTGCTTACTAAAGAAGTTCTAGGTACTTCCATAAGTAAATAGTAATCCCTTTTTCTTTTGTGGGATCTAGTTGTCTGGCAGAGTCAGCATTTATTGTTCATGTCTAATGGGTCCTGAGAAGGTGATAACAAGGCAATTTCTTGAAATGCTGCTGTCCATCATGTGAGAGCACATTGCGAATGCTGTAAGGCGGAGTGTTCAAGATCTTTGATCAAATGTTGATGAAGGAACAAAGATATTTTTCCACATCATTATTCAGCATTCAACAAGGTTCCGCATGGTAGGCTGCTCCAGAAGTTAGATCGCATGGGATCCAAGGAAGAGATAGCTGAATGGATAGAAAATTGGCTTCATGGAAGGAATGTTGCTTCTCGGACAGGAGGTCAGTGACTAGTGGTGTGCCTCAGGGTTCGATGCTAGGCCCCTTTACTGTTTGCCATCCATTTCCATGATTTGGATGAGAACATTCACGGCAAAATTAACAAGTTTGCAGATGATACAAAAGTGGGTGGTTTTGCAGATAGTGGTGAAAAGTTGTGAAATGGTTGTGAAAAGTTGCAGCAGGATCTTGATTGATTGGCAAGGTGGGCTGAGGAATGGTTGATGCAATTCAATGCAGAGAAATGTGAGGTGATGCATTTTGGGAAGTCTAACATGGGCAGGACATACACAGTGAATAGTCGGAATCTGGGGAGTGTTGTAGAGCAGAGGGATCTAGGAGTTTAGGTGCATGGTTCCTTGAAGCATTTGCAGGTAGATGGTGGATTATACAGTGTGGAAACAGGTCCTTTGGCCCAACCTGCCCACACCGGCCACCATGTCCCAACTACACTAGTCCCACCTACCCGCAATTGTTCCATATCCCTACAAACCTATCCTATCCATGTACCTATATACAATACAATACAATACAATACAATATATCTTTATTGTCATTGTACCCAGGGGTACAACGAGATTGGGAATGCGCCTCCCATACGATGCAATAATTTAAGTAATTAACAGCAACCCAACGAAACGAAACAATTGTAACAGTTTTTAGACAGGGTAAAGTGCAAGTTGATCTATGCGTTGTGGCCATCCGGCTCAGCAGGACCGGTTCGTAGCAGCTATGGCCCTGGGGATGAAGCTGTTCCTGAGTCTGGAGGTGCGGGCGTAGAAGGCCTTGTATCGTCTGCCCAATGGAAGGAGTTCGAACAGACTGTTGCAGGGGTGTGAAGAGTCTTTGTGGATGCTTGTGGCTTTTCTGAGGCATCGTGTGTTGTAGATGCCCTCCAAGTCTGGTAGCTGTGTTCCGATGGCCCTCTGAGCTCTATGGACTACCCGCTGTAGAGCTTTCCTTTCTGCCTCCGTGCAGCTGAGGTACCACACAGGGATGCCATGCGTTAGGATGCTCTCTATGGTGCAGCGGTAGAAGGTCGTCAGCAGCTGTTAAGGTAGACCAGACTTTTTCAGTGTTCTTAAGTAGAACAGTCTTTGTTGTGCCTTCTTGACCAGCGCAGCAGTGTTATTGGACCATGTTAGGTCCTCCGAAATGTGAGTGCCCAGAAACTTGAAGCTGGACACTCTCTCCACATAACTGTTTCTTAATTGTTGGGATAGTCGCAGGTAGATAGGGTGGTCAAAAAGGCATTTGGCGCATTGGCCATCATCGGTCAGAATATTGAGTATAGAATTTGGGAGATCATATTTCAGTTGTATAAGACGTTGGTGAGGTTCTGGGCACCATATTATAGTAAATTTGTTGTCAAGTTGGAAAGGGTACAAAGAAGATTTACAAGGATGTTGCCAGGCCTCGAGGGTCTGAGCAGTAGAGAGAGATTGAGTAGGCTGGGACTGTATTCCTTGGAGCGCAGGAGGATGAGGTTATTATTGGTCTTATTGAGGTCTTATTGAGGTGTATAAAATCATGAGAGGAATAGATCAGGTAGATGCACAGTCTCGTGCCCAGAGTAGGTGAATCGAGGACCAGAGGACATAGGTTTAAGGCGAAGAGGAAAAGATTTAATAGGAATCTGAGGGGTGACTTTTTTTCACAGAGGGTGGTGGGTGTATGGAACAAGCTGCCAGAGGAGGTCATTTTGGGCAGATTGGGCTGAAGGGCCTGTTTCCACACTGTATCACTCTATGACTATGATGGAGAATGGTATGCAGGGAATTTGCAGGTAGTGGTTCTGGTGCTTGGACAATTGATCACCACGTTCCTTTTTGCACTACATGACTCCAAATATTGATATCTATTGACTTCAATTTACCAGGACTCCTTTGTGCCACTGACAATCCAACTGTGCCTCAATATCAAAGGCAGTCACTCTCACCTCATCTCTCAAATTGGGTTTTTTGTTTCCATTTTGAACCAAACGTGGGCAGGTGGGACTAGTGTCGCTGGGACATGTTGGCCTATGTGGGCAAGTTGGGCCGAAGGGCCTGTTTCCACACTGTTTCACGCGATGGCTCTCTGACTCAATGTTGTGAAAGGCCCTGGAGTCAAGAGGTCCTGGTGAAGCCCAAACTGGGAGCAGGGTCTTAGTAAAAAAATGCAGCATAAAACCATTATTGATGATACATTTCATCAGTCTTCTGATATATGTGAATGGATTGATTAGGTAGTAAGTAGTTGGGTTGGATTTGTACAGCTTTTTATGGATGGGACTACCTGGACCAGTTTTCAAATTGTCATGTGGATGCTATATCCTCAGTAAGACAGCTGGGGATATCTGCTATCTGGTTCCACAGCCTTCACCATGAGTTTTGTTCCAAGTCTGAAGCCTTGATATTCTTATACCCTTTCCATCAAACAAATGGAAAGTTGTTTCATTTGTTTCAATGTACACTGGTCCTGTACATTGAAGGCAATGGTGAATATATCACAGCCTTCACTGGATTTCCAAGATGTGAGAAGCGGACCACATTTCCCAGAATCGTGTCATGAACCTTTATTATAGGAGGACAGTTCGGTGTGGCACCAGCAGGTATCTATTGGATGTTGGTCTTGTTGATGTTGATTTTAAGCGCAATCCTCACATACACTTCAGAGAATAAGTCAAATGCCTTCGAGCGCTGATTGCAAGAAACATAAATATATATCTCAGCTCAATGTACCTCTGATTTTGAGTGGCCTTATTTCTGAAATGTAGTCTCTGTAGTTTGAAATAAATATAATAAAAAGGAACTGCAGATGCTAGTTTATACCAAAGAAAGGCGCAAAATGCTGGAGTAACTCTACGGGCCAGGCAGCATCTCTCTGAGACAATGGATTGGTGGCGTTTTGGCTTGTGTCTGAAGAAGGGCCCCGACGCAAAACATCACCTGCCCATTTCTTCCAGTGATGCTGCTTGACTTCTGAGTTACTCTGACATTTTGTGCCTATCCACGAAGTTTGAATATTAATTCTGAAGTTCAGCTCCACTCCCTCAGGAAGGTAAAGCGTTAAGCAGCCTTGCTTCTGCCTAATCTTCACTGAGCTTAACTCTGTTATAATCTGTTGGATAGAATCATGGCATCTAAAATTTCATGACTTCTAACCAACTTTGTACACAGCAAATTTCCAGAAAGACATTGTCCTAGTGAACAATAAATAACACTATGTTACTGATGCTATTTAAAGGTTTAAGATATACTGGATAAGACAATAGGGTTATCTCCCCAACATGGGGTGGCACGGTGGCGCAGCGGTAGAGTTGCTCCTTACAGCGCCAGAGATCCGGGTTCGATCCTGACCACGGGCGCTGTCTGTATGGAGTTTGCACCTTCTCCGTAACCACGTGAGTTTTCTCCAGATGCTCCGGTTTCCTCCCACACTCCAAAGAAGTACAGGTTTGTAGGTTAATTGGCTTTGGTAAAAATTGTAAATTGTCCCCAGTGTGAAGGATAGTGCTATTGTTGGTCGGCAGGGACTCAGTGGGCCGAAGGGCCTGTATCTGCACTGTATATCTAAACTAAACTAAACTTCTTGAAAATTGTATCATGTAATATTGTTTTCATACATGGCACCAGGGTGTCTTTAGAAGGTTATACTCAAATTTCCAGCAGGCTTCATAATCTTCTCACTCTGAGCCTAGGTACCACAGGCCAAATCACAGCTGATGTTGTCGTATATATCAATTGCGGAATGAACAGACTTGTTGAACTCAGTCCAAAACAGGAGTAAAATCACTCAGCTATCATTTAATAAAAAAGGGAATATGTCTCATTCAGTCAGTGTAAACCACAAGACCCTGATATTATTCTCCATGTGGCATAAATATGCTGATTACTATAAAACTGTGTCCTCTGACTCACCATGAGTAATGTCGCATGTATTAATATGTAATAACACATACTCAGGAGAGATAATAATCTCTCCGAAGACATTAGATTACATTACAAAGCATGAAAGCAAAGTTCAATCAATTCAATGTCTTCCTTCGGATTCCAAACTGCGATTCACAGCCTTCAATTCACACCGGAGGATTTGCATCTTATTTTTCACTTCATACAGCAAAGCTCACGAGAATGGTAAGTTTTGAGTCCTTTTTACTAGCGACGCTGTATACAGATGGTATGCAATGACATTTATATTGAAGGATTAATAATTAAGTGGGTTAATCGTCCTACATAAATCAGAATTCTGATATGTTTGCGTGGAGGGCAAGCTTTCACCTGGGGTGTGCAGCTCAGGAATTGCTGTCATGCCGTAGTCTCTCTATATTTAATACAACGGTGTGTACTATTCCAATCTTAACTACGGCATTTCAAGAATCAGGAGACGATCAAAAGATCAGTCGCCCTCGGTGAATACAAAAGTCACTGGAAAGGCTTGCTCCTGAAGAAAAATCTTGGTGTGTTCACCACGGATCCCTGTGTCCAAATGGCAGTTTGAACTGGACATGAACTCTGGAATCAAAAGACACAAAATGCAAGCGGAAGGTAGGAAAATGTCTGCAGTTTTAAAATAGGTATACTTATTGTTTATAGAACTGTTAATCGTGATGTCATAATCCTATGGGGCATAAGTGTCTACAGAAGACTGTTTCCACTGATAATTCAGATTTTACCATATTGATGCATAAATAACCCAAAATAATCAATTGATGGCTGAATTTCAAACATTGAAGATGAATGAGCTGTACCTCTGCCACGGCAATTGACTATGTCTCAAATAGCTTGGAAGATGCTGTCTATAAATGTATTTGGCCACATGAATGAATGAATGAATGAATGAATGAATGAATGAATGAATGAATGAATGAGTTTATTGGCCAAGTATGTACACATACAAGGAATGTGCCTTGGTGCTTCGCTCACAAGTAACAACACGAACATACAGTAAACAATTAAGAATAAGCATAAAACATGAATACATTAAGAATACATCTTTACAGTTCAAACATGAGAGTGAAATAAACCAGAACAAAAAGAAACTGCAGACTTTTGGTTATTGAATAGACCTACTACTCGTGGAAAAAAACTGTTTTTATGTCTGGCTGTGGCTGCTTTGACAGTTCGGAGTCGCCTTCCAGAGGGAAGTGTTTCAAAGAGTTCGTGGCCATTGTGAGAGGGGTCAGAGATGATCTTGCCCGCTCGCTTCATGGCCCTTGCAGTGTACAGTTCGTCAATGGGGGGAAGGTTGCAGCCAACAACCTTCTCAGCTGCTCGAACGATTCATTGCAACCTCTGGGGTGCCTTCTGGATATTCAACCCATAAAGTGACTATGAATATAATAATGGCCACACTATGGCTGTAGAATGGGTTGCCAGAGTTAGACAAATGCTTTAAAAAATATCTGTGGCAATTGGTTGTTTTCTCTTGGGAAAGAGAACATTGGACATTGGAATGTCCAACTGGCATTTCAGTTCCCATTCAATGATTGCTAATACTGGACTGCAGAAAAAAATACTTTGAGTAAACAAATTTCCACCATTGCAGCAAGAGGATTTCCAGCCTTGAATCCATTACATCAATTCCATTCACCTTCATTTAGAAAATAGAAACATAGAAACATAGAAAATAGGTGCAGGAGGAGGTCATTCAGCCCTTCGAGCCAGCACCGCCATTCATTGTGATCATGGCTGATCATCCGCAATCATTAACCCGTGCCTGTCTTCTCCCCATATCCCTTGATTCCACTAGCCCCTAGATCTCTATCTAACTCTCTCTTAAATCCATCAAGTGATTTGGCCTCCACTGTCCTCTGTGGCAGAGAATTCCACAAATTCACAAATCTTTGGGTGAAAAAGTTTCTTCTCACAGTTTTAAATGGCCTACTCTTTATTCTAAGACTGTGGCCCCTGGTGCTGGACTCGCCCAACATTGGGAACATTTTCCCTGCATCTAGCTTGTCCAGTCCTTTTATAATTTTATATATTTTATTTATTTTATTTTATTTTTTCATATTTCAGATACAGGCCTTTTCGGCCCACCAAGTCCACGCCGCCCAGCGATCCCCGCACACTAACACTATTAACACTATCCTACACACACTAGGGACAATTTTTTTAAACATTTTTACCCAGTCAATTAACCTACATACCTGTACGTCTTTGGAGTGTGGGAGGAAACCGAAGATCTCGGAGAAAACCCACGCAGGTCACGGGGAGAACGTACAAACTCCTTACAGTACAGCACCCGTAGTCAGGATCGAACCTGAGTCTCCGGCGCTGCATTCGTTGTAAAGCAGCAACTCTACCGCTGCGCCACCGTATATATGTTTCTATAAGATCCCCTCTCATCCTTGTAAACTCCAGTGAATACAAGCCTAGTCTTTTCAATCTTTCCTCGTATGACAGTCCCGCCATCCCAGGGATCAATCTCGTGAATCTACGCTGCACTGCCTCAATTACAAGGATGTCCTCCCTCAAATTAGGAGACCAAAACTGTACACAATATTCCAGATGTGGTCTTAGCAGGGCCCTATACAGCTGCAAAAGAACCTCTTTACTCCTGTACTGAAATCCTCTCGTTATGAAGGCCAACATGCCATTAACTTTCTTCACTGCCTGCTGTACCTGCACGCCAACTTTCAGTGACTGTTGTACAAGGACACCCAGGTCTCCCTGCACTTCCTCCTTACCTAACCTGACACCATTGAGATAATAATCTGCCTCCTTATTTTTGCCGCCAAAGTGGACAACCTCACATTTATCTACATTATACTGCATCTGCCATGCATCTGCTCACTCACTCAACCTGTCCAGGTCACCCTGCAATCTCCTAACATCCTCTTCGCAGTTCACACTGCCACCCAGCTTTGTGTCATCTGCAAATTTGCTAGTGTTACTTCTAGTTCCTTCATCCAAATCATTAATATATATGGTGAATAGTTGCGGCCCCAACACCGAGACTTGCGGCATTCCACTCACCACTTCCTGCCATTCTGAAAAGGACCCGTTTACTCCTACTCTTTGCTTCCTGTCTGCCAACCAATTCTCTATCCATGTCAACACTCTACCCCCAATACCATGTGCTCTAATTTTGCTCACTAATCTCCCGTCTGGGACCTTATCAGTCTTTCTGAAAGTCCAGATACACCACATCCACTGGCTCCCCTTCATCCATTTTTCTTGTCACATCCTCAAAAAATTCCAGAAGATTAGTCAAACATGATTTTCCCTTCATAAATCCATGCTGACTTGAACTTATCCTTTTACTGCTATCCAAATGCGCCGTTATTACCTCATTAATAACTGACTCCAGCATCTTCCCCATCACTGATGTCAGGCTAATTGGTCTGTAATTCCCCATTTTCTCTCTCGCTCCTTTCTTGAAAAGTGGGATAACATTAGCTATACTCCAATCCACAGGAACTGATCCTGAATCTATTGAACATTGGAAAATGATCACCAATGCGTCCGCTATTTCTAGAGCCACCTCCCTGAGTGCTCTGGGATGCAGACCATCAGGCCCCAGGGATTTATTAACCTTCAGTCCCATCAGTCTAACCAATACTATTTCTCGCCTAATGCAAATTTCTTTCAGCTCCTTTATCCCCCTAGATCCTCTGTCCTCTAGTACATCTGGGAGATTCCATAAGTTGTACTATCTCAAATCTAAAATTATTAATTGATTGTAATAAATAGATTGTAAGGAACAGAGTTCAACATTTGCTTGAAAGATGTTCCCTACCTCTTCTCCTGAACCGCTAAGTATAATTTCAACTTTGCATGCCAGCCCTGCACTCGTCAGTGAGTGGAAAATATTTCTTCTATTGACCCTTCCAATCTCTTACAAGATTATGGAAACCTTTTAATGGAGTTTGATACAGATACTCTATATTTATAATAATAATAATAGTAATAAACATTTATTTTTTATAGCGCTTTTCCAAATGCTCAAAGACGCTTTACAAAAACAGTCACGACATAAAAACAAACAGACGAACTGTCCTGACGGAGAAGCGGCGAACAAATAGCGCCAGCGTCCTCTCACGTCAGGGTCCGGCAGTAGACAATAAAGAACACAAGACATACAATTACAATTTTTAACACAAACAGCCATCACAGTGATTGCTCCAGGCACACCCTCACTGTGATGGAAGGCAAAGAAAAGTCTTATCTCCTCCTCATTCTTCTCTGTGGTGCCACGAGGCGATCGAGGCTCCCGACTTTTGAAGCCCCCACCGGGCGATGGAAAGTCCCAGGGCCGAGCCGAGCAGGCTGATGAAAGTCCTGAGCCCCCACCGGGCGATGAAAAGTGCCGCGGCCAGGCCACGCAGGGCGATGAGGGGCCTGCGAGCGGGTCAATCAAACCTCGCACTTCGGGGCGGTCGAAGCTGCTACGGCTGGAGCTCCCGAAAGCCGGTCGCCAGCCAGGGATCTGCGAACTCCCGATGTTGCGGTCTGCAGGGCCCACGGCCGAAGCCTCCAAGATGGTAAGTCCAGGCCCTGCGACCGGAGTCTTCAAGGTCGATCCCAGCTGGAGGCCGCCGACTCCACGGTGTTAGGCCGTAGCGTGAACGGAGACACAACACGGTAAAGGTCTCATCTCCGTTGAGGAGGAGATTAGAAAAAAAGGTTTCCCCCACCCCCCCACCACCCCCACATATACAGAGTTACAGAGTTAAAAATAAATCAAAAGAAACATTTAAACGATAACAAAGACAAAAACCAAAAAAAAGACAGAGAGACTGCCGGTGAGCCGCAGCTGCAGAACGCAGCCACGCCCCCACGCCTATTTCAGTTATTACACACTATATTTGTACTCTTCAATTTCTCTAGTTTCCCTCTCCTTTGATTCTCTGTCTGAAGAAGGCTCTCAACCCAAAATGTCACCCATTCCTTCTCTCCAGAGATGCTGCCTGTCCCGCTGAGTTACTCCAGCATTTTGTGTCTTTTAGTGTAAACCAGCATCTGTAGTTCCTTCCCATATCTCCAAAGACGTACAGGTATGTAGGTTAATTGGCTGGGTAAATGTAAAAATTGTCCCTAGTGGGTGTAGGATAGTGTTAATGTACGGGGATCGCTGGGCGGCACGGACTTGGAGGGCCGAAAAGGCCTGTTTCCGGCTGTATATATATGATATGATATGATATGATATCATAATTTAACTGCTGGGATCCTGGTTACATTCTGGTGAATCTTTGCCGTACTTCTTCCAGATCTAAAAAAAATGCTAATGCTACTCTAGTTGGTAGTGTCTTATATAGGCTTTGTATATTTGCATAGAACTCACCCTACATTACAATCACTAATCATGCACGTGACCTTTCCATTAACCTTTATATCTGACTACATCTAGTGAGCTATGCTGATGATCATCTAAATCTGTTTACACTACTAATGTTCCATTGTTTTGACCGTTTAAACACACTTGGATGTATGTTTTATTGGTTGAGAATGTTGACTACACAAATTACTGCATTAATGTGCCTATGTACCTATACAGTGATTCTACTAATTGTTACATTTTCAGAAAACTCAGATAAATGTAAATGTCATAATTTAGCAACGTCACGAGAAAGAATATTAAGAAAGAATGAATATACTTTTTAGAATAATATTGAGAAAAATGAATATACAATAGTTGTAGCCTCAGACCATAAGTGTATTACGTAATTAATATGTGGGTACACATAAATTACCCATAATCTCTGTTTTCTACAACTGAGGCCATCTAAGTGAGCTAAAATAAAACTAAAGGAATTATTACTCCATAAGTTTTATTTCAGCTAATTTTATCTGATGTAGAAACTTGCAATAGGGCGGCACGGTAGCGCAGCGGTAGAGTTGCTGCTTTACAGCGAATGTAGCGCCGGAGACTCAGGTTCGATCCTGACTACGGGTGCTGCACTGTAAGGAGTTTGTACATTCTCCCCGTGACCTGCGTGGGTTTTCTCCGAGATCTTCGGTTTCCTCCCACACTCCAAAGACGTACAGGTTTGTAGGTTAATTGGCTGGGTAAATGTAAAACATTGTCCCTAGTGGGTGTAGGATAGTGTTAATGTACGGGGATCGCTGGGCGGCGCGGACTTGGTGGGCCGAAAAGGCCTGTTTCCGCGCTGTATATATATGATATGATATGAATAGCTTTCCAGAGAACCATATAAACGACATCCATTAGCATATTTTGTCTCCAACATAAGTGAGTTGCTCTAAAATGAAATACTGGGGAATCCTCTCATAGATCTTTTATATTAGACCAATGCAAGATCCAAAAATACATGAATCTGACTGGAAGCCATGAGGCTATGGTGAAGAAACATAATATATATTTTTAATGATTAAATAATAAAAAAGAAAATATGAAAATAAGGTTCTTAATTTCTACTGAATTTTTAATGATCTAAAATGATCTAAGAGGTTTTGTTTTCACTTCATGAAATAATAAAAAAAAAATATTTTTTTTTTTACTAGTATTTGAATGTTTCCGAATGGCAGCAGCACACTCATACTTTAACATCTTTGAAGCACAACAAAGCTGGGACATGCTTGTCCTCTGCCAGAGAAAAATAGTGTCTGGAACTGTGGCTGTAAGTTCTACTGGCCTATTCACTCAATTCGATTGTGTTATTTAGGCCACATTGTTACATCGGGCATAATTGCTTGGTTGGTCATATGGATTTGAAGAAAGTAATCTTAAAGAAATGGAAAATACAGGTGGTAAGTGCAGAAGTGGACCCAGATCTGGGCGAGAAAGTATTTGATTCTCTTATTTTCATTTGTATTCTAATCCCATCTGTTAGTTAAGGACACATCAATCTTGAATATTATTAATTTTCTACATTGTAAAGTCCTCCTCTGAATCTTGACATGCTTCCATTCAAATTTTATTTTGCAGCTTTTATTACCTCTTTTATCTTCCTTTACACTTCATTAACTCTCTTTGTTCCTTGGTTTTCCACTGTTCCTTTTGCCCTTTTTCTCAAGCATTTTGTTATTTTTTTACTTATTTTAATGACCATTGTTATTTCATTTCATTAATAGAATTCCTGACCTGTGCAGGGTACACCTCCTACTATTCATCTGTAGTTTCACCTATTGACATTCTTAACAAGTTTGCTTTGCTGAGTTTCTGTTTCAGACTATTAGAGCTAATTGTATGAGGAAATGTAGTGACTTTATTCTATATCTCATTTGTAAAGCTTTGAAGGCAGCTGGATAAATCTTCCCTTCTGTTCAGACTATTACTAATATTGGATCTTTCCACATTATTAAATCTTGCTGATTCTGGATGACGCCGGGATGGTTTCTTCATCATGATTTTGGATCCTAAAGATGAACTGTTGCTGTGAATACTGATGGTTGGTACACAGGAATACTTAAATTCATCTGCACTTGTAAGGCGACACTTTAGTTGAAGAAATACAGTAAAGTTTGTATTCAGATTATTAAGGGATTAGGGATGGTTTTTTATAGGGGCAGAGGATAACCCCAATAATCAAGAAAAGTCAATTGATGAAGATGTTAAATGAGATGAAGAATTCGTCAGAGTTCATGACATCGCTGGTCAATATTTCTACACTCAGATTAGTTTAGTTTAGTTTAGAGATGCAGCACAGATACAGGCCCTTCAGCCCATCGAGTCCACACCGACCTGAAATTCCCACATATTAACACTATCCTACACTAGGGACAATTTACATTTATGCCAGACCAATTAAACGACAAACATGTACGTCTTTGGAGTGTGGGAGGAAACCAAAGATCTCAGAGAAAGCCCACGCGGTCATGAGGAGAACGTACAAACTCCATACAGACGGCACTCGCAGTCAGGATTGAACCCAGGTCTGGTGCTGTAAGGCAGCAACTCTACCGCTGAGCCACTGTGCCGCCCCTGCCGGTCAGTTCCCTGACCGATGATGTCAAGCATGCCATCTTTACCACCCTATTTACTTTTGACACCACTTTCAGGGAACTATGTACATGTAGTCTTGGATTCCTCTGCTCTACAACACTCAACAGGGGTCTACCATTCACAGTAAAGGCCCGGACCTGGATTGACTTCACAAAATGCAACACCTCAAACTTATTTGAATACAACTCCATCTGCCATTCCTAAGCCCATTTTCCCAGCTGATCTAGATCGCAATGTAATTTGTGATAATCATCTTTACTGTGTGTGACACAACCTATTTTAATGTTATCTGCGAACTTACTAATGATTTTCATCCAAATCGTTAATATAGATGACAAACAGCAATGGGCCTTGCTCCAATCCCTGGGACACACTGCTCGTCACAGGCCTTCAGTCCGAAAAACAACCATCATTCTTAGTTTCCTAGCACTTGAAAGACAATGTAGCTTTAAGGTGAGAAGGACAAATTTAAAGGAGATGTGCAGGGCAAGCCTTTTGGGTGGGTGCCTGGAACACACTGCCATGGGGCAGTGGTAGAAGCAGATATGATAGTGGCATTTAAAAGACTTTTAGATAGGCACTTGAATATGCAGGTAATATGGAGATATGGATCACATGTATTTAGAGGAGAATATTTTAACTTGGTGTCATATTTGGCATGGACATTGTGGGCCGAATGGCCTGTTCCTGTGCTGTATTGTCCTATCTTCTACGTTCTGTGAATGATCAGCCATGTGAATGACTGTGAATGATCAGTCATGATCATGTTCCTGTGCTGTATTGTTCTATCTTCTATGTTCTGTGAATAATCAGCCTGTGAATGATTGTGAATGATCGGCCATGATCACATTGAATGGCGGCGCTGGCTCGAAGGGCCGAATTGCCTACCCCTGCACCTATTGTCTATTGTCTATTATCTATTGTCTATTGTTCTATATTCTATTTTCTTCCTCTTCTGGTTTCTGTCTGTGGAAAATTGATGCAATGCCTGTGCAGAAAAATAAAACATTTGTATGAAAAGATGCAGTTTGTGTTTGAAAAAGTGCTCAACATTTTTTGTTTGCTTGTGAACACTTATCCTGTAAATCACACCAAAAAGAGTTCTATAAAATATCATTGTAATTACAATGATCCACTAGTTTTATTTGCTCTTTTTTCTTCCCTTCAGAAAAAAAAGTTTGCAAACTCTTTTTTTATACTTATTGATGCTATCTTTTGAAAAAGCCCTGATAGATGATTTTAAATTTGCCGCACGAACTGTAATTTAAATGGGCTGAGTTACATGTCGTGCACATGGGGTATTTCATGGGTTTTCTTTTGTGCTATGAATTGCATTGATGCAATGTAATTCGTCTCAACTCAGCATTTTTACTAGATAACTCTGCATCTCATTTTTAAAAGCAACCCCATTAAAAATCAGCATTGCAGTTCATCGTGAAACATTTAGCAAAATGATTTGCAATTTATTTTGGGAGCATTTAAAGATTCGAATGCAAGGAATTAAAAATTTGAGCCTGCATATCTTTTCACATGAGTTGTCAACAATGCACAGAGTCTCTTGCCCCCAGAGGACACAGGTTTAAGGTGAAGGGGAAAAGATTTAATAGGAAACTTTTTCACACAAAGGGTGGTGAGTGCATTGTACGAGCTGCCGGAGGACATAGTTGAGGCAGGGACTATCGCGACATTCAAGAAACTGTTCAGACAGGTACATGGATAGCACAGGTTTGGAGTGATATGGGTCAAACGCAGGCAGGTGGGACTAGTGTAGCTGGAACATGTTGGCCAGTGTGGGCACGATGTGCCAAAGGGCATGTTTTCACACTGCATGACTCTTTGACTCTATGTTTTCAATTGTGTCCAATCTATCCAAATCTAACTGCTAAAATGCAAACTTGACGGTTTTCATTATCATCTGTCAAACACTGCAGCTATGCAATGCTACCATCACTGCTCTGCATGGCACACTGCACCAAATTATGCAATGCTGCATTTACTGTACATTGTTGATTGCCTGTTAGCTTTAAATAGCAGCAGGAAGAACGTAGGAAGATCATTTGCTCTCAGAAAGCACAAGAGATTAGAATTTCATTTTATTGCTCCTCTTGCCACTCTGTTATGGGGTGATAAGAAACGATTGGTGTTTGCAGTTCCCCATGAAGCACAATCTTTGCTCTGCCAAAAGATTGCAATGTGCCACTTCCTTGTGCAGAGTAAAGGAAAATCAAAGAGACCCATTCTGAGCCACTCTGCTGCAGTTCTTCACAGCTCATTAAAACGAGGTGCTGACAACAACATGGCACAACCTGCCTAATGGTGATCCATCTAGGTGAGGACCTAAGAAAAGCAAAACAAAACTTGAAAAATCAAGCAAGGATAAACAAAAAAATGATGTGCTCTCTTTAAAGAAAAGGTTTATAGCAATAGGACACAAAGTACTGGAGTGACTCAACGGGTCAGGCAGCATCTCTGGAGAACATAGATAGGTGATGTTTTAGATCACCTATCAGACAGTAATATTAATGGATAATGATATTTTAATAGTAGCAATAGTAACAGTGGTAATAATCATAGCAATAATATGTTTCATCGAGTTAGGAGGTGTGGAAATAATCAGATCCAGTTAGGAGGAGGTCCATCAAAGGTGCCAAAAAATGGAAGAACAGGTGGAGGAAGTTTTGGGGAGGAGGGATATGGAAAAAGGACGGGTGAGGGACCAAGGTCCAGAAGGATTATCGGAAGGATTATCAATTATCATTCATGCCCTAAGCATGCAGAGGTACAATATTTAGTCAGAAGGTAGTTAATCTGTGGAACTAATTGTCACAGAGGACTGTGGAGGCCAATGAAAGTCAGTGGACATTTTTAACGCAGAGATAAACAAGTTCTTGATTAGAACGGGTGTCAAGGATTGCGGGGAGAAGGCAGGAAAATTTAATTAGGTGGCAGAGATCAGCCATAATTGAATGGCGGAGTAGACTCGATGGGCCAAATGGCCTAATTCTACTATAACTTGTGAACTTGTGAATATTGTGTAGTGGGCCCATGGGAATTGAGGACATAGAGGTGAGATCGATTGTTTTAGATTTTGATTTTTTTAAAGATTTTTTAGATTTAGAGATACAGCGCGGAAACAGGCCCTTCGGCCCACCGAGTCCGCGCCGCCCAGCGATCCCCTCACTAACACTATCCTACACACACTAGGGACAATTTTTACATTTACCCAGTCAATTAACCTACATACCTGTACGTCTTTGGAGTGTGGGAAGAAACCGAAGATCTCAGAGAAAACCCACGCAGGTCACGGGGAGAACGTACAAACTCCGTACAGACGGCGCCGTAGTCAGGATCGAACCTGAGTCTCCGGCGCTCATTCGCTGTAAGGCAGCAACTCTACTGCTGCGCCACCGTGTCTAAAATCCTGAAGGATATTACAGCTGATTTGTATAGGGCAATTAAATATGTAACAGACACTGGGCCGCTATGCTCAGACCTTTGCGAATAAACAGACTGTAAATTGTTCTGATGTCTACATTGAGATTCATCTGAGTTTCAACACAAGAGTCTCCACAAGTATTAGTGCTATGATTAGGAAACAATGAAAAATTCAGCAATTCTTTCCTTTCCCAAGCATGGGAGAAAATGAAAGTTGAAGTAAAAGCCTTGGAACTGTGCAGGACTAGCTTAATATGAGTAAATTGAAGTCAAGTTAAATTGTAAGAGGTATGAGCTCAGAGGGGCTATTTCTTCTCTGAGTTTTTGCTTTTGCCTTCGCTGCCTCAGGCATCAAAATCCTACAGAGAACATGAAAAATTAAACAGTTCTAGCAGATGTAACCATCATTTTCTCTGCTGGCTCCACAACCACAGTTCAAATCTTTTACAGTATTTTCTGCTTTGGATAATGCATCCAATCTGCCAATATACACAAATGGTAATTTTTTTTTGTTGAGCAAGTGTAGCTATTGTCTTCGGGATTGTAGATGTAGCGCATATCAGGTCAGCATATGGTGAGCATGTTGTTTTAGAGGAAGGACTAGTTGACCTTTGTCAGTGAAACCCAGGGATATATCTCTTGCATGGAGCCAAATCCATAATTTGGAATGAATGCATGGAGTGCAGAGAGCTTTTCATGTACAAAACATCCCGTTGCAGGTGCACTGCATTCAGACTTCTACCTTTGTACCAAGCAAGCAGGTAATGAATAGGATGTGTAGGTAGGAACTGCAGATGCAGGTTTACATCGAAGATAGATACAAAAAGCTGGAGTAACTCAGCGGGTCAGGCAACATCTCTGGAGAAAAGGAATAGGTGAAGTTTCGGGTCTGAAGAACGTCACCTATTCCTTTCCTCAAGAGATGCTACCTGACCCGCTGAGTTACTCCAACTTTTTGTGTCTAAGCAGGTAATGAAGCCAGAATACACTCATAAGTTCATGTTCATAAGTTATAGCACCAGAGTTAGGCCATTTGACCCATCAAGACTACTCCACCATTCAATCATGGCTGATCTATCTTTCCCTCTAAACGCTTGACACTCATACTAATCAAGAAGCTATCACCTGGGGTATTGTGTGCAGTTTTGGTCTCCTAATTTGAGGAAGGAAATTCTTGCTATTGAAGGTGTGCAGCATAGGATCACAAGATTAATTCCCGGGATGGCGGGACTGTCATCTAATGAAAGAATGGAGCGACTAGGTCTGTATTCACTGGAATTTAGAAGGATGAGAGGGGATCTTATTCAAACATATAAAATTATTAAGGGATTGGACACGCTAAATGCAGGAAGAGAGAGCTGGATAGAGCTCTTAAGGATAGCGGAGTGAGGGGGTATGGGGAGAAGGCAGGAACGGGGTACTGATTGAGAGTGATCAGCCATGATCGCATTGAATGGCGGTGCTGGCTCGAAGGGCTGAATGGCCTACTCCTGCACCTATTGTCTATTGTCTATTGTCTATTGAAACATGTTCCCAATGTTGGGGGAGTCCAGGACCAGGGGCCACAGTTTAAGA
Source organism: Rhinoraja longicauda (assembly GCF_053455715.1). Classification (NCBI taxonomy): domain Eukaryota; kingdom Metazoa; phylum Chordata; class Chondrichthyes; order Rajiformes; family Arhynchobatidae; genus Rhinoraja; species Rhinoraja longicauda. The sequence continues at coordinate 62,797,529 of NC_135957.1, read as the reverse complement.
ATAAGGGGTAGGCCGTTTAGAACTGAGATGAGGAAAACCTTTTTCACGCAGAGAGTTGTGAATTTGTGGAATTCTCTGCCTCAGAAGCAGTGGAGGCTGATTCACTGGATGCATTCAATAGAGAGTTAGATATAGCTCTTAGGGCTAGTGGAATCAAGGGGTATGGGGAGAAGGCAGGAACGGGGTACTGATTGTGTATGATCAGCCATGATCACAATGAACGGCGGTGCTGGCTCGAAGGTCCGAATGGCCTACTCCTACACTTATTGTCTATGTATCTATGTATCTATGTAATCTCCGCCTTAAAAATATCCACTGACTTGGCCTCCTCAGCCTTCTGTGGCTCATATGTATCCAATTGTTTCCATCAGTTCCTTCAAACTGGTATGCATGTGGCAGAGGATAGGTAATGCCCTTACCTAAATGTGGGATTGGTGCTCAATTGGCAAGAAGCAGGGACTATCCCAGTTCCAAAAGGTTTGTATGAGAACAGCAGCAAGTAATTTCAGACAGTTTCTTACTCAGGTCAATTGAGCCTTAATTACCTTAATACCTCAAGATACAGTACAAAAAGATGTTAGATTCTAAGCTATTGCTCCTATCATTCTCCTTGATAATTTCCTAAAACTAAACCAGGCCATTCATAATCTCCCAATCCAGTCATAATAGTCATAATGTGGGGTCTTGACCCGAAATATTGATCATTCCTTTGTCTCCACGGATGCTGTCTGACCCACTGAGTTTCTAATGTAGATGTTTATTGTTTGCACCAAATTCCAGCATCTGCAGTATCTAATGTCTCTTTTCACAATCTCAGTCCATTTCCATCTCTGTAACATCACCACATACCACCGCATCTCAGTTTGTTTTTGGCTGCTGAAATCTTCATTGTGACCTTCATACTCTATCCCAATGAAATACTGCCGCTGCCACTGCGAACCCCTTTTTCACATCATGTGCCACAAACCTGGCATCGTCCAAAACTCTGCTACCTGGATCCTAATCACATAAAGCTCCATCCACCCTTTACCATTAGACCTGCAGATGTACACACGTTTCAGGCTAAGTACTGCCTTGACTTTAAAATTCTTCACCTTGCTTTCAAATTGCAGTTTTAATCTCAGTCTGTTATTGTCAGGTGCCTTTGAGCTTTGCCTCCTACCTCTGAAAATATATCTCTGTAACCAAACCTTTGGACATCTGCTCCAATATTTTGTGGGCTCAGTGATATGTTTTAATTGATAATGATCCCATTAAGCTTTTATTTTGTAAACACAAGGAACTGCAGATGCTGCTTTACAAAAAAAGCACAAAGTGCTGGAGCAGCTCAGCCGGTCAGGCAGCATCTCCGGAGGACATGGATAGGCCATGTTTCTGGTTGGGACCCTTCTTCTGAATGATTGTAGTAGGGGGAAGAAAGCTGGAAGAGAGGTGCTGGCAGGATAAAGCCAGACATGGGAGTGGTGGTACAGGTGATGGGGCTTTTGATGAGCAGATGGGTGGACAAGGAGAAGAAGACAAAAGGCTGCGAGATATGGAAAAAGAGATGTGAAATGTGAAGCCAGAGGAAAGGATATAGGTGTAAAGGGTTGGGGAAAGCAGAAAGGGGTGCAGGATAGGTGTAATAGGTGAAAAGTATTGTTCTAGTTGATTCTATAAAATGCAGCTTTCCTTTCGGGTGTGCAATCAGAGAACAAGATAAATACTTCCATTACCCCTCAGATCAACCATGATGCTTTAATGTACCATGAATTTTACTAGTTAAAATGATTGAATCTAGAATTCTCCAATTCATAGGTTTCTGAGGGACTCTCAAACAATACTTTGTGCATCTGCTGGTTACATTTGCTTTTGATCAATTAGGTTACTTGGCTCAGTATTTCTTCATAACTTTCAGGTCAATAAAAAGTCAACAATGTGCAAATTTCCTCAATCATTTGTGATTCTCTTGAGTTACTTGGCTGATGCTCAACTTGGCTCATTTAGATAACTCTGCACTTGCAAACAATAGTGCAAGTTTCCAGCTTATTTCAAAACGATAGGACAGACATGGTTGGAACGTGCAATGTTCAGCTTTCTGAAGTTTGTTAACAACCCTCTTTGCAATCTTTGTAAATTATTTTTACTGAGACATGCCAAAGCGCTAGGAGCATCTACAATTTTTTAGAGAGTGATTTTTCATAAGTTATAGGAGCAGAATTAGACCATTCGGCCCATCAAGTCTACTCTGCTATTCAATCATGGTTGATCTACCTTTCTCTCTCAACACCATTCTCCTGCCTTCTCCCCATAACCCCTAGCACCTATACTAACAAAAAACCCACAATTTCTATCTTAAATATATCCATTGACAGCCTCCACAATCTTCTGTGGCAATGAATTCCATAGATTCGCCACCCTCTGATTAAAGAAATTCCTCCTCATCTCCTTTCTAAAGGTACTTATTTTTATTCTGAGGCTATGGCCTCTGGTCCTAGACTCTCCCACTAGTGAAAACATCCTCTTCATATCGACTCTAACCACCCCTTTCACTATTCGGTAAGTTTCAATGAGGTCCTCCGTCATCTTTCTCAAATTACAGCAAGTACAGGCCAAGTGCCTTAAAACACTCATCATCTGTTAACCCAATTGATTCCTGGGATCATTTCCAGATCATTTTCCATGAGTTCGGGACTACTGCTTAAAAGACTAGCAATGCGAATGTCATTGTTGTGCATGCTAATTGCTGAGCAGGACAAGCAGCAGAGCCAAGAGTTCTCAGATTGAACTGGTTGAGCAGCAGACAGCACGCATCTTATATTCATGGTTTAAATGTTATTACTGTATTTGTGTTATGTTTGCATTTGCATTCTGCCACAGGGAGCTGAGGTTTCAGCTGTAATCCCTGTCATAAAACTGGTGTAGAAATGAATGCAAAATTCAGTGTAATTTCCACGTAATTGAAGTTGAGAAAATTCCAGGCAGTTCTGATGTATTTCAGCATTAGCCCTGATTTTCTGTGAACATGTGTAAAATGAGTATTAGTTCTTCAATCTGTTCATTAAATTATGCTATCTAACTGGGTTAGCATATTAATCGGTGCAATTTCCATGTTGATTCTTACTCATCTTAACTAACTGATTATTCAAGTCACCAATCTTGGTTCAGAAGTAACATCTTTAGTCAGAAGGCTATGGTATTATGTCTCGTCTCCCCCCCCCCCCCCCCTCTTCCCCCCCTCTTCCCATTAATTTATGTAAGTATCTAACACCTGTACATGATGGAATGCTAGACTGTTTCATAAGATACCAAACAAAGGTATGCCCTCACAGTTGGAAGTGAATGATCATATGGTATTTTTTTAAATAAAAGCAGAGGAATTATCCCCAGTGTTCTGTCTTGTATTTATCCGAGAACCGAAATCACCAAAATTTTGGCTTCCAGCAAATGTTTGAAGCTTTCTATGCACAGTTTACCTATTCACTCTTTGATAAATTACAAAGCGACTCCAATTAAATGTTGGTTGTAATGTGCTTTGGGACATTCTGAGCTAAATAGATGTCATTCCTTGCTTTCAGACAGATGTAAGTTTACGTAAGTAAGGTAAATACTTTTCTTGAAATTTGGGGATTTTTCCTGTAATTTAGACCCATCGTTTGTTTTGTTCTGTGGCTGTTTAAGTTTAATGGCTATCCGTTTCATTGTGGTGTTTAAGTCAAACAATGTCATACATAAACCTCAAGAGGTAAATTTAACACCATTCATTAATCTACTAACTATTCAAGCACCAAATTTGTATCGTTCAAGTTACTGAAACTGTACTCATCATCTATGGCATCCTATCTCCTCAGATGGCAGAGGACCAAAATTGCTATTTTTTGTAATGTTTTTATTGTGCAAAAACAATTTGATCTGATAGGTTTAACGTGAGGGTGTAGATAGGAATATAAATCTAACAGTATGATGTCATCATGAAGGTTGAAGCTTTCTAAATCTTGGGACCGCCAAATGGTCTGAAGCAGGCTGGACTAAGTATTTGGAGCAAACTGTCAATGCTGGAAATCTGAAATCTGTATCATAGTAAATATTTATGTGTAAGAAGGAACTGCAGATGCTGGTTTAAACCAAAGATGGACACAAAAGGCAGGAGTAACTCAGCGGGACAGGCAGCATCTCTAGAGAGAAGGAATGGATAACGTTTCGGGTCGAGACCCTATATCCTTTCCTGAACTGCATCTGAAAAAAAAGAAAAACTGAGCTTTATAATACACAGAAATAAACAATAAGAAGAAATAGATGAAAAGCAATTTCCAAATATACTGGGTAAAACTATTTTGGTCATGAAAATGATACCTATTTAACTAAGTATATGCAATTTTGAAAAATTTGCATGGGTTACCTCCAAAACCAAAGCAATTTCCTGTCTGCTCCCATTAAATTGATTCCTTTGAAATGTATGTTCTTTTTTCTCTGAGGTTTACTGGTTCTCTGCTATTATATCAAATCCTTATTATTTTGTATTTGACTCATGGCAATCTTGGTGACAATAACTTCTTTCAAATGTTAAGATGTTTCCCACAATTTAATAGGAGTTTCTCACCTTTTCAATTATAAAAGAATATCACAAGTTCAAATTTAAGCTCAGGATTATTGTCATATGTACGAGTACAGTAGATTACGGGTCCCAATGAAAAATCTTGATGGCAGTAGCATCACAAAGAGTCAGACATATATACAAAAAAAAATTCTACATGAATTACACTTGAATTACACATAAATTCGTAAAAGGAAGCGGACTGTGAAACAAACATTGGTGCAAAAACATAACTAGATCAAATAAAAGTCCACAGTAGTGCAAGAGATGGGCCACAGTTTTCTGATGTCGAGGTAAGGTTAGGATTGTGCAGGTTGGTTCAAGAACCAACCTGACAGTTGTAGGAAAGCAGTTGTATTTGAACCTGGTGGTGTGTCCCCGTTGGGACTTAAGACATCTATACTTCCTGTCCAATGGTAGCATTGAGTGGAGGGCACGGCCAAGGTGATGGTGATTCTTGATGATAAGTGCTGCCTTCTTGAGGCAGCTCTCCATGTAGAAGCATTCAAATGGAGAGTTAGACTAGCCCTTGATGAACCGGGCTAAGTTCACCATTCTCTCCATGGCATTCCTATTCATTGAAACTGCCACACCAGTCCATGATGCAACCTATCAGTGTGTTTTCAACAATATAATAATATAATAATAATAAGCATTTATTTTATATAGCGCTTTACCAGGAGCTCAAAGCGCTTTACAAAAACAGTCATAACATAAAAACAAACAGACAAACTATCCTGACGGAGAAGCGGCGAACAAACAGCGCCAGCGTCCTCTCACGTCAGGGTCCGGCAGTAGACAACAAAAAGCACAGGACACACAGATACAATTTTAACACAAACAGCCATCACAGTGATTGCTCCAGGTACACCCTCACTGTGATGGAAGGCAAAGAAAAGTCATTATCTCCTCCTCATTCTTCTCCCGTGGCGCCACGAGGCGATCGAGGCTCCCAACTTTTGAAGCCCCCACCGGGCGATGGAAAGTCCGAGGGCCGAGCCGAGCCGAGCCGAGCAGGCCGATGAAGGTCCTGAGCCCCCACCGGGCGATGGAAAGTGCCGCGGCCAGGCCACGCAGGGCGATGAGGGGCCTGCGAGCGGGTCGATCGTACCTCGCGCTCCGGGGCGGTCGAAGCTACTACGGCTGGAGCTCCCGAAAGCCGGTCACCAGCCAGGGACCTGCGAACTCCCGATGTTGCGGTCTGCAGGGCCCACGGCCGAAGCCTCCGAGATGGTAAGTCCAGGCCCTGCGACCGGAGTCTTCAAGGTCGATCCCAGCTGGAGGCCGCCGACTCCACGATGTTAGGCCGTAGCGCGTAACAATGCATCTGTGAAAGTTTGTGAAAAGCATTCAGAAAGATTCCAATTCTCTTTATACCAAGAAAGTAGACGCACTGACACACCTTACATCTCAGTGCTGGCCCCAGGACCGGTCATCTGAAGAAACGTCAACTATCCATGTTCTCCAAAGATGCTGCCTGTCCTGCTGTGTTACGCCAGCGCGTTGTGCCCCTTTCTCGCCTCCAATTCAACCTGCTGTACAATGGATAGCCTAGATCATCAGACCTTAGGAAACCTAAGGAAGAGAAGGAGGATTTCTGAGGAGACAGTGAGTGTTTCAACAGCTCTGCCTGTGAACACTGGAGGAACTTGTGTTTCCTCAGAGTTTCATATAAAAACTCAAAGTATTGCATCTCCTCCATGCGAGTCAGACCAGCTCCCAGACCCATCGTCAGGTTGAAGACTGGACGAACATAATCAGGCATCCCCCCTGTGTCTGTCAGCCAGGTTTAAATTTGAGTAAGGGATACATTGAAGATTTGAACGGATGGTCCATCAATGAGAAAAGGTAAATGGTGTGGTATTAAAATTCTGCATCATTCTGCAACAGGAGGAAAGGCACAATTAAAGACACAAGAGAGAGTTAGGTATATCTCTTAGGGCTAACATAATCAAGGGATATGGGAAGAAAGCAGGAACGGGGCACTGATTTTGGATGATCAGCCATGATCATATTGAATGGCGGTGCTGGCTCAAAGGGCCAATTGGCCTAATCCTGCACCTATTTTCCATGTTTCTATGTTTCCATGTGTCCTCACAACAGGTCATTCAGATGAAAGCTCCATCTGTGAATCACTGTTGGTTCCTTTTTGTTGCGATGTACCTTGGGCATTTTCACTCAGTTAAAGCAGAATATGAATCCATGTATTTATTACTGTTATTGTCCTACTGACACTGACAAAATGACAGAAATCGCCCTCTGATGCAAAGCACAGCCTTAAGCGCATAAAAAGGTTCTGCTCAGTACTGAATTTTTCAATTCGCACAAGTGAGAATCTCAGGAGAGGGAAATGCTTCAGAAATGAGACTTCCATCTGTCTGTGTGTGCTAATAATGTAACACACTAAAGGGGCAAAATGAGGTCTTTATGTGTACAATATTGGACAATGTGACTGAAGTAGAAGCACAATTGACAACTGGAATGATTAGATCACTTCAACCCTTAACATTTGAAGTTATTCTGCCAAGTATTAAGCTAAATGTCGAACATTGTGTCATCTTTTATTTAGTTTAGTTTAGAGATACAGCGCAGAAACAGGCCCTTCAGGCCACCGGGTCCGCACTGACCAGCGATCCCCGCACATTAACACTATTCCACACACACTTGGGACAATTTACATTTATACCAAGTCAATTTACCGACATACCTGTACGGTCTTTGGAGTGTGGGAGGAAACCGAAGATCTCGGAAAAAAAACCCACGCAGATCACATGGGTTTTCTCCGAGATCTTCGGTTTCCTCCCAGACTCCAAAAACATACAGGTATGTAGGTAAATACAAATTTTGTACAAACAAGCACCCGTAGTCGGGATCGAACCCGGGTCTCTGGCGCTACAAGTGCTGTAAGGCAGCAACTCTACCACTGCGCCACCATGCCTGCCCTGAATGATGTTAACTTTTGATAAATTTTAACATTTTGTTAACACAATGTGCACCGGTAAAGTAATTTGGAAACTGAGGTTAGAGAGATAAGGGGTAAATGCAGGCAAATGGATAGCTTAGATGGGGCATCTTGGTCAGCATGGACAAGATGGACCAAAGCGGCTGTTTTTGTGCTCTATGACACTACGGCAAGTTTAGAGGGATATGGGCCAAACGCAGGCAGGTGGGACTAGTGTAGCTGGGACTAGTGTATCTGGGACATGTTCGCCAGTGTAGGCAAGTGGTGCTGAAGGGCCTGTTTCCACACTGTTAGACTCTATGACTCTATGTTTGGTACAAAGTTGGAGAGGTGTAAAGTAACTTAAAGAGATGATGCGTTTATTGCTGTATGAATCACGTATAACTGGAAGCCATTAGCAGTGTAGAAATGCATAGAAAATATTGAAAAGCTGCATGAATATTCAAAGCGGGAAACCTTTCTAAACATCTGCATGAAAACAGCATCAAAAAGTCCCTCTCCTTAGTTTCCTTATTGATAATCTTTTTAAGATTGTTCACAGCCACGGTGGGGGAAAGGCTTGTTCCACATGTAGCCTTAAACAATCCAATTTAAAAACAATTACTGCAGTTAGTGTAAGATTATTGAGGTACAGGGACATGGTTTCCACAGTATTGGGAGATAGGGACAAAGAAGTTCAATGCAACAAAGAGCTAATTAGAACAAAACAGCTGGTATCTAATGATCTAAACAGGAAGGATTAGAAACCCATTCCAAAGATAGGAATGAAGGGGAGGCTTAGTTAGGAAAGAGCAATTAAGTCACAAATGGCTCCCAAGTGAACAGTAAGGACGTGTGAACGGCCCATAACTTACAAGCGTTATAGAAGCAAATGTGCTATAAATATCTTCTGGAGCTCAATATTGTTGATAAGGCTTTGAGTTTGCCTAACGGGAATAAGGAATTCAGCATTAACATTTCAATAAAAATCATAGACTAGAAATAATATTTTTTTTAGATTTTATATTCGTTTTAAAAAAAATCTTATGTTCCTTTCCATTCTCCCTCTTCCCCTTATGATGCTGATTAGTGGTGATGCCTGGACATGGACTGGGCAGGTTGGAACACAACAATCAGCCAGCCTATTCCTCAAACTAATTTATTGCAAGATTGGTAGCTACTTCCAGAACCACTCCTGGCTGTCAAGGTCGGTTGGGATCCACAAGAAGTAATTGACTTTCTTGTTGTGGTGTATGGTCTTGATACTAAGCTAATGAGAGTGGAAAGATAATACACACATTTCATGTGCAATAGTTTCAAGTGTTAAATTTTAAAGTTGTGTTGGCATCTCTAGACACACCACTTTTATCGCATTTGTTTTATTAGTGAATGCTCATGATAGCACCAAAAGAATTAATCAGTTGTTACTGAGCCCAATACTGTGAAGCAATTAATGTACTCAATTAAAGTGATAAAATTGTGCCACATCTTGGGTTAATGACTTAATGTACTGATCTCAACTTATCTCTCGTACACAGCTGATTTTGGCAACTCCTTCTTTTGAATTCTTTTGATGACATAATCCTAACTCTCCATTAAAACAGAAATGTTTAATAGTACATAAGTATGCGATCTGCCAGATTGTGAAAGGGATGAAAAGGAAATCCATCAGCAAATTTCTAGCAACTAATTATCAAACAGTACCTTGAGAACAATATTTCTTATCAGCAGAAAATAAACAGCACATCTTTTGTATTGCCATACGAAAAAAAACAGCAACATGTTTTACACTTTGTAGCTTGAAAGAAATCCATTGGTTACCGAGTAAGCTGTAGTTTACTACCTAAACAGTAAAAATAACATATTCAAGTTGCATTATAAAGGCTGACAGCCATATATTAAGATTATTTAGACAGTAAATTATTGCATGTCATGAGAGGTCTCTGTAAATTTATACTGCCACAAAGGAAAAACATTTTAAGCTTTTGCCCAGAACACTTTTGAAAAATTAAATGGGGCTTTGAAGATGAAGTTTTCACCTTTTAATTGTAACCTTTGGGAAGTACAGGAGTAAAAATATTGTAAAATAAAGCAAGTGTAATTTTTCTTGTAGTACACCATTTGCAAATAGCAACTTCAAGGCGAATCTACATTCACATTGTCGCTAGCTATGGAACTGCAAGACAACATTGCTGGTGTGATTGGTATATAAATAGCAGTCTAGGAGTTTAAGTTTAGATTATCTGTGATCCGATGTGATTGTATTTTTGCAGCATAACATAAATAGAAAAGTTCTATGTTTATGAAGTCTATTTGGGTGGGATATTGAACTCATATCAGAATGTACTCCCACACCAAAGTCCATTTGATGATGTGCTTACACAATTGTGTAGATCTGTTTATTTTATTTTATAGGTTGTGGGGGTAACTATCCAATTCCGAAGTGATAATGTTTGTTAAACACACTTATGAAGATGGCCGGGCATTGTTACCAAAAAACCTCAAAGTACTTTCTTCAAAGGAATATGTTAAATGATTGCAAATGGTAAATTAAGATATCCAATTGGAAATGATTTCCAATGCAGTCCAAGACACCCAATGCATGATTGCAAAATGGCGGCGCTGCCCTAGCAGCTGCGGCTTACCTGCAGTCCGTTTGTCTTTGTGTTTTTGTTGGGGGATTTTGTCTTAATTGTAGATGTGATGTCGTGTTTTTGTGGTTGTGTACTATGTGTGTGTGTGGGGGGGAGGGAGGAACTGTAAAATTGTATATTTGTCCCTTCCGAACGGAGACCCGACCTTTGTTTTCTAGGTCGGGTCTCCGTTCCTGCTGCGGCCTACCATCGGCCAAACTCCTGGAGCTGGCGGCCTCCAGGGCTCTGGTTCGCAGAGCCCGCGGACCAGACTCACCATCAGCGGAGCCGACCGGACTCACCATCAGTGGAGCCGGCCGTTCTCGGAGGCTGCGGGAGCGGCTGCGACTCGCCTTAGGCTCAGGCCGCGTGGATGCCGACATCGGGAGCTCCGGCAGCGGCAGCGTGTTCGCCCGCCCCGGATCGCGGGGCTTGGGTCGGCCCGCCGCGGACATTTCACCGTCCGGCGCGGCCTGAAATAGGCCACGGAATTTTCTCTGCTCGGCGGGGGCTTCAATGTCGGGAGCCCCGACCGCCCCGACTTGCAGCGGGGCTTGGGTCGGCCCGTTGCGGACATTTCACCGTCCGGCGCAGCCTGGAACATGGCAACGACAACAGCCTGACCGCAGGAGAAGACGGCAGGGGAAGAGAAAAGACATTCTGGCCTTCCATCACAGTGAGGAGGGGACTGGAGGAGACTCACTGTGATGGATGTTTTTTTTTGGGGGGTTTTGTGTTGGTTGGGGTTGTGTAATTTGCTTATTTTATTGCTCTTATTGTTGGACTGTGGGTGACGAAATGTCGTCCAAAAAACTTGTTTTTTGGATGACAAATAAAGATATCTTGAATCCTGAATCCTGAAATATACTGTGCCAAAAAAAGGAGTTGCTAATTTCTCCCAATAATTGTCTCTTTTTCAAATACGTCTGCAATTATCAAAAGATTTTCCTTGGAATTGCCAGTCTAAGTAAGAACGTTAGCTTTGACTTTTACCAAGTTCTGAACATACAATGCTTCTAGCATGATCATGACATAACTTGTTGCGTGTCCACCATATATCCCTGACACAATGGTGTTGACTTTCATATGTGGCAGACATCAGGAGGCAACTCCTCATCCTGGGGGTTAACAAGATCCTAGATGGATTTTCATGCTTGTGACTCCACACTGAATAGATTCACATATCGGATCAGTTGAAGATGGCATAGTTCCTTTTGCAATGGCACTAGTAGTTTTACCAATACCTACAGTGTCATAGAGTCATACTGTGTGGAAAAATGCCACACGGACCAACTCGTCCATGCCAACCAAGATGCCACATCAATGCTAGTCCCATATGCCTGTATTTGGCCCATATTCCCTATTTTTTTTTAATCAATACACCTCTTCAGGTGCCTTTTAAATGTTGTTATTGTACCTGGCTCAACTACCTCCTCTGGGAGTTCATTCCTCACCCTCTGAGTGAAAAAGTTTACGTTCCTTTTAAATCAGGTTCCTTTTAATTCTTTCCCCTCTCACCTTGATTGGAAAATTGCCAATATTACCCCACTGCACAAGAAGGAAGCAAAGCAGAATAGTGGGAACTATAGGCCCGTTAGTCTTTCGGTGGTTGGTAAGATTTTAGTCCGTTATAAAGGATGAGGTTTCAGAGTACTTAGTTCATGATAAAATAGGCCGAAGTCAGCATGGCTTTGTGAAGGTGAGGTCTTGCCTGGCAAATTTGCTGGAATTCTTTGAAGAAGTGAATAGCAGGACAAAGGAGAGTCAGTGGATGTTGTTTTCCTAGATTTTCAGAAAGCCTTTGATAAGGTGCCACACGGGAGGCTGCTGACTGAGGAAGATGAGAGCCCGTGGTTTCAAAGGGCAGATACCAGCATGGATATCAGATTGGCTGGAAGGCAGAAGGCAGAAAGAGTGGCAATAAAGGGTGCTTTTTCTGGTTGGCTGCCAGTGACTAGCTGAGTTCCGCAGGGGTCGGTGCTGGGGCTGCTACTCTTCACATTGTATATTAACGATTTAGATGTCGGGATTGAAGGTTTTGTGGCCAAGTTTGCAGATGATATGAAAATAGATGGAGGGGCAGGTAGTGTAGAGAAAGCAGGGGCTCAGTAGAAGAATTTGGATAGGTTGGGAGTGTGAGCAGAGAAGTGGCAGATGGAATATAGTGTAGCAAAGTGTGAAGTCATGCATTTTGGTAGTAGGAATAAACGGGTAGATTATTTTCTAAACGGGGAGAGAATCCAGGAATCAGAGGTGCAAAGGGACTTGGGAGTGCTGCTGCAGGATTCCCAAAAAGTGAATCTGCAAGTTGAATCAGTAGTAAAGAAAGCAAACGCATTTATTTCGAGCGGACTTGTATACAAAAATAGGGATGTAATGCTGAGGCGCTGGTCAGGCTGCATTCGGAGTAGTGTGAGCAATTTTGGACACCGTATCTGAGGAAGGATGTGCTGGCGCTGGAGAGGTCCCAGAGGAGGTTTACAAGAATTATCCCAGGGATGAGTAGGTTAACATAGGATGAACATTTGATGGCACTGGGCCTGTACTCGCTGGAGTTTAGACGAATGAGAGGGGACCTCATTGAAATATACAGAATAGTGAAAGGTTTGGATGGTGTGGATGTGGAGAGGTTGGTTCCACTAGTGGGAGAGTCTAGGACTACAGATCATAGGACTCAGAATTAAAGGACTTTCTTTTAGGAAGGAGATGATGATGAATTTCTTTAGTCAGAGGGTTGTGGAGTTCTTTGCCACAGAAGGCTGTGGAGGCCAAGTCAGTGGATATATTTAAGGCCAAGATAGATAGATTCTTGATTAGTACAGGTGTCAGAGGTTATTGGGAGAAGGCAGGAGAATAGGATTAGGAGGGAGAGATAGATCAGCCATGGTTGAATGGCGGAGTAGACATGATGGGCTGAATAGCCTAATTCTGCCCCTATCACTTATGATCTTATGAACTTAAACCTATGTCCTCTGGTTCTTGATTCCTCTACCTGGGTAAAAGCTTCTGTGCATTCATGCTATCAATTCTTCCTCATGATTTTATACAGTTCTATGAGATTCCTGCGCTCCAAGGAATAATGATCTAGCTTGCCTAATCTCTCCTTGATTCTTCAAGGGAATATAGATTAACTGAGTGAACACACAAGAACAGGACACATGAGGTGCAATTGTATTTTAACAAGACTTTTGATAAGCTCCCACAAAGGGAGTTGGTCAACAAGATAGTGCAAATAGAATTGGGGGGGGGGTAATATTCTGACATGGAATATTAATTGGTTATTGGACAGAAAGAAAAGAGGAGGAATAAACAAGTCTTTCTCAAGATAGAATACCGCAGAATGCCCAGTCTGAAGGGGTCTCGACCCGAAAAGTCGCCTATTCCTTTTCTCCAGATATGCTGTCTGACCCGCTGAGTTATCTTTTTATGTCTATCTTCGGTTTAAACCAGCGTCTGCAGCTCCTTCCTGCAGAATACTGCAGGGATTGGTGTTCAGACTCCTGTTATTCACAACGCTCTGGCTGAGGAGAGCAAACATCATATTTCCACGTTTGCTAATGATATGAAATGAGGTGGAATTGTGAGGAGAGAGAAGAATGTAAAGAGTCATCAAGAGGATTTAGACGAGCTGAATGAGAAAGCAAGAGCATGGTACAATTACTTGCCATCATATTGCTGGTAGAAGCTGTTGATTTGTTCCAACTATACGTGTTGTTTCCCTAATGATTCCTTGCCCTCATTGTCAAAAGATGTGGCTGGTGACCCAGAACACCATCATAGAAATGGAAGCCATATATTTTTAAACAAAAAATGAAACTTATGTCACTGTTATATAGCTCATGGCTATCCTATGTAGCCACCTCTAAATCCCCTGGGAGAATGGGATGAGTGAACTTGTCCTTAAATGCTTGGTCATTACTTAAATGTATACTGACACTGAAAACATTTAATTCATTCCATTTGTGAAGAGGTTGCTTAGGACTGCTAGTGACTGGGCATTCCTTATCCATAGTTTGCATTCAAAACATCACAACTTCAATAACAAAATACGAAGACGCTGTAAATCTGAATAAAACTAGAAAAAGCTGGAAACACTCAGCGGGCTGAGAAACCATCACAGTTAATAAAAAAAACAAAGATAATGTTTTACATCAACCATCTTTAATCAGAATGAATGGAAAATCATCAACCATAGACAATGATCCAATTTTCCTGTGAAATGCCAACAGTTGGAATAAAACCCAGTATTTTGACAAGTTTACTGACTACACTATTACCCAACCTGCTTCACTTTGTGATATCCAGCAGTGGAACTGGAGCATGAGAACCCAATCTCATTTCCTTTACCTGGTTAAATGTCAATAGATACTGTAAGAATATGTGGAAGAAAAGTAATGAGAAATTTAGTTTTATTAGGATCACATTTAATTTCACATTGCAGTAAACAAAATCAAAATGCCTTGAAATTATTTTGGCTGTATTGACTTGTTTTATATTTTAGTTTAAAAAAAAATAATTTTAAATCATTGTTTCCGTTTCAGAGATGTTTAGAGACATTCAAAATCCCTGAATGCTTTAGCAGTTGACAAGGTTGTTGTTTGGGGATTTGCTGATTGGAGCAAAGGGTTCCAGACGGGGACTTATACTGGGTGAATGTTGTCAAGTTAGGAAAAGGGGACAAACAACGATATCTGGGTGTCCTAGTGCATCAGTCACTGAAAGGAAGCATGCAGGTACAGCAGGCAGTGAAGAAAGCCAATGGAATGTTGGCCTTCATAACAAGAGGAGTTGAGTATAGGAGCAAAGAGGTCCTTCTACAGTTGTACCGGGCCCTGGTGAGACCGCACCTGGAGTACTGTGTGCAGTTTTGGTCTCCAAATTTGAAGAAGGACGTTCTTGCTAATGAGGGCGTGCAGCGTAGGTTTACTAGATTAATTCCCGGAATGGTGGGACTGTCGTATGTTGAAAGACTGGAGCGATTAGGCTTGTATACACTGGAATTTAGAAGGAGAGAGGGGATCTTATCGAAACATATAAAATTATTAAGGGGTTGGACACGTTAGAGGCAGGAAACATGTTCCCAATGTTGGGGGAGTCCAGAACTAGGGGCCACAGTTTAAGAATAAGGGTTAGGCCATTTAGAACGGAGATGAGGAAAAACTTTTTCAGTCAGAGTTGTGAATCTGTGGAATTCTCTGCCTCAGAAGCCAGTGGAGGCCAATTCTCTGAATGCCTTCAAGAGAGAGCTAGATAGAGCTCTTACGGATAGCGGAGTCAGGGGGTATGGGGAGAAGGTAGGAACGGGGTACTGACTGAGAATGATCAGCCCATGATCACATTGAATGGCGGTGCTGGCTCGAAAGGCCGAATGGCCTACTCCTGCACCTATTGTCTATTGTCTATTGTGATCACATTCCTTCATTGCATTGTTCCAGACTTTGCGCTGCTCAGTATCTCATAGTTCAGGTCTGAGACGACTTGGCGAAGTAATATCAGCATTTTGGATTCAGCTAAGGTAACTAAGGGTGGCACAGTGGCGAAGCGGTAGAGGTGCTGCCTCACAGCTCCAGAGACCCGGGTTTGATCCTGACAACGGGTACTATCTGTGCGGATGTACATTCTCCCTGTGACTGCGTAGGTTTTCTCCGAGTTCTCCGGTTTCACCTCACACTCCAAAGACATACAGATTTGTAGGATAATTGGCTTCGGTAAATTGTAAAATTGTCCCTGGTGTGTAGGATAGCGCAGTGTATGGGGTGATTGCTGGTCAGTGCAGACTTGGTAGCCCGAAGGACGTTTTCTGCGCTGTATGCTTAAAGTCTAGTCTAAAACTGGGTAAAAGGTGAATGTATGCAGGAGGTACAGGCATTGAGATAAACTGGATAATCCAACTCTGTGTTGTTGCTGCTTCCACTCAGACTCTGCATGATCTGCTAAGTGCTTGCAGCATTTGCTGTTTTTATTTAACTGCTTCACCCTGGGACTTTCCTCTTTCCACCTCATGAATTCACAACAATTGATTTCAATAAATGATTACAAAGTAAAAGGTGGCCACATGATTTGCTGAAATTCTGTTCTTAAAGATTTATGTGTAGGGAGGAACTGCAGATGTTGGTTTAAGCCAAAGACAGACAGAAAGAGCTAGAATAACTCAGTGGGTCAGGCAGCATCTCTGGTGAAACAAGAAGGGTCTTGACGTGAAAAGTCACCTCTTCCTTTTCTCCAGAGATGCTGCCTGACCCGTTGAGTTACTCCAGCTTTTTGTGCCTGTCTTAAAAATATATTGTTAATTTATCATACAGCAGAACAGTTCCTTTGGTTCCTTTTCAAATACTGCTGGAGGTACTCAATGGGTCAAGCCACCAACCACCAACCACCAGCGGCAGCAGTGTTAATTTAGAGTCATCAATTCACCTCATCAACAACATGATTTTAGGTTATAGAGTCACAGGGTCATACAGCACAGAAACGGGCCCTTCAGCCCAACTTGTCCATACAGATTGTGCTGCCCCATCTAGACTAGTTCCCACCTGCCTGCATAAGTGAGAGGCCACTGGAGACTCATGGGGAAATCCACATTGTTAAAGGAAAAACTTGCCAACAACGTTCTGACATCTCTGGAAAAATGGATGTAGATTATTGGCATCCCTATAGTACCGTGCCTCCTACTGTCCTCCATTTTGTGGTCATTTGGACTGGAACACAAATTTTAAAAATCCCAGCTAATCCCAATCTGGAAGAATCTATCTGGTTTACCTAAAGATAGTCTTTCCTTGTTTCCGTTTAGCTATGTATTTTAAATTATGGGGATTAATTGATCTTGTTGATCAAAAACCTGTCGATGCAATGTTCTGTCTTTAGGATTCTGTGAGGCAGCATGAGTTTCTGGAATGTTCTGCTGTGCAAGTTTCATCTCTGGTGCAGCAGATATTTCACCTGCTGCAAAACAATTTTATACAAATGGTCAGCTCAATTTATGATTCTTTATTCATCGGTGAGGATTTTTGACGATGCAGGGAGATATACTCATTTTGTACACCTTTTTACAAATTATATCAGCAAATTGGGATTACCTTACTACTTTCTTATTAGGTTTTTCAAATAACTGACAGTGATGTAATGTATGTGTTTTTATAATTTTTTTGTCCATAGTGCAGTTATTTACAGACTCTGAAGAGTATTGTGAAGTGAAATACCATGTTTATTCAAGGTTCGTCTCAGACTGTGTAAGCACACATGATAAAATACATTGTCACACATATTTTACATCAACTGCAAGAGAGTACAATTGTTTTTAAATGGTAGTGATTTTTTTAAATGTTGCTATTTTATTTGTGTCTTGGGAGGAATGATAATCTTTGAATGACATTTCCTTCTAACTTTGTGCTTGAAATAGAATGGACCATTGTAAGAAGGGAGCAAACAATGGACTGTGTCACATCCACTTCAATTTGTGTTGAAGTGGATAAAAGCAAGAATTTAAAAAAGGGAGAATTATTGTTGCTGAGTGCTTAATGCATTTGTATACCATTCCTCTGTTTGCTATCTTAATGGCAAATTAGTCCATTCAGTTTTACGCCACAATTAAATTAATGGCATGGCAATGTTGCATGAACATGGTAAATAATGATTCACTGAAAAGGCCCACAGTAAATTGTAGATTTAGAAGAGAAAGAAAGACAAATGTTTGAGAGATTGTTGGGGATTAACAGCAGATTTCAAAGGGAAGGGTATGCGGTTTACTAACGCTATCATTTGCAACCTCTGCTGTTTCTTCTTTCCAACTGAACCGATGACACACGTGATTGCACTTCGACACAGAAACCTAAGACTTTGGGCTTACCATTCTTCTTTGTATCAACATTGGTGAAGAATTTCCCTTCCATAGAAACATAGAAACATAGAAAATAGGTGCAGGAGTAGGCCATTCGGCCCTTCGAGCCTGCACCGCCATTCAATATGATCATGGCTGATCATCCAGCTCAGTAGCCTGTACCTGCCTTCTCTCCATACCCCCTGATCCCTTTAGCAAAAAGGGCCACATCTAACTCCCTCTTAAATATAGCCAATGAACTGGCCTCAACTACCTTCTGTGGCAGAGAATTCCACAGACTCACCACTCTCTGTGTAAAGAAATGTTTTCTCATCTTGGTCCTAAAAGACTTCCCCCTTATCCTTAAGCTGTGACCCCTGGTTCTGGACTCCCCCAACATCGGGGACAATCTTCCCGCACCTAGCCTCTCCAACCCCTTAAGAATTTTATATGTTTCTATAAGATCCCACCTCAGTCTTCTAAATTCCAGCGAGTACAAGCCCAGTCTATCCAGTCTTTCCTCATATGTAAGTCCCGCCATCCCAGGGATCAATCTGGTGAACCTTCTCTGTACTCCCTCTAAGGCAAGAACGTCTTTCCTCAGGTTAGGAGACCAAAACTGCACACAATACTCCAGGTGCGGTCTCACCAAGACCCTGTACAACTGCAGCAGAACCTCCCTGCTCCTAAACTCAAATCCTCTTGCTATGAATGCCAACATACCATTCGCTTTCTTCACTGCCTGCTGCACCTGCATGCTTGCTTTCAATGACTGGTGCACCATGACACCCAGGTCACGTTGCATCTCCCCTTCTCCCAATCGGTCATCATTCAGGTAATACTCTGCTTTCCTGTTCTTGCCACCAAAGTGGATAACCTCACATTTATCCACATTATATTGCATCTGCCATGCATTTGCCCACTCGCCTAATCTATCCAAGTCACTCTGCAGCCTCCTAGCATCCTCCTCGCAGCTAACACTGCCACCCAGCTTCGTGTCATCCGCAAACTTAGAGATGTTGCATTCAATTCCCTCGTCCAAATCATTAATATACACTGTAAATAACTGGGGTCCCAGCACTGAGCCTTGCGGTACCCCACTAGTCACTGCCTGCCATTCCGAAAAGGACCAGTTTATTCCTACTCTTTGCTTCCTGTCCGCCAACCAATTTTCTATCCACCTCAACACTGAACCTTCAATACCGTGTGCTTTAAGTTTGTACACCAACTATTGCGTGTACCATTGGATCATAAGTTTATAACTTCTTATGTCACAGAAGCATAATTTGGCCATTCGATCCATCGGGTCCATCGGATCATAAGTCCATAAGTCAGAGGAGCATATTTAGGCCATTCTGCCCATTGAATGTACTCCGCCATTTAATCATGGATCAACACTGACTTAAGACTTAAGTGCGCACTTAAGTCTAATCTTAATAGCTGTCTTTCCCATAGCACCTTTCCATGCAAATGAGTTAGATGGTAAACTTGCACTTCTATCTTCTCTTTTCCTACTGTTTCAGACTCCAAATAATCCTTCTAATGAAACAATAATTTAACTGTGTTTCCTTAAAATCGGCACGTTGTGTTCAGTGTGCCACCCTCTACATTGTGGAGAGCAAACATGGGAAGGGGGGACACTTTGCTGAATACCTCTGATTAGTTTGTAATTATAAACCTAAGGTTCTGGTCACTTGTCTTTTTAATTATCAACCCCATTTGTAATTCCCCTTTAATCATGAGATACTTGGTTCCCTTTCTGTACATGCGCTCACTTGTAATCCTGTCGAACATCAGTCATGTGATGTGTCTGCTTTGAACAATTGAACGGTTTCGTCAGCATTCAATTTGCAGCCTGCAATGAAGTTTCAGCATTTAGTATGTTGCCTTACCCTTTGGACATGTGCGCTGCTTTGCAATACATTCAAGAAGACACCGCAAATGGGTAACGAGGCCAGGATTTTTCTTCAGATTTATTGAAAAACATAATTGCATCTTGCCTGGCTGGCTGCAGGTGAGTTTTGTAAGGGGTTTTCTGCGTCGAGCTTTCGCCCGACCTAAGGTCCCCGTGCCTTGCTCTGATCCCTTGACCAGGCCGCGCACACTGGTTCCCCGTGAGTGGTTCGACCCACTCACCCCCTACAGTTCTAGACACTGGACTTAGATGCAGGAGCATTGATAGTGCAGAAAAACTCAACCAGACCAGATTTGAAGACCAGGGTTTAAATGGAAAAGGCTTTTATTGAGCGCTTGGGACTATTGTACATGAATGCTCTTCACAGTTCTATAAGACATATCTATAAGACACATACCGAATTACATGAATACTTTTGACTATGAATCATAAAACGCACAGTTCTACAAGACATATACATGAATACTTTTGACTATGAATCATAAAACGTACAGTTCTACAAGACATATACATGAATACTTTTGACTCTGAATTCTAAAACGTACAGTTCTACAAGACATATACATGAATACTTTTGACTCTGAATTCTAAAACGTACAGTTCTACAAGACATATACACGACTGTAAGATGGGGAACGTACGACACATCGCAAAATTGGCCAACACATATTTACTTATACACCCACGTTAATTAAACCACCCTCCCCTCTACACCAAACTATGTCCAGGATGTGCAGGATCGGGGTACATGCTCACCATGGGGCTATTACTGGGGTTACTGGCTGTTCGTGCTGCTTCTCCGCTGTTCTCCGTGAGGGTCGTGCTTGTTCCGTGAGTTTCTTCCTTCCGTTCTTCTCGGTCAGTCCCCGTTCTCCGTGCCGTTTGTTGCCTCCTCTGACTTCTGTCTTGCATCCGTTTGACTGCATGAGTTTAAAACCCAAAAGTCGTGGCCAGTTCTGACCCGTCCTATCTCCCACCAGATCTCGGGATCTCTTTGTTTCAAAGATGGGTATTTGAGTTTTCTCTCTGTTCTGCGTTTTGTCCGGGGGTACCGGTGATGGCTAGACGGTCTGTTAATCTGTTTCTCGTTGAGAGGTGATGGGTTTAACTGGTTTCCCATCACCTGCCAGGTAGGTTTCTATGGGCTATTGTGCCCCCTTAAAGAGATTAACTGTGTAGGTCGGCTTGGGGCATTGTGAGTATGCTGATGTCAGCGCCCCAGTGTCTGGACTTCGACCTGGTTTCGCAGGTTTCTGCATGGCCAATATCCATCCATTGTTCTGGCCGTGGCTTTGCAGAAACCTAGAGACTGGGCTGTAAGGTTTTTTGCTTTTGTGGCTGGCCACGAGGTCCCGCGGCCATCTTAGGACCCACGGATTGTGACATCCCTTGTTAAACTGACCGCAGCCTTTCTCCGCTATCAGCCCCAGTCTCCCGTGTAAAATGTCCAAACTGCAGCTCTTTGGTTTGGTGTTGATTGCAGAATGAGGGAAAACTTCTCAAATCTTACAGTTTAAAGCACCAATATTGATCTTCTCAATATGTTTTCCAGTAACAGATTTGTGTTAGTCTAATATCCCGATTTGTATGAATGCAAGACTCTAGCACAGCAAGCCTTGGTGACAAGGGACAGCATTGTTGACATCATTGTTCTATGGCACATACCAAGTAAGAAGGTATGCTGCCCATCTGAAGGGTCTGAAGAAGGATCTCGTCCCGAAGCATCACCAATTCCTACCCTCCAGAGATGCTGCCTGACCATTTGAGTTACTCCGTGTCTGCTCCAATAGACAGATGTCTGCTCCTTATCCGACTGATAAAGGCCACCATGCCAAATGGCTTTGTCACCATTCTCTCTACTTGTAACACCATATTGAGATTGTGTACTTGTACACCTATGTCACTTCTTTCCACAACTCTCGCCAGGACCCTATTGTTCACTGTAAATGTCCTACACTGGTTTGACTTCCCAAAAACACCTCACACTATCTGAATGGCACTATTCAGGCCAATCCTGTTGTGGGTTTACATTATCATGGATGCCCTTTTCTGGTTACTGCACGATGTTAGCTGTGAAAATTAACATGCGTGTTAACATATGCAAATGGGGGCGCAGCGGTAGATTTGTTGCCTTACAACTCTTGCAGCACCGGAGACCCGGGTTCAATCCCTAGTACGGGTGCTGAGGAATTGAGTGCAGAACGTACAGAGTTTGTACGTTCTCCCCGTGACCACGTGGGTTTTCTCCGACATCTTCGGTTTCCTCACACACTCCAAAGATGTGCAGGATTGTAGGTTAATTAGCTTGGTATATGTGTAAAATTATCCCTAGTGTGTGTAGGATAGTGTTAATGTGCGGGGATCGCTAGTCGGCGCGGACTCGGTGACCCGAAGTACTGCTATATTTCTAAACTAAACAAATAGTTTCCATTATCTGTCATTTCCAGGCAAAATTAAGGAAAACTCAGTGTCTACAAACAAAGATTGAAAGGATGGACAAAATTCTGACAAATGCACAGAGGAGAAAATATGGGCAACATTGTCATTACATTGAGCTGTCATGTGTGCAGGGGTTAATCAAGTGGAGCATTGACTAATAACAGCTGTTGCTTTAAGAGAAAAGGTTTTGGCCAAACTTCACAGTCCACACACAGGAATTATCAGTATGGAAGCAATTGTAAGAAACTGATTACTTTTGACAACGAACTTGAATTATTGTTAAACAATTAAGGTATTTTCCAAATATGTGAAAATAGGCCATTCCTTAATATCATCTGACTTTTATATGAAACAGTTGCGATGTCAGTCAGAATAAATAATGCAATTCCCAAAAAAAACAAGAGTTGCAAGGATATTCAAAGCTCAGCATGAAACAATTTCTTGCTGAACTACAGAACAACTCTGCCACATTACAACAAAGTATATACCTGCAGATCGCTTAACGAAGGGAAGATTGAGAACAGATTTGAGCCTGGTTCAATCAAGGCAGGCTTCTAAAGTTGAAAGATGTAGCTGAATCACAATTATTGTTATGACATTATTTTTTTTTAAAGTTTTAAATAAGATGAGCACATTGAAGACAAACAAGACAGGAATCGGGAACAAAGAGCAGAATGCTGGAAGAATTCAAAGCATCGAACAGCATCTGTGGAAGGAATAGAGTCGGTTGACATTTCAGGTTGATAGCCTGCAATGGGACTGAGAACAAAGAAGAGAGATTGCTCATATATATAGCAGTACAAGGACAGGTACATGGATAGGGTAGGTTTAGAGGGATATGGGCCAAATGCAGGCAGGTGGGATGAGCGCAGACGCAGAATAATGGTCAGTGTGGGCAAGTTGGGCTAAAGGACCAGTTTCCACACTGTATGACTCTGATTCTGTGACTCTAAGGAGATGGGATGGGGGTGGGGTGCGACAGAGATGGTAAGTGACAAGTGGAACCAGATAAGAAGTGTATGATGGGCAGTGTAGGAAGGAACTGCAGATGCTAGTTTACACTGAAGGTAGACACAAAATGCTGGAGTAGCTCAGCGAGGCAGGCAGTATCTCTGGAGAGAAGGAATGGGTGATGGTCCAGGTCGAGACCCTTCTTCAGACCCTTCAGATGGGCAGATGGAGCCAAGACAAGGGAGGGAAATTGGAGATGTGAACAAAGAGAGAAGAAAACTAGGCAGACAGGTGAGAATGCAAGGTGTGATATCACTGGGGGTATGGGTTACCTGAAATTGGACAATGTAGTGTTCATATCAATGATTTATGAGGCGCACATGTGGAATATGAGATGTTCTTCCATTTTGCATTTGGCCTGACCATATTCGATTATTTCAGATGTTAGTGACATTGTTTAGTTTAGTTTAGTTTAGAGATACAGCATGGAAAGAGGGCCTCCGGCTTACTGGGTCCACGCCGACCATCGATCATCTGCTCACACTAGTTCAACATTATCCTACTTTTGCATTCTTTGCAGAAGCTGATTAACGTACAAACGTGCACATCTTTGGAATATGGGAGGAAACCAGAGCACCTGGAGAAAACCCTTGCAGCAACAACGATAATGTACAAACGCCACACAGACGGAACCCATAGTCAGGATTGAACCCGGGTCTCCGGCACTGTGAGGCAGCAGCTTTACTGCTGCACCAGTGGTCTTACTGTCTAAACAATAGATGATTTTGGTGTTGTCAATTACATCTAGGGATCTCCTTTGCTTCTTATCATTGATACCCGGGGTGACAATCACAGGGTAAATTATACATTATTGCCATTGCAAAACATGCTGCTGACCTGCCTCCTTGAGCAGTTGCAGTCCATGTGGTGACAATACTCCGCACGTGCTTTTGCACAAGGACTTTCACCCACTGACTATGGAGAAGCAGAAAAACATTTCCAAGATTGCGGTGTGACCTGAGGGCAGCTTGCAGATATGAGTACCAAGTATTTACTATCCTTGTCCCTGCAGATGGAAGAGACTGCAGGATTGGGAGGTGCTTCTGAACTTCTTACGAATGTCTAGAGTTCATTTATAAATGGCACTTTTAAGATGAAAAATGTTTAAAAAACTGCAGAAGCTGCAAATCTTTTTAAGAAAGAGTCACCAGTTTGAAGCATTATCTCAGTTTTTTTCTTTCCAATGTTTTCTGTAGTCCTGGGGACTCACTGGTAGAGGAGGAGAATTTTAAAGAGGCAATTGGATGCAGGCAGCTGCTTTGTCCCTGATTGTATTGGGCATCTTAGGTATTGGTGGAGCTTTACTTATTGAAGCCAGAATAAATGATTCTATCACACTTTTGATTTGCACCTTGAGGATTGCAGTAAGTCTTTGGGGAGTCAAGAGATGAATCTTTTACTGCAGGGTACTGAGGCAATCATTGGCTTAGGTAACTACAGTATTTTTGGGGACACAGGAGAATGTGGGTACTGGAATTAAAAAGACAAAGTGTTATTAAGTTCTAGGAGCAGAATTAGGCCATTTGGCCCATCAAGTTTACTTGACTATGCTGTTTCCGGTTTCAACTGAATCTTTTTTGAATCATGACATTATGCTACTCTCCAAGTTGGCAGTGTCCTCATTTATGAATACTAACAATAAATGATGTTGCTAGTTGTTTCAGTTTTGGCACGAAAGGGAATTTTATGGGACCTTCCCACCAGGTGAAGGGTGTCAAGAAATGCATGTTATTTAAGTGATAGGAGCAGAATTAGGCCACTCGGCCCATCAGGTCTGCTCCACCATTCAATCATGGCTGATCTATCTGTCCCTCTCAACCCCATTCTCCTGCCTTCTCCCCATAACCCCTGACACCCTTACAAATCAAGTGCTGGAGGAACTCAGCGGGTCTGGCAGCATCTGTGGAGGGAAATGGGCACTCTTCTGGTGAGGACCCTTCCTCCATACTGCAGAAGAGGGAAGATAACTGGTAGAATGAGGTGAAGAGCAGGGGTGGGGCAAGAGCTGGTAAATGATAGATGAAACCAGGTAAGGAGGGGTTGGTTGACAGATGAGTCAGATAGGATAGAGAAGGGCGGAGAAGTGAGCAAGGCTGGAAGTGATATATGAGGCAAAAGGTGAAATCCTAACAGTCAATTTCCTAAACTTTAGGAAACATTCAAAAATGTACCAAAAGCTTGTGAAAGCTTTGCGTTCATTTTTCTAGCCTTCACTGTCTACTGTCTCCTGTGACAATGAAACATTCTCTGACCAGTTAAAGCCAAAGACTGACCAGTGAACTATCTGGCTGCATTGATACTGCCAGTAAAGTTATATTGTTCTTGATGGTTTAGAAACTCAGGGCATTACAAGCAGCGAAAGGTGCAGGGAGAGTGATTGAGGTGTTCGACTGCAGTGAATGTAGAACAAAACTGTTTCAGTTTTTCTCTCGCTGAGGAGTTCAAGCTGCAAAATTCCATGCCACTTTATCCAAACAATCCGAATAATCAAATTACCAGTCTAGCTTTGAGCACTCCCCGTGTTATGACTGTATTGTCTGTTTTGTTCTGCATGTTTGACATCTTGTACCACTTTTTAAGTAATGCTTTGTCTCTTCAGCTTATTGATTCTGTCTAAAAAGCAAAAATCATTCAGTTGCCTGCAGACAGCACTGCAAGGGACTGGATTTTGCTGAATGTATCATACGGAGCAGCAAGTGGTCTCTCATCACTCAGGCTTTCCAACACAATCACATTTGTTTTGTCCCTCAACTCCCTTTTGGTTTTGCACAGTGACAGGCTGCTGTGCTGACCCGCTGCCTTAACACAGTTTATCAGCCCGTGTCAGGCGTTATGTACTAAACACAACACATGGCTTACACTAACAAGAAATCAGCCTGAGTAGCCACCAGCAGCAGAACTGTCTCTCTGTGTGTCAGAACATTAGGGAGCCATGTTTACAACAGATGTTGAGGGTCCGCAGAAAGAATACTCGTGGCAAAGAGAAAATGTGACTATTTAGTTTAGTTGGGTTAGAGATGCAGCGCTGAAACAGGCCCTTCGGCCCACCGAGTTCGGACCGACCAGCGATCCCCACACACTAACACTATCCCACACACACACTAGGGACAATTTGCACTTATACCGAGCCAATTAACCTACAAACCCGTACATCTTTGGAGTGTGGTAGGAAACCGAAGATCTCAGAGAAAACCCAAGCTTTCACAGAGAGAACGTATGAACGCCATACAATATAGGTTCGTCCAGAAGAAAACTAGCGAGTCATTCTCAACTTCCTGTCCAATAATAATACTTTGGTTGACACAAAGAAAAAGATTATCATATGAATAATGGAAACATAGAAACATCGAAAATAGGTGCAAGAGGAGGCCATTTGGCCCTTCGAGCCAGCACCGCCATTCATTGTGATCATCTACAATCAGTAACCCTGTGCCTGCCTTCTCCCAATATCCCTTGATTCCACTTGCCACTAGAGCTCTATCTAACTCTCTTTTTAATTCATCCAGTGAATTGGCCTCCACTACCTTCTGTGGCAGAGAATTCCACAAATTCATAACTCTCTGGGTGAAAAAGTTTTCTCTCACCTCAGTTTTAAATGGCCTCCCCTTCATTCTTAGACTCTGGCCCCTGGTTCTGGACTCCCCCAACATTGGGAACATTTTTCCTGCATTAGCTTGTCCAGTCCTTTTATAATTTTATACGTCTCTATAAGATCCCCTGTCATCCTTCTAAACTCCAGTAAATACAAGCCCAGTCTTTCCAGTCTTTCCTCATAGGACAGTCCTGCCATCCTGGGGATTAACCTCAAGGGGCCACAGTTTAAGAATAAGGGGTAGGCCATTTAGAACTGAGATGAGGAAAAACTTTTTCAGTCAGAGAGTTGTGAATCTGTGGAATTCTCTGCCTCAGAAGGCAGTGGAGGCCAATTCTCTGAATGCATTCAAGAGAGAGCTGGATAGAGCTCTTAAGGATAGCAGAGTCAGGGGGTATGGGGAGGAACGGGGTACTGATTGAGAATGATCAGCCATGATCACATTGAATGGCGGTGCTGGCTCGAAGGGCCGAATGGCCTCCTCCTGCACCTATTGTCTATTGTCTAACATGCCATTAGCTTTTTTCACTGCCTGCTGAACCTACATGTTTACTTTCAGTGACTGGTGTACAAGGACACCAAGGTCTCATTGCACGTCCCTTTTTGCTAATCTGACACCATTGAGATAATAATCTGTCTGCTTGTTTTTGTCGCCAAAGTGGATAACCTCACATTTATCTACATTATACTGCATCTGCCATGCATCTGCCCACTCACTCAACCTGTCCAAGTCACCCTTCAAACTCCTAACATCCTCTTTGCAATTCATCCTGCCACCCAGCTTTGTGTCATATGCAAACTTGCGAGTGTTGCTTCTAATTCCATCATCCAAATCATTAATATATATTGTAAATAGTTGCGGCCCCAGCACCGAGCCTTGCGGCACTCCACTCGCAACTGCCTGCCATTCTGAAAAGGACCTGTTTATTCCTACTCTTTGCTTCCTGTCTGCCAACCAATTCTCCATCCATGTCAATACCCTACCCCCAATACCATGTGCTCTAATTTTGCTCACCAATCTCCCATGTGGGACCTTATCAAAGGCTTTCTGAAAGTCGAGATACACTACATCCACTGGCTCTCCTTCATCCATTTTACTTGTCACATCCTCAAAAAATTCTAGCAGATTAGTCAAGTAGGATTTCCCCTTCATAAATCCATGGACCAATCCTTTCACTGCTATCCAAATGCGCTGTTATTACCTCTTTAATAATTGAATATCACATTTCTCTTGTTTTGGGAGTTTGCTGTCTGTAAGTTAACTGCCATGTTCCTACATTATTTTGGTGATCACAAGTCTAAAGTCTATCTTTGGATTTTAAAGTTTTTATTATAACCCAAAATTGAAAAATGCTAATAAATGCAAGTCTTTTCATTCTTTTGTCAGAGACTGGCGATCAGCTTCTCATGGGGTGAAGCAAACCCCCTTCCTTCACGAACTTCAATTGTCCGTGGTCTGTAGTTTTGGAATACTCCAATTTTGATCAACTAAGACTTAAGGTTGAAAATTGCCGTGGATTTGTTCATGGTTCCCTGATTGCTTGGGTTTGGAAGATTTATTGTGGAGGAAAGATCACACATCCTTAAGGTATTTATTCACGAAATGCTGGAGTAACTCAGCAGGTCAGGCAGCATCTCGGGAGAAAATGAATGGGCGACGTTTCAACGTCGAACAGCAAACGTCGCCCATTCCTTCTCTCCTGAGATGCTGCCTGACCTGCTGAGTTACTCCAGCATTTTGTGAATAAATACCTTCGATTTGTACAAGCATCTGCAGTTATTTTCTTACACTTCCTTAAGGGAACTGTCTTACAGTGCCTGTCAATGCGGTACAAGCAGGAAAAAAAAAAGAGTTGGTTTTTCTACCTGCCCACCTCCTTGTAAGTGCTTTCCAGTCTTTTTGTTGAAATTGACACTTGTGCTTTGAGATCCAATAATTCCAGCATCAATCAACCATGCTTTTCTAAAGTAAGCATGTCGAGAAGTTGGGAGGGGTTGGTACCATGGCATTCAATGACATTGACATGTTAATTGGGATGGGAAAATCAGAGGCTGACGGGTATTCAATCGGAAACCTTATTTTCTTTCCAGAGTTGCTGCTCAGCCTGCAATGTCTTTCTCCTTCTAGCTCCTTTCCAGAGGTCTGTCCTTGTCCAAGCCCTGCAGCAGACCTCACAATTCAATCTGCACTAGACTATTGCAATGGTTCAGCATTAGTGAAACAAAAGTGGAGACCTGTTCTATGTCCTTCAAATAAAATACTTTGCCACCATGAGAGCCTCCTAACCCCTTGCAGTCATGGACTGACATAACGTGACCCAACACTTACCTGACCACTGAAATGCCAACCCCAACCCTTCATTTCTTTGCACCTTTTCATACCTCTAATTTCCCTCTCCACTGACTCTCAGTCTGAGGAAGGATCTCAACCCGAAACGTCACCTATTCCTTCTCTCCAGAGATGCTGCCTGACCCACTGAGTTACTCAGGCATTTTGTGTCTATCTTCGGTGTAAACCAGCATCTGCAGTTCCTTCTTACACCAATCCTTCATTGTTTTTTAAAATACTAATCTAATTACTAATTACCAACACAATTGATCAGCTGCTTTGATTTCCTTGATCACCTACCCACTTTATTTTACCTTAACAAGGAGCTTTTATTACAAATTCCCAGTTTACAAAGTACTGCATTAATTAAAACTACTATTTGAATAAATCGACCAACAGAGTAGAACTGTCCACTGTATCCATGACGTATTCAAGCCCCATGGACACAATGTGTTCCCACTTCAGGGGCACGCGGGTACAGATGTAACTCTTCCCACATCAACTCCTAGCAATCAATTCTTGTCCAACTCAAACTTCCGAGCCCCACCACTAATTTAATTTAGGTTATTATTATTGTCATGTATACCGACGTGCAGTGAAACGCTTTTTGATGCATGCTATCCAGTCAACGAAAAGACTATATATGATTACAATCAAGCCATTCATAGTGTAAAAATACAGGATAAAGGATGTAATTTTTGGTACAAGATAAAGCCCAGTAAAGTCAGATTAAAGATAAATCAAAGGTGTCCAATGAGGTAGATGGGAGGGCAGGACCACTCTCCAGTTGGTGAGAGGACGGTTTAGTTTCCTAATAACAGCTGGGAGGTTAATTGGCTGGGTAAATGTAAAAATGTAAATGTAAAAATGTAAAAATTGTCCCTAGTGGGTGTAGGATAGTGTTAATGTACGGGGATCACTGGGCGGCACGGACTTGGTGGGCCGAAAAGGCCTGTTTCCGGCTGTATATATATGATATGATATGATGATGATAAGTCGATAACCTCCTTTTAATAAAGCATTGCATAATTATATTAAATAGTGTATTAAATCAGTAGAAATTGTAAGCAATAAAGATCAATTCTATGCAACAATAGGATTCTGCTGGGGATTATCCAGACAGAAATGTAGCCTATGACATTTAATTACTGATTTAAATAAGATAGAACGTGCTGGCCAAATTTCCAATGGGATCAGCTGAGACCAATCTATGCAGATATAGATCCCACAACAAAAATTCAGCGAGCTACTCATTTGGTTTTATGTATGTCTAAAACTTTGCTCGCCATGTCTTAGCTTGCATCAAGTCCTATTCACTCCAAGGGCTACACACTTGCACAGTGCTGGATTTGCTGCCTTACAGTGCCTGTCTATGAGTGCTGTCCGGAAGGAATTTGTATGTTCTCCCTGTGATGGCAAGGGTTTTCCCCGGGTGCTCCGGTTTCATAGAAACATAGAAACATTTCAAAGACGTACAGAATTGTAGGTTAATTGGCTTCTGTAAAATTGTCCATAGCGTGTAGGATAGAACTATTGTATGGATGATCATTGGTTGGCGGGATTCTGTAGGCCGAAGGGTCTGTTTCCACACTGTATCTGTAAACTAAACTAAACCAAACATCATGGTCATTGTGAGTGTGATGGACCATTGTGCCCGTTTCTGTACTGTATAAATCTACAACTCCATGACTATAACAAGCTGGCCCAACAGAACTTCCATTTGAGTGGGCCATCTTGTTTATGAATTGGAGTGCCGCGTGTTGAAACTGATCCAGAGTTGATAGAACATTGGAAAATGATCACCAATGCATCCACGATTTCTAGGGCCACCTCCTTAAGTACTCTGGAATGCAGACCATCAGGCCCTGGGGATTTATCTTACTTCAGTCCCAACAGTTTACCTAACACCATTTCCTGACTAATGTGGATTCCCTTCAGTTCCTCCCTCCCACGAGATCCTCGGTCCCCTAGTATTTCTGGGAGATTGTTTGTGTTTTCCTGAGTGAAGGCAGAACCAAAGTACTAGTTTGGCTGTTCTTCCATTTCTTTGTTTCCCATTATAAATTCACCTGCCTCTGATTGTAAGGGACCCACATTTGTCTTCACTAATCTTTTCCTTTTTACATATCCAAAGAAGCTATTACAGTCAGTTTTTATATTCCCTGCAAGCTTTCTTTCATGCTCTTTTTACCCCTCTTAATTAACCCCTTTATCCTCCTCTGTCGAGTTGTAAATTTCTCCCAGTTTGCTGCTTCCTCTGGCCAATTTATATGGCTTTTCGTTGGATTTAACACTATCTTTGATTTCCCTCATTAGCCACGGTTGAGCCTCCTTCCCCATTTTATTTTTTTGCCAGGCAGGGATGAACGATTTTTGGAGTTCATCCATGCGGTCTTTAAATCTTTGCCATTGCATCTCCACTGTCAGCCCTTTCAGTATCTTTCCCAGTCTATCCTAGCCAATTCCCATCTCATACCTTCGAAGTCTCCTTTTTTAAAATTCAGGACCCTAGTCTCTGAATTAACCATGTCACTTTCCATCTGAATGCAGACTTCCACCATATTATGGTCACTGTTGCCCAAGGGGCTTTGCACAACAAGATTGCTAACTAACCCTTCCTCATTACACAATACCCAGTCTAGGATGGCCTGCCCTCTAGTTGGTTCCTCTATATATTGGCTTAAATCCATGCGGTCTTTAAATCTTTGCCATTGCATCTCCACTGTCAGCCCTTTCAGTATCTTTCCCAGTCTATCCTAGCCAATTCCCATCTCATACCTTCGAAGTCTCCTTTTTTAAAATTCAGGACCCTAGTCTCTGAATTAACCATGTCACTTTCCATCTGAATGCAGACTTCCACCATATTATGGTCACTGTTGCCCAAGGGGCTTTGCACAACAAGATTGCTAACTAACCCTTCCTCATTACACAATACCCAGTCTAGGATGGCCTGCCCTCTAGTTGGTTCCTCTATATATTGGCTTAAAAAAACATCCCGTATACATTCCAGGAAATCCTCCTCCTCAGCGCCGCTACCAATTTAGTTGGCCGGATCTATATATAGATTAAAGTTACCATGATAACTGCCACAGTAAACCTTCAATTGTTGCTGTATTGATCTACTACGTAATATAATTATACATCATGAACATAGACGATAGATAACAAGGAAACAATACCACTTACCCAAATCAAATACCATGAATAACATTGATCTTGGGATTGCTTGCCTTTGCACACAAAACTAAATTATATTATCAGAAAGCCAATGTTTAGCATGCTGCATCAAAGCTTTCTTTATTTAATTATTTTTCTATTAAACAAGCAACTTATAAAACAGATAATAATTAGAGCTGTAAACTTACTTCAAATCATTTTTTCCCCCCTCAATGATGTAGAGAGAAGCTGAAGTCACAGGTGGAGATAACTTAAAGGAGTCCAAAGGTCTCACAAATTCCAAGGCACTCCCTGAAAGAGTTTGGGAATTCTTCGAGTTCATCAAAGGACAATGGAATGCAACTCACTGCACGTCTCAGTAACTCTGTTTCAGCAAATGAAGATTAACTCTTCATCAAATGTATACAGAGTAATCAATTATTTATAGTATGTTCTTTTCAAAAGAGAAAGTCAACTCACGGGTTGTTTTGAAAAATGCGATAATCAGTGAAGGTGATCTTCCTGATTAGTTCAGCCAGTTACTTCTTTTGAGAATTTTAAGCTTTTTAATAAAATGCCGTATTGTAAATGCACAAATTTCAACTATCGTTTCCTTTTTCTTCTGCAATGCCCAGGACTATCGCAATCTCATGGCCTTCTTCTTCTTGCGTTTGAGGCAGCAGAAGTTATGTAATGCCCTCCAGGCGCTGTAGCCAGTGCAATGTGCTGTTGTCGAGGGCCGTGAGGTCTACCCCTCCACCAGGGGGACAGAGGATAGTGCAATCGAAAATGCCGTGCTGCGCTGTTTGCTGGTCTGCTCCACACACGCAGACTGCTGATAAACGCAACCCCCAACGATGCATGTTGGCATTGAACCGGCCGACCCCTGTGCGGAGCCGGTTCAGGGCGACCCACTCTTTGTGGGGCATGTCCGAGCCAGGTGGGGCTGTGGTATTCGGTGCAACAGTGAATTGAGGAGGTTGCTGGTTCTCTATGTGCTGGCTCGAAGGGCCGAATGGCCTCCTCCTGCACCTATTGTCTATTATCTATTGCCTATTGTCCATGCTCCTAGTATATTGAAACCGGAGCCACAGAGGGTCGCTGCATGACGGGAGAAAGGGTGACGAGATGATAGGCGTTGATCCCAGTTGCTGTGAATCCTGGGCGAGGTGGTGCAAAGGATGTTTGGCATCCGATGGGGCCTTGCACACCAGCTTATGAGTGAAGAACTCTCTGCGAAGCTTGGCGGGTGCGATACCTTCGAGCACCGGCAGGAGATCCATTGGAGTGGGGCGTAGGCAGCCAGTGATGAGCCACATGGTGTCGTTGAGGGTGGCATCTAGCTTGCTGGAATGAGCGCTGCGACACCATGCTGGGGCGGCGTACTCAGCGGCGCTGTACACGAGTGCAAGAGCACTGGTTTAAAGAGTAGATGTCCTGGCACCCCATGACGATCCGGCCAAGCAATGCAGGAGGTTGTTCCGTGCCGAAACTTTAGCATGGAGAGCTTCAAGGTGTTGCTTGTAGGTCAGCTGCCGATCTAGTTTCACCCCGAGATATGTAGGAAATGGGTTGTAGGGTAGGGGTGACCCATTGAGGCTGGCGTTGAGCTTCCTTGTTGTAGACCGCAACATCGGGAGCTTCCTTGTTGTAGACCGCAACATCGGGAGCTCGCAGGTCCCTGGCTGGCGACCGGCTTTCGGGAGCTCCAGCCGTAGCAGCTTCGACCGCCCCGAATTGCGAGGCTCGATCGACCCGTTCGCAGGACCTTCATCGCCCTGCGTGGCTCGGCCGCGGCACTTTCCATCGCCCGGTGGGGGCTTAGGACCT
The DNA here is from genome assembly GCF_053455715.1 of Rhinoraja longicauda. Classification (NCBI taxonomy): domain Eukaryota; kingdom Metazoa; phylum Chordata; class Chondrichthyes; order Rajiformes; family Arhynchobatidae; genus Rhinoraja; species Rhinoraja longicauda. Next base: position 62,763,297 of record NC_135957.1, on the reverse strand, counting down.
TCATCAGCCTGCTCGGCTCGGCCCTGGGGCCTTCCATCGCCCGGCGGGGGTTTCAAAAGTCGGGAGCCTCGATCGCCTCGAGGCAGCAGTTTGACTGCCTGACCGCGGGAGAAGAATGAGGAGGAGATAAGACTTTACTTTGCCTTCCATCACAGTGAGGGTGTGCCTGGAGCAATCACTGTGATGGTTGTCTGTGTTAAACTGTAATTGTGTGTCTTGTGTTCTTTATTGTTTTCTGTCAACCATTTACTGTTTATTGTTTATTGTCAAACATTTACGCCGGACCCTGACGTGAGAGGACGCTGGCGCTGTTTGTTCGCCGCTTCTCCGCCTGGATAAATCTTTTGTTTGTTTGTTTGTTTGTTTTTATGTCTTGTTTGCTCTGTAAAGCGTCTTTGAGTTTCCTGAAAAGCGCTATATAAATTAAATGTATTATTATTATTATTATTATTATTAAAGGCCGTTGTGGTGGTTTTTGCCACACTCAGTTTCAGTCTCCAGGTCTTAAGGTAGCCTGCGACAAGTTCCATATCCGCCGAGAGCACATCCTCAACATTTGACAAACTGTTGGCCGAGTGCAGTAGGGCCAAGACATCTGCGTATCCATACTGGATCTCATGATTAAATGACTTTAGGGATAAGGATGCTCACTGAATAACTGTACCGAAAATAGGCATAGTCACTTCCTTGAATGTCTGCAAACATAGTAGGGTTTATACCGATTGGGGGTAAGGTGTAATGTAAGTAGGTCAAGTAATATATGACAAATTATGTTATATGACTGGGTTATTATTGCGCAAGATCCCTCCCAATTCCAAGGAATGGTTACTCTCTCCTGGGGCACAATCTTTCACCAAAGATAAAGCACGGTTAAAAGCATGGAAATTGCATTGCAGTTCACCAGTAAAATTTTACTGCAAATGTTGATCAATCAGGACCAATTCATGATGACTTTCACAATGGCCTTTTGGAAAAAGGTATCTTGTTTTATTGTTATCCACTGATGTGCCACATCGGAGGTGGTGAGTGTTTATATTTTTACTCATGGTGATTTACCTCCGTGAGCATGGAGCAAAAATCATCCCAGAACGTGGGATAGGGTTGTGGTTTTATGGATAATATCTGTGGCTGCCTCTAGAAGCAGCAAAATAGCATCAACAAGATTTATTTTATAAATTGTATCCATTTTTCAACAGACGGCACTCCAATTCATAAACAAGATGGCCCACTCAAATGGAAGTTCTGTTGGGCCAGTATGTTATAGTCATGGAGTTGTAGATTTATACAGTAGAGAAACGGGCACAATGGTCCATCACACTCACAATGACCGTGATGTTTGGTTTAGTTTAGTTTACAGATACAGCGTAGAAACAAACCCTTCGGCCTACCGAGTCCCGCCAACCAATGAACACCCATACAATAGTTCTATCCTACACGCTAGGGACAATTTTACAGAAGCCAATTAACCTACAATTCTGCACGTCTTTGAAATGTGGGAGGAAACCGGAGCACCCGGAGGAAACCCACACAGTCACAGGGAGAATGTGCAAACCCCATACAGACAGCACCTGAGATTAGGATCAAATCCAGGTCCCTGGTGCTGCAAGGCAGCAACTCTACTACTGCACCACTGTGCTGCCAATCTACACTCTAATGCCTATCTACACCATTTCCATTAGGTTTGTATCACTCTGTTTTTTTCCCATCCAATGGTATTTTATTGTCACGTGTGCACTGATTTATTTTTTTGCATACAGTTTAGTAAAAGTCCTACTATACATTAGGCACAATCATATTAAGTATAAGACTGTAAGATAGTAGACCACAATGCGTCAGTACACAAGAATCGCGGGAGTTTTAGGTGCCATCCTGTAGCCTTCAAGTTTAAAACTTTATTTTAAAAGTTAAGAGCCTTAAGTTGAGTTAAGGGCCTGTTGTCCTGGAGGCAGCACTGGGTCAAAGTTGCAGGGTTGCCTGGCCAGATAATGTGTCGATGTCCTCTACCACTACTCCACTGCTCCATGCCACTACTGACCGAGTGTTCGGTCACTTGGGGTGGTGCCTGATCTAATGGAGCCCCAGGCAGATTCAGGGCCCAAAGCCCCGACTCGACCACTCCGATGGTTTCTAGACATTGGCCTCCAAAGGCCATGGCTCAGCCTCCGTGCTCCGGGGCCTCTCCAGCAGCCGACCCAGAGCACTTCCACAGGGACGAGAGGAAAGCCCCAGCCTGTTCACCAACATCCCTGTCCACTGGCATCGTCCCGCCATCCCTCAAAATCGCTGCTGTCACCCCCATTATGAAAAAACCTGGTCTCAACCCTGACACCCCAAACAACTTCAGACCAATCTCCAACCTACCCTTTCTGTCCAAAGTTTTGGAACGTGCTGTAGCCTCCCAACTCAAATACCACCTCTCTACCAATAACCTGTATGAAACTTTCTAATCCGGATTCCGCTCCAACCACTGTACTGAAACTGCGCTCCTCAAAATCACAAACGACCTTTTCCTCTCCTCCGACGCTGGCAACCTCAACATCCTCATCCTACTTGACCTCAGCGCCGCCTTTGACACCATAAATCACTCCATTCTCCTCACCCGACTTGAAACCTCCTTTAACATCACCGGCACAGCCCTATCCTGGTTCAAATCTTACCTCTCTGACAGGCACCAGTTCATCTCCATTAACAACTGTAAATCCCCCACCGCTCCCCTCCCCCAAGGTGTCCCCCAAGGCTCAGTCCTTGGCCCCCTCCTCTTCACCTGTTCCCCCTTGGTCAATTAATCCGCCGTCATGGTCTCAACTTCCACTGCTTCGCCGATGATATCCAGCTCCTCATCTCCACCAAGTCAATCTCCACCACCACACACTCTACACTGACAAACTGCATCACTGAAATAAAATCTTGGCTTCAATCAAATTTCCTCAAACTCAACTGCAACAAATCTGAAATCATCATCATTGGTCCAAAAACGCTCACCAAATCCACCCAAAACTTCATCCTCAATATTGATGGTCTCCCAGTATCCACCTCCCCTCACATCCGGAATCTTGGAATCATCTTTGATCAAACCCTCTCCTTCGACAAACATATCAAACACATCACAAAGACAGCCTTCTTCCACCTCAAAAACATTGCCCGTCTCCGTCCATGCCTCTCCTCCACAGCTGCAGAAACCCTCATCCACGCCTTCATCACCTCCCGTCTGGACTACTGCAACAGCCTCCTCTATGGCGCACCCTCAAAAATCATCAGTAAACTTCAATACATTCAAAACTCCGCTGCCCGTCTACTCACCCACACCCCGATCCGTGACCATATCACCCCCGTCCTTTACAAACTCCACTGGCTCCCCATCCCCCAGAGAATCCAGTACAAAATCCTCCTCATGACCTACAAAGCCCTCCATAACCTGGCCCCATCCTACCTGACCGACCTCCTCCACAGGCACACTCCCACCTGCACCCTCCGCTCTGCTGCTGCCAATCTCCTATCCCCCCACATCCGGACCAAACTCAGATCCTGGGGGGACAGGGCTTTCTCCATCGCTGCTCCCACCCTATGGAACTCACTACCCCAAACCGTCAGAGACTCCTCCACACTCACCATATTCAAAACATCACTGAAGTCTCACCTGTTCAGTACTGCCTTCAACCACTGAAGGTCACCTCACCTTCTGTCTCCGTTCTCTGTTCGTTTACTTATTTATCTATTTATTCACTTCCCTATGTTCTCTAAATCCCTGTAAAGCGTCTTTGAGTATATGAAAAGCACTATATAAATGTAATGCATTATTATTATTATTATTATTATCATTCCTTTCCTCCATTGCCACCATTTTGAAGGGTGTTTGTCCAAATGCCCTTCAAATGCTATAATTGCACCTGCCTCTATCACTACCTCTGGCAGCTCGTTGCACATGACCATTGCCTTCTGTGAATTTGCTGTTGAATCTCTTATGCACTCTTTTGAATGCCATCTCATCCTTTTTGTAGTGTAGCAACCAGAACTGCACACAATGCTCTAAGTGAAGCCTAGCCAGTGTATTGTACAGCTGCAGCATGGCATTATAACACCTACATCCCATGCCTTGGCCTGTGAAGGTAACATAATGAATACATTCTTCACTACCTATCCAACTAAATGGCCATTTTCAGGGAGCTGTGAACTTGCTACCCCAAGATCGCTCAGTAAATCAACACTCTTGAGATCCATTCTATTTACCTTATATGTTCTATCCTGGGCAATGAATTGAACATCAGGTTAGGATCAATCTATTCCAGCTAAGCAAATACCCCGAGCTGACCCTTCACATTTGCAGTCTTGATTTATGTGGCACAGAGGCACACAGCATCCTTACACTAGATGATAACGGTGAACAGCAATACAGAGGCAGAAACTACAATGTTCAGTGAAGGTATAGATTCCTTTATAATGCCCCCATCTCCAACTAGTTAATAATCACAGGTTAGGCAACAAACCAAAGATTTTCCTGTTAATGATCCTAACATTATCAGCATTTCCTGAGAACATGAAATGAAGACACAATCATGATTTTCTATCATAACTAGACTTGATTGTCTAAAAAAATTGAGGTCGACAGACTAATCGAAGAAGGCCTAAAAATTGTGTGGCCAATAGGAACTTTCCTCTTATGCCTCGTCACGAAAATGAAAATGATCAGAAACCTACTTGATGATGTGTCGATGTCCTCTACCACCGCTCCACTCTTCAGTTTGGGGAGGGGGACTTATACAAATAGTGAAAGGCCTGGATGGAGTAGATGTGGAGAGGATGTTTCCACTAGTGGGAGAGTCTATGACCAGAGACCACAGCCTCAGAATAAAATGATGTACCTTTAGAAAGGAGATGAGGAGAAATATCTTGAGTCAGAGGGTGGTGCATCTGTGGAATTCATTGCCATAGAAGACCAAGTGGAGGCCAAGTCAATGGATATTTTTAAGGCACAGATTGACAGATTCATGATTAATATGGGTGTCAGGGGTTATGGGGAGAAGGCAGGAGAATGGGGTTGAGAGGGAAAGATAGATCAGCCATGACTGAATGGTGGAGCAGACATGATGGGCCGACTGTCCTAATTCTGCTCCTATCACTTAAATAACATGAATTTCTTGACACTCTTCACCTGGTGGGAAGGTCCCATAAAATTCCCTTTCGTGCCAAAACTGAAACAACTAGCAACATCATTTATTGTTAGTATTCATAAATGAGGACACTGCCAACTTGGAGAGTAGCATAATGTCATGATTCAAAAGATTCAGTTGAAACCGGAAACAGCATAGTCAAGGAACCTGTCCAAATGGTAAATATCTCGGGCATTTTAACTACCTGCCAGATGGCGAGTAGAGTTAAAATCCACCCAATGTCCCACAGCAGGAGGGTTAGCAATCTTGCCAAGTTCCTGAAGGCTTCTTTGAGACCATGTTTTCTGAGCGCATTTTAGATGTTGTTTCGCACAGCATGAGGGGAAATGACTGTGGAAGCTGTAGGGTCTATGCGAGCGATGAGATATTGTGAGGACTGTGCAAACTGAACAAGGTGAGGGCTAGTGCATTGCTATCAGGCTGAGCGGTGTATTTACTGCAGCGTTTACCGGGAAGTTAAAAGAGCCGGTAATCGTAAAAATCCTGTAGAAAAGAGAATATTACAAATTCTGTCAAGGAAGTAAATCTCCAAAAATCACAGGCTGTTGCTGCACGTTGAGCTGTCAACTACAGAGTTGGCAGGAGAGTGTTAAAAATGGCTTCACAGAGCTGTGCACAAGCAAATGACTCACAGGTAGCTCTCCCGGCTGCCAGTTAAACAAAGGCTCCATATGCTTAGCACAGCAAATGGCACAACCAGTCCATGGGAGCTTATATCTGCCTCTTCTAAATTAATACAACTTGAAAGCAGTTGGATGGGAGGGAGGAGGCGGAATATTCTGCATTTGCGCATAAAAGTGATTAGACTTGGTATCTATTATTTTAAAATAGGTAACATTGTAGTTTTAATAAAATATTCTATACCATGGTATCCCAAAGATTAGTTCACTTTTGCAGCAGATGGTGGTTCGTGACTAATTGTGTGTGTGTGTGTGGCTGAGTGTATGTTTGTGAGCACATTTGTGCTTAACCCTTTTTACAAGTGTTTATTTTATCTCGGGCACTAAAGCAATATTACATACAGTAAGATAAGGATCTACCACGAGATTGTGTCAAAAGTGTTATTGATATCTATTGACAAAAATGTTTTGATATATATGTTATTGATATCTATTGACAGTGATATTCGTAAGATTTTCCATTATAATTATTTTATTTTTAATGTCCTGACATTCTCTATTTTAAATTTGAACACAGGGCATTCAGGCCTTGCCGAGTGTTTATATTGTAACTCTATACTATTCAAGCATATTGTCAGTAAAATATTCCTTGCTCAACTAGTAGCAGAAATCAGAAATTCTCTCCTCTGCAAAATAATTGTGGTTGTGTCAATGGAACAACATTTTAGAGTGGTGATTGATAAATGTTTGTGTGCAGAACTAAGATGCAGATTAACCATGCTTTAATTACATTTTAGACCATGCTCCTGTAATTGATGAGCCAAGTACAGTTCATAGATACATGGAGACACTTGGAATTGCTGATGCTGGAATTTTGAGCAGAACACAAAGTGCTGGAGGAACTCAACAGGCTGGGCATCCGTGGATGGAATGAATAGGCAGCGACCCAAAACATTGCCTGTCCATTCCCTCCACAGATGCTGCCTGACCCGTTGAGTTACTAGTGAACTTTGTGTTTTAACTCAAGATGTCCATGTCAAAGAGAGCAATGAGAGCAGAGAGCAACAAGAGGACCTGATAGTGGTGGGAAAGATATGTTTCTTTGTTTATGTTATCCAAATGTATATCCAATTTAATTATTTCAAAGCATTTCAAACATCATGTGACATCGAACAGCCTGCAATATGTAAAGCAGGTCACTGATGTCTTGATTATTAATTTGATATGGACCTTGATTATTAATTTGATAAGTCCATAAGACATAGGAGCAGAATTAGGCCATTCGCCCATTGAGTCTACTCCACCAATCCATCATGGCTGATCTATTTTTCCCTTTCAAACCCAATCTCCTGCCTTCTCCCCATAACCTTTGACACCCTTACTAATCAAGAACATATCAATCTCCGCTTTAAAAATACCCAATATATTATCCTCCACAAATGTCTGCGGCAATGAATTCCACACATTTACCACACTATTGGCTAAAGAAATTCCTCCTCGTCTCCATTCTAAAGGTAGGTCTTTTTATTCTGAGGCTGTGGTTCGAGACTCATCTATTATTGGAAACATCCTTACCACATACACACTATCTAGGCCTTTCATTATTCGTTATATTGTTTAAGTTTTCAATGCAACAAGAGGTGGCTTCCAATTATGATTGATAAGCCTCTGTTACAGCTCCTGATTTGTAGCACGGGATGAACTTTGAACCAGGCCCTTGGGTGCATACTCTGCACATTTGTGTCCATTTGAAAATTCAGCCTTCACAACCATCCAGTATTCTTCAAATACTTTCTTGGCACATTCAAGCATTTCTACATTCTCAAAACATTTACAATCCTGCGTGTGTTTGTGAATTGCTCATTGACTTCAAGGACCTTCAGAGTACTTTTGAAGTCAATTTTGATGTCAGCCAGAAATTGCATTTTATACATTGTGACCCAGCCTCCAGAGGTCCCATGCTGTGCCTTCTCAAAACCATAGCCCCAGCTCCAGCTTTATACAATCAGCCCATTGAAGCAGAAAATGCTTGGCAGCATTCAAACTTGCAATAATATTTTATTCTCCATGACAATGTGGAATCATGGGCAATGCAAAGTGCATATGTGGCTAGTCAGAACTAGATCAAAAATTGAAAGCCAGCCAGAAGGGAAAGCCTTTCATGCCATTGATATGATTTCAATTTGAACCCAAATCTATGTGCAAGATGAACGGGAATTAATAAGAATACAGTGGGGAGAGCGGTTTATTTACCAATTTCAACGTTTAGTTTTCACCTTGAGATTGAGCCAGCTTTGACAAATGGGATCCTAAGGCACACAGTGTGTCTGTCAAAAACATCATGGAACAAGTTGCGACAGTGAAAATTCAAACCGTGTAAGAACAGACACCTGTAATTGAATTTTGAACGCTGAAAAGACAGGAATATCTAGTTTGAAAGTCAAAAGGTGTACAAAACACAAATATTTTTATAAAGACATTCTGAATTCACTACAATTGTCATGTTTCCGTTAATACTGTTTCTGATTTTGTTTGTGTTGTTTCTCGAGCTGATATAATTTTCTCGTGATATGCCTCTGTATATTTTGCTATGCACATGTCAAGTTGTTCTGCCGTTATTTTACCTTTGGCCCCCCCCACAGTGTGTGAAATCTTCTGTCTCTTTTGAAACAAAAATGTTTATAATTTGAACAATTAGCCCTGTTGAAATGTAACGATCACAAAGGTTGCGAAGCCATAAACCGTTTGGAGGTAATTCCTTCAACAGGCCAAGTCTTGACTATAGAACTAGCCTGCGCATTGAACAAAAGTGTTTGAGAATCCCATCCAACACTGGATTCTTTAGATTGGAAGTTGTTGCACACCAAATGATCGAACAGAAGACAAAAGTCAAAAGACTTTTGTGAAATGCAGAAAATAATTGAACAATTCAGATCAACCACAGCTAATACTGTATCAAATTTAACAACATGTTCTGATCATATAAAGAAAGACTCCATTTTATACGATCAATACAAAGTGCTTTCTTCAGAGGTCCAGATTTATATTTATTAATATAAAGTCAATTATGTGAATATTTTCAACACCAAATGGGGTCTCTCAAAGCTACACCCACTGGGCAGGTTTTCCACCTTGGGTCAGTGAAATTCAGAGTTTACCGCACCGATCTGTGGCTCTGGTAAACTAAAGTAATCTTGTTTTATTGATCAGAGCTTCAGAAAGTTTTGATTTCCAGTGGGATTCAGTTGCACAAAAACAAAAATTGGCTCGCCATAGGAATATCATGCCCATCTATATAATAAAACTCTAATTTGTTTGTTTGTTTGTTCCTGAACTACAGCCAAAACAGTACACGATGGCGTGACAATTTTAGGCCCACCTTACTCACCGTTGTCCCTTTGGTGCTAATGGAAGAAGTTTCATTCAAATCGGTGTTATATTTTTTGTTACTCACATTTTAAAGTTTAAATCTATGTCCTAGGGAGGGGGGGGGGGGAGGGAGGGAGGGAGGTGGTGGAGGGAGGGAGGGGGGGAGGGAGAGAGGATAATGGGGGTTGAGGGGGATGGAGTGGGGGGGAAAGGGGAGAGGGGGGAGATGGGGAGGAGAGGGGGGAGAGGGGGGGAGAGGCGGGGGGAGGGGGGGGGAGGGGGGGGAGAGGGGGGATGGGGGGGAGAGGGGTGCTGCACCAATGCAGGAGAGGTTTGGGCCCAACGGGTCCACTTGGTCTTGTCTAAGGTTAAAAGGCGGTCTGCATCTGGAATTCCTAATCAGTAGAATAGGAAATTACTCATTCTAAACATACAGACTATTGATACCAATGGTTAAAGACAATTGCTAAACACTTTAACTCCCGTTCCCATTCCCATACTGACCTTTCTGTCCTGGGCTTCCTCCGTTGTCAGAGTGAGGCCAAATGCAAATTGGAGGAACAGCATCTCATATTTCGCTTTATTCACAAAATGCTGGAGTAACTCAGCAGGTCAGGCAGCATCTTGGGAGAGAAGGAATGGGTGACGTTTCGGGTCGAGACCTTTCTGAAGAAACGTCACCCATTCCTTCTCTCCCGAGATGCTGCCTGACCTGCTGAGTTACTCCAGCATTTTGTGAATAAATCGATTTGTACCAGCATCTGCAGTTATTTTCTTATATCTCATATTTCACTTTCTCTAAATTCAAGTAACTCTTGCATCCCCTCTCTCTTCGTTTGTCTCTCCCCCACCCTAGTTGTCGTTCCAGTTTCACTGTCGCCCTGTTGAGTTTCACTGAATGTATTACTCATTATCATCTACCCTACAGCCAGCAATGGATCATTGTGGGCTCCACCTTTTCTTGATCACCTTTACTTTTTACTTTTTGCCTATCTTTCATTCATTTGTTCTATATCACCTTCTATATCTCTCATTTCCCTTTTCCCTGACTCTCAGTCTGAAGAAGGGTCTCGACCCAAAACGTCACCTATTCCTTTTCTCCAGAGATGCTGTCTGACCCGCTGAGTTACTCCAGCTTTTTGTGTCTATCTTCTGCTCAATACAGACGTTTGGTAAGAAACCCCCGAATAGTCTTTTTATTCATTGCTTAATAAACCATAAGAAAATCTTTTTAGGGGTAAAGGCATCAATTTGGATGTGTACATTATCAGATTATATGGTGTTGATTAGTTAATTGTCTCATGCCCTCAGTCACAGTAGGATCTTAACTTCATAGTGAAGTCACGCTCACTACTGGGAATTAAAGTGTCAATTAACCACCACTTGATTCAGTTAATTTGTTCTCGAACGGGATGCCTGTAAATGAAATGCCATCAAGAGTTGTAGGGCTTTCTAAAGTGACATTTCTAACCTGAGTACTGATTTCAAGTCGTACCTTCAGCTATCTTTTCAGCTATTCACACAGAGAGTTGTGAATTTGTAGAATTCTCTGCCACAGAGGGCGGTGGAGGCCAAATCACTGGATGGATTTAAGAGAGATTTAGATAGAGCTCTTGGGGCTAGCGGAATCAAGGGATAAGGAGAGAAGGCAGACACGGGTTATTGATTGCGGATGATCAGCCATACTCACAATGAATGGCGGTGCTGGCTCGAAGCATCGAATGGCCTCCTCCTGCACCTATTTTCTATGTCTCTATGCAAAAGCTTTTATTTCAGGTCTATAATCAATCCTGGAAGCCTGAATTATGTCTCTCGATTTAAGTATTACTGTATTTTAAAAAAAAAAAATGAAACTATGTATTCTGAACATGCCCAATTGGTATAATTTTCCTGTCCGTAATCTGTTTGTCAGCAGCAGTTAATACCTGCTCACAGCGCGATAATTTCAGACTTTTTCTGCTGTTTCAGCAGGACTGAATATCCAAATGAGGACTGGATTCTCAAAACTTTATTTTTATGAAATGAAGTTATCTTAAAATTGTTAAGGACCGAGTTTCTACTGTCAAGGACTCTTTGGGGATGAGCAGGGATTTTGAAGGGCAATATCTGTGGCTGTAGCTTATACGTTACCACAGAAAATGAGCAATTACTTATCGAGTAAGGTATTAGTTTTTACTTACTTGCCTGTTATTTTCTGTAGAAAAATCAAATTAACAATCTCTCCCTTTGGAATCATTTTTGAGGATTAAGGATTTTTTTTTTCTATATCTGCATCTATTATGTTTTCAAAACCTTAGGCTAAAATTTCACTGCTAAGCCACCAATTCTCCTTGGGAAATGGCACAAGCCATAATTTCTGTCATTTTCTTGCAACTTCTGCCAATTGTTACTGGATTGCAAATAGAAGATGTATGGTGCCGCAGTGCATCTCACCCTAATGTCAGTATATACCACCCGTCATTATTCCTTACCATTTAAAGACTCATTTCTCCACGTTTACAATAGAAACTGGTGTGTAAATGTGCAGGTGGACTGTTCCTAAGGAATATAATTAAATGCCACACCTACAGCCACTGGGCAGGGTGTAATTATAGCAGGACAATTTTATATGGACAGTCTGAATTATACATATGGTATTTACATTGGAAATATTGAAATAACAATACAACATGTAACTTTAAAATAGCAACTGAATAATGTCTGAACATAAGGTTCTTATCGAGCTCTGCATTTTAAAACTGCCTCACATCAAGTGTGACGATAGGCACACAATGGGTCGAGACCCTTGTTCAGTTGTCACGACCCGAAACGTCACCTGTTCCTTTCCTCCAGAGATGCTGCCTGACCCGTTGAGTTGCTCCGGCATTTTGTGCCTATCTTTGGTGTAAACCAGCATCTGCGGTTCCTTCCTACACCTAAAGAATGGATGGACTCAGAAACTGGATCACGCTATACTTATGAACAGAGATAATATAGATGCATATATCAGTAGTCTTGTTCACTGCCTACTACATTGGTTTGGGCTCTTTTGTGGATATTGTACAAACTATCTCCTGACAAGATTTCACAGTCTATTATTGGAGTGTCACTCCTTGCCTCATTGATCACAACATGGTCTCATCCCTGTATAGGTTAGCGCGTTAGCTAGCATCTGTGGAAGGAGAAATGCTTCAAGTTGATTTTTTTTGTGACAGGACTGGAAAATGCAGGGTAACATTAGGAAATACAGCCTGAACCTCTGGAATATTTCTCTCTGTTTCCATGCATACAAGAGTTGCATAAAATTGCAACAAAGGGAGGAGTAAGAAGTTAGAAGTAAATATAACATTCATTTCTGCCAACATTAAACCCCAACATAGACACAAAATGCTGAAGTAACTCAACGGGTCAGGCAGCATCTCTGGAGAGAAGGAATGGGTGACATTTTGGGTAGTGATGCTTCTTCAGACTGATGTCAGGGGAGGGGGCAGGACAAAGATAGTATGTAGTTGCAGGCAGGAAGACTGGTGGGAGAACTGGGAAGGGGGAGGGGAAAGGGAGTGAAAGCAGGGAGTATCTGAAGTTAGAGAAGTCAATGTTCTTAAACCCCAACATTCCAGATCACCATCACCTGTTCTTGCTTAATCTTCATGTCTGGTTTACCTAGTATAATTGATCATTTGTTGTATATTCATTGTGGTGCTATAGCACATAATGTTTAGGTTTAGGCTTATTAACATGAATGAGATGGGGTGAATTTTTCTGCATGCTATCTAATCAGATCAGATAATACTTTACATAAATACAATCATCCCAAACTCAAGTACAATAAATAGAGCAAAAGGGAAGATACAGAATGCAGAAGATAGTTCTCCGTATTGTAGTGCATCAGTTCCATAGATCAAGTCCAATGTCTGCCATGGGGTAGAGTTGAATCAGAAAATCCCCAAGCTTATGGAAGGACCCTTCACAAGCCTGATAACAGAAGGGAAGAAACTGTTCCTGAATCTGGTGGTGCTTTCAAGGTTCTGTACTTTCTGCCAGGTGGGAGCAGAGTGAAGTAATGTGCAGGACGGGACAAGTCTTTGATTATGTTGGCTGCTTTTCCAAAGCAGCGTGTGTAGATGGAGTTAATCAGCCTGTCAGGCAGAATCTTTGGAGAGAAGGAATGGGTGATGTTTCGGGTTAAGACCCTTCTTCAGACTCAAAATGTCATCCATTCCTTCTCTCCAGAGATGCTGCCTGGCCCGCTGAGTTAAGGGCCTGTCCCACTTAGGCGATTTTAAGGCGACTGCCGGTGACTAGGCTGTCGCCGACAGTTCGCCGGGGTGTCGCGGGCATGATCGTGAGGAGTTTTCAAAGAATCGTAGTGGATCTCGGTGCATCGCTGAGAAATCAATCGGTATGAAATTTCTCAGCGCCAGGTATCGTTGCTTATTGCGGGCGCTGTCACATGCTGTCCCCAGGTTTGCTAGGTTCTCTTAGATGCATTTAGAAGCACATAATATTAAATTAAGTAAAGTCATTTGAACATACCATAAAATACTTGTGTTTAACCAATTTATTTACCGTCAGGACATTTGACAGGTAGATTGGAGGCGTCAGTTTGACAGTCAGGTAAGCGTGGGAATTTTCCCGATGTTTATGGCCATCAGAGATTACATTTAAAGTGGGCTCCCAAACTAGATATGCAACCCAGAAACCAGATATGCATCTCCCGTACATTTTCAAAGAATGCCCACACTCCGCACAAAAATCCATTTAACCACTTTTAGAATTAAATTTCTTAATACTGCTATTAGTAAACTGGAAGTCAATCCAGTTTATGCCTTGTTACCGTGAAGCTTGGTTTTCAAGTAACCCGGGCAAGATGTTAGATTTAAAAACTCTCAAGCACTTAACAACTTGTCAGTGATTTCAGCGAAAATTAGGACGCCGGAGAAGCATTGATAAGCGTGGGAATTTCGCAATGTTTCCGAAGACGGTGTAATCTCGACCTGACTCGGCATTGTCGTGGTCATTGTCGTCGGGTAAAAGAAAAACTCGGCGATCTGCTACGACTTTGACAGTCGCCGACAGTCGCCGGCAGTCGCCGACAGTCGCCGGCAGTCGCCTAAAAAATCGCCTAAGTGGGACGGGCCCTTTACTCCAACATTTGTGTATATCTTCGGTGTATAACCAGTAAATGCAGTTTCTTCCTCAGAGTTAATGGTGAGAAGTCTGGTGTCTGCGATGGACTAGGCTATATCTATAGTGTAAGAAAATGACTGCAGATGCTGGTACAAATCAAAGGTATTTATTCACAAAATGCTGAAAAACTCAGCAGGTCAGGCAGCATCTCAGGAGAGAAGGAATGGGCGACGTTTCGGGTCGAGACCCTTCTATATCTATATCTATACCTATAGAGCTATATCTATACCTCCCCGCAATTTCTTGTGGTCTTGGGCAGAGCTGTGTTTCAACCAAACTGTGATTCAACCTGCAGGTTTGCTTTCTATTGTGCATTTGGAGAAGTTCATTGTGCCTGTAAATCTGCAGCAAGAATTTTATTGTTCCTTTCCCAGTGCATATGATAATTAAATGCTTCACTCTTGAATTCATCCAAGGACATATAAAATATTCCACTGAACGCCTGCCATTGGACTGAGAGGTCTGAACCTATAGTTGGTGAGATTGGGAACATGTTTTGCCTGTGTTTGTGTTCGAAATCTAATTATCAACCAAATTCTGAGCTTCTCCGTACAGTACATGTAGAATTCTCTCTAAGCATGCTCTTTTCACAGAAGAGAAGGAACAGCACAGTCTGTGGCAATTTAGTTGTAGCCAAGTACCAATTTTCCTTCTGGGTAAATAAAGTTCTATCGTATCATATCGTATCGAATCGTCTTTCCGCTGACTGGATAGCATGCACCAAAAAAGCTTTTCACTGCACCTCAGTACAGGTGACAATTAACCAAACTAAAACAAAGAGCAAAAACACATTTAGTTAAAAAACATAATATGTAAAATCAATATACACCCAAGGATTTATGCAAAGTATTTGCATTTTATCAGATTCCTGGACCAGCTCACTCACCTACTGAATTCAAAGTTATCAACGCAAGCTCAGTTCAGACAGCCACATGATATCTCTGTAAGATCATCTAGGCAGCAACAGCCACGTGTTGCGTGTCACGATTGTAGTTTATTTAAGTGCTGCCGATCTCATCACCTTTTGGCAAATAAAGAGGCAGCAGCAAAGTTAAGGCCATCCAATGTTTCTGGATTTCTTACTAATCCAAGTTGTGGTTGGTGGTATCCAAAGTTATTTTGCAAGCTTCTCCAATAAATTCATCATGGCTTCCAGCTGCATTACAACAAAGGACTGCTTCACTGGAGCTTGTGCATTCGCATTGTTAATCATAAAAAATATATATTGAAGTCCTTTTGATATACTTCATTGCCTGGACATGTCAGGTGGGATTCTTCAGAATGCTGCAGATTATGTTTTGAGGGGATCCTGGTTGCTTGATGTGCCATCACATCTTTGCAATATAATATATTCTGGACAAAAGAACTAGTGATGGTTCTCATAGGGTAGCTTGAGTCCAAAAGTATCTCGTATAGTCCTTTTCATCATGTTACTAATTTGTTCTGCATTTTGCCCAGTGCTTAAAATGGGTGAGTGTGATGTTTTGGGGAATTAAATGGGACATGGTTACGTTTCATCAGAGTCATAGAATCATAGAGTCTTACAGCGTGGAAACAGGTCCTTCGGCCCAACCTGCTCACACCGACCAACAAGTCCCATCTACACTAGTCCCACTTGCCTGTGTTTGGCCCATATCCTTCTAAACCCGTCCTATCCATGTAGCTGTCTAAATGTTTCTTAAACGTTGCAATAATACCTGCCTCAACTACCTCCTCCGGCAGCTCGTTCCATACACCCACCATTCTTCAGAGGAATTGCCATGGTGTCATTCAGTGGTTATTTTGATGAGTCAGCAATGTCATGCTGGCTCCTGCTACCACTCCATGGGTCCCATGGGTGCCTTCCTGTTAAGCATGAAGTGCTTCAAATGGGGAATTCCCTTTTTATGTTTGCCTCCTGCAACAAGCTTAAGAGAAAAAGAACAGCAGTTCGGAAATGTGCACCAATTCTTATGAGATTGTTTAAGTGGTGCAATGTGTGGCAGTCTTAATGCAAGTGAAGGTTGCCATGAGCAGAAATAGACAGTTATACTGTGAAAATCTAAAGTAGTGTCTCTAACTAAACAAACATATTGCAAGATATTTGCTGTGAGGCTTTTACTTTAGAGTGAGTAATGTTTGCTGATGTTCAGAGAACCCAAGAAAGGAAAAGAGCCCATTGCCCCTTGACCTGGCCTGCCCAGAGATTTGTTTTTATGCACTGACTGAACCTTTGGGGTAAGATAGTTGACAATCAGTTCCAGCACCAACCTCGCCCATACGTCATATCTGGCAGCTTCTCTTCCTATACGGACCCAGCAGACAGGACCTCCTCAGCACAGCTTCATTGGAGAGTGCTTGCAGGTCATGTTTCGTGAGATGATGACATCTTGTCTGTCTCTTTGGCGTCCTCTGGTCACTTGTTTCGACTGACTGTGCCAGATGCTCCTGTGTTAGACGTACTTGAAAAGTGGCACTAAAGCGCTCAGGAGACCTGCAATCAGCAGAGCTGAACGCGGAGAGAATGAGCCAAGCACCGGTCCATGCTCACACGCTGTGCCTCCAGCTTGCTCTTGCCAACTCCCAGGCAGAGATGGCATTTTAAAGGCTGCACTCAAATTCCCCGGTGCGTCTGCAGATTTTTCTCATTTTGCATGGGTGTTATGTCAGTCACTACTCCAATGAATATGCAAATACCACGATCCAGGACACCTCGTGTACAAAACTCCCCCTTCAGCAGGCACGATTTACTTTTCATTGGTGGAAAGTCAGGTTTTTTGGAATCAATTCAGGCCAGTGTTTTTTTTAAAATCTTCTAATAGCTTGTTTAAAGTTTTTATTGGAAGGCGTTTGCCTGTTGGAATTTGTTCTTTTCTCTCGAAGCCGTGACTCTGCCTGCTTTCTGCTTGTGTCGACCATTACCAGGAAACATCTGTAGCATTTAAGCAAGCCAAAACTACTGAATGTTTAGCTCAAAGACTGGTTTTTAACTCCCTGCCAGAAGCAAGGCAAGCAGGGTCTGAGCTGAACATCAGAACATTGAATAGTCCAGCTCTGCACAGCCGTAAGCTCAGCGGACATTTGTTTGCACGATTCTTTGCTCAAAATCAGAAGGAAGAAATCAATGGTCACCAGATGGAATTGCAGAGGCTGGTTTATGAAAAAAAAGACACTAAGTGCTGGAGTAACTCCACAGGTCAGCCAGCATAGAGCGGCATGATGGTGCAGCGGTAGAGTTGCTACCTTACAGAGCTTGCGTGCGCCAGAGACCCGGGTACCATTCTGACTACGGGTGCTGTCTATATTGTGTTTGCACGTTCTCCCTGTGCTGCACAGGTTATCTCTCCTTTCCACATTCCAAAGACGTGCAGGTTGGTTAATTGGTTGGGTTGCTGCCTTAGCGAGGGGATTTGAGTATAGGAGCAGGGAGGTTCTGCTGCAGTTGTACAGGGCATTGGTGAGACCACACCTGGAGTATTGCGTACAGTTTTGGTCTCCTAATCTGAGGAAAGACATTCTTGCCATAGAGGGAGTACAGAGAAGGTTCACCAGATTGATTCCTGGGATGGCAGGACTTTCATATGAAGAAAGACTGGATAGACTCGGCTTGTACTCGCTGGAATTTAGAAGATTGAGGGGGGATCTTATAGAAACGTACAAAATTCTTAAGGGGTTGGACAGGCTAGATGCAGGAAGATTGTTCCCGATGTTGGGGAAGTCCAGAACAAGGGGTCACAGTTTAAGGATAAGGGGGAAGTCTTTTAGGACCGAGATGAGAACGTTTTTTTTCACACAGAGAGTGGTGAATCTGTGGAATTCTCTGCCGCAGAAGGTAGTTGAGGCCAGTTCATTGGCTATATTTAAGAGGGAGTTAGATGTGGCCCTTGTAGCTAAAGGGATCAGGGGGTATGGAGAGAAGGCAGGTGCGGGATACTGAGTTGGATGATCAGCCATGATCATATTGAATGGCGGTGCAGGCTCGAAGGGCCGAATGGCCTACTCCTGCACCTATTTTCTATGTTTCTATGTTTACAGCGCTTGCAGCACCAGAGACCCGGGTTCGATCCTGACTACGGGTACAGTCTGTACGGAGTTTGTATGTTCTCCCCGTAACCATGTGGATTTTCTCTGAGATCTTCGGTTTCCTCCCACGCGCCAAAGACGTACAGGTTTGTAGGTTAATTGACTTGGTATAAGTATAAATTGGTCTAATGTGTGTAGGATAGTGTTAATGTGCGGGGATCACTGGTCAGCCTGGACTCTGTGGGCTGAAGAGCCTCTTTCCATGCTGTATCTTTAAACTAAATTAAACTAAACTAAACTATCTCATGATGCCTGACCACTGTGTTACTCTAACATGTTCATCGTTCTCTCCCACCGCTCCCACCTCTACTCAGCCTCATTTTCTACCTGCTGGCCATTCATTCTTCCAGGATGGCCATTACAGTCAGCCTGGAAGTGATTGATTACAGGATTCCAGGATTCCAGGATGGCCATTACAGTCACCCCCCTTCCCCAGTCCTGGCCCAGTAATCACACCACTCAGTCTCTCTCTCAAACTTTCCAATAGAAAAACCTCAGTGGAGTTTGAGGTCCCCCTGCAATGATGACTACTGTCAGCAGGCCACAGCTGTGAGTGGGCGATGGCATTGGACTGTCCAGATAGCAAACCAACCTTCCTGCTATTGATTCCATTTATACCTCACGCTGCCAGCAAGGTCAGGAGCATAATCGAGGATGAGTCGCACCCTGGCCACATCTCCCCTCTCCCATCAGGCAAAAGGTATAGAAGTGTGAAAGCGCACACTTCCAGATTTAGGGACAGTTTCTTCTTAGCTGTTGTCAGGCAACTGAATCGTCCTACCGCAACCAGAGAGCAGTGTTGAACTACTATCTACCTCTTTGGTGACACCTCGAACTATCCTTGATCGGACTTTGCTGGCTTTACCTTGCACTAAACGTTATTCCCTTATCATGTATCTGTACACTGCAAATGGATCGTTTGCAATCATGTATTGTCTTTCTGCAGACTGGTTAGCACGCGACAAAAAGCGTTTCACTGTATCTCAGTACACGTGACAATAAACTACCAGGAATGCTGAGGCCCTGTACAAGAAGGGGCAGAGCCGGCTGTACTTTTTGAAAAGGATCCACTCCTTTGATGTCTGCAGTAAGATGCTGCAGATGTTCTATCTATCGGTGGTAGCCAGTGCCATCTTCTTCATTGCCATGCGCTGGGGCAGCAGGGTGAAGGCTTTGGACGCTAAAAGGATCAACAAACTCATCAGGAAGGCTGGCTCTGTCCTGGAGGTGGAGTTGGATTCATGGGAGGTGGTCTTGAAGGGGACGATGCTCCTCAAGCTGCAGAGCATCTTGGACAATGCAGCTCACCCCCTCCATGACACACTGGTCAACCTGAGGAGCACCTTCAGCACCAGACTGGTTCCACCAAGATGCAGCACAGAACGCCACAGGAGATCCTTCTTCCCTGTGGCTATCAAACTGTACAACTCCTCCCCCTTCTGTCATGGGGTAGACTGAGACTGAGACTGACTCGCCCTCCCCAATCTTTGCTCGTCCCCAATCCTTTCCACTCGTCACTTTAATGTCATGTCAATGTATTTTGTGTTTTTATGACTGTTGGGAGATCAATTTCCCTCCTGGGATAAATAAAGTTCTATTGTATCGTATTGTATTGTGAACGAAACTGAACTAAGCAGAAGCAAAGTGGGGTATGTGGATAAATGGTATCCAAAAGATAAACCCAGCACTACCTTTCGGCAAAACGTAAGAGCCATCATAAAGGTGTTTGCAACCCTGATATTTTAAGAATTGCCGATAAAGGATATTTACAAACCAGAGGTGTTTTTGTAACAAGCTGGTGATTTTATGGTCAGCGTTGTTTTGTTTCCTCACATATTTTATGAGGTGTATTTAAATTTCTCAGCCAGAGAAGTATTATTTGCACAATTGTTACCCGATTATAAGTCAAGGTCTCTCGTAACATAACCACCACGTAACAGTGCTAACATCATCAGGCAATGTTCCTGAAGGCGTGCCATCCACAAACATCATTAGAAGAAATTGCCAGGGGCTTTCTGACAGCATTTCCTAACAACAAGACCAACAAGCATATGTGAATTCTACCTCACCTCCAACCTTGCAAATAATACCTGAAGGAGCCACACTATCCGAGTTGGAAGTACATTGGTGTTTCTTCATCACTCTCGGATCAAAATCCTGGAAATCTCTACTAGCACAGTAGGTAAGATTCTGCCTCTTGACTCCAGCTGCTTGAGAAACCAGCTCAGAACCCCCTTCTGAAGTATAGATAAGTTTGAGTTGTAAATTAAACATATGTGATGCATGGGATAGAGAGGCAGGGAAAATGACAGACAATATTGTTTACTCATGCCTCAGATATTCATGTTTATAAGTTGTCAGAGCAGAATTAGGCCATTTGGCCCATCATGTCTACTCCGCCATTGAATCATGGCTGATCTATCTTTCAAAAAGCTGGAGTAACTCAGCGGGACAGGCAACGTCGCTGTAGAGAAGAAATGGGTGACGTTTTGGGTCGAGATCCTTCTTCAGACTGGTTAGGCATAAGGGAGACGAGAGATATAGACGATGATGTAGAGAGATAAAGAACAATGAATGAAAGATATGCAACAAAGTAACGATGATAAAGGTAACAGGTCACTGTTAGCTGTTTGTTGGTTGAAAGTGAGAAGCTGGTGTGACTTGGGTGGGGGAGGGATAGAGAGAGAGAGGGAATGCTGGGGCTACCTGAGGTGAGATAAATCAATATTCAGACCACTGGGCATCAATATATCATTCATAGCATTCATATTAAACTGCCCAAGCAAAATATGAGACACACCACTGGGCTGTAAGCTGCCCAAGCTACCTAAGCTCCTTTTTTCTCATCAGAGAACTCTCTCCCCCCTCAACATAAACAGTGAAAAACTGGCAGATCAAAAATCTGTTTAAATTGGCATTAATGACTATTTCATTGGTTATAAAGTTCTTGAGGAAGCCACTGAAACCTCGAATGGCATTTTAAGAACTTAAATCTTTTGTCTGTACTTTCTTACTTGAAACCAGTTAGTGCTGCTACCTTCTCGCTCCAGCAACCCGGGTTCCATTCTGACCTCCAGTGCAGTCTGCGTAAGTTTGCAGATTCTCGATGTGAATGCATGGGTTCTCGTTTATTTTTCCCTCATCCTAAAAGATTTGCTGATGAGTTAGAAGGAGACCAAAGGAACTGCAGGTACTGAAATCTTGAGCAAGACACAAAGTGCCAGGAGTAACTCAGCAGATTTGACAGCATCTGTGGAGGGAATGGAAAGGCGGACTGTGCTTCAGACTGAAGAAGGGTCCTGACCTGAAACCTCGCCTATCCATGAGCTAGAAAGATGGTGCCTGACTCACCAAGTTACTCCAGGCACTGTGAGTCTGGCTGGTATGTTAACCACAGTAGTTGTAAAATTTATCCAGAGTGTAGGTGGCTGACAGGAAAATTAGAGGGGAATTGATGTGCATGTGGGAGAACAGTGAGAGAATGGAAATGGTGAATGTGCTCTGACATATTGCGTATGATGAGCCAAGAGACCTCTCTCTGTGCCATAAAGGAATAAGTCGACCAGAAGCAGACACGGCTGCTTATAATTACAGACCATACAAATGCACAGGCTTATTTTTGGCAAGGCACAATTTATTTTGCGGTCTGGATGCTGATTTGGAAGCCCTGTGCCACAGTGCGTGTGTGTCTTAGCTTTCCAGTCCTGGTGAGCTTGCAGCTTGAGGATGGGCATCCAACTAAAGGCATGGGAATGACTCTCATTCCGTACTAAAAATAACAAGAGGATTAGTGTAGTCGCAAATCTGTGCTTGGTGCTGGAAACCAAAGGAACTTTTGGCTATTTCATCAATCCCACAGAGATGCTCAGTCTCATACACCTGCACTGTGAGGAGGAAGAGAGAAGCCCCAACCCTCTGTCATAGTCTTCAACCTGGCAAATACTTTCACACCTTCCCGGAGTCCATATCAGCATTCAGGCAGAAACTGTCAGCATTTGTTACTTGGCTGAAGATGTGAGTGGGAAAATATTCCTGACCTCTGCTCTTTCCTCAAACACTTTGTTTATTTTTTATTTTTTGCATTTGGCACCTCTGAAACGCTCACATTACACCTCGGTTTTCACCGAGCCCTAAAGAGGCATGGCCCTGAACTGAAGGTGTCAGCAGTGGTCGGCCCTCAGTCGCCAGTAAAGGGGCTGCTGCTCTCCACTTCAAGAAATCCATTGTGGCTGCCTGGGTGAACAGGGGCAGCAGTCCAATGGACGGGGCTGATTGATTTCTCTTATCCTGAATCTGTCAGGGAAGTATGTAACAAATAATGAAATGCATGCAAGTATCAATCTTTGCAAAAGCCACATGCCACCTTTGAGCTAATTAACAGATGATCAAGAAGACAAAACAGCTGAATCCAGACAGCCAATCGTGACGAACATTTCCTGAACTCTGCACTTTAATTGAACGGAGAAAAAAATGTCAACCTTTGTAAATAATTGCCCCTTCCCCCCCTTGTTTCGATTGACATCTTCTTTTTTGTTTTGGATACTTTCTTCCTTCCTTATGTTGTGTTGCTCTCACTGACATGTCATTGAAACCAAAGAGAAAATAATATTTGTCTAGCTACGTTGCCGCCCGAAAAGAATGTTCAGATTTAAAGGCAGATGAAATTGCTTCAAGACTATTCAATGCTTCCCAACACAAAGGTGACCTTTCCCCTCCTTAGTACTGCCACCACACCCCCAACAAACTCTTTGCTAAGACTGAATCTGTTTTGGCACTCCAATAATCTGTGATCCACCTCACTTTCTCTTCTCTTTTCAACTTGTGCTCAGTAGTAATGATTCCACCATGAGGGTCTGAAAACATTCAATTGCCTCAAAAAAGTAGTCCTGGGGCCTCTGGCCTTATATGACTAATTATGCTTGATATTGGAAGATGTAACAGCAAAATCGCAAAATCTCCAATTAATTTGTTAGCAAATGCATTTTTTAACTATTTATTTGATTTACATATGACCCTGACTACATTCCTATTTTATTGTTATAACCATATGTTGCATTTGTCCCAGGCAACATTTTATTGATGTTTTCCTGAACAACATTATTTAATGCTTGGCTACAACTTGCATTGCTCGATATTTTTCAGTACTTTGCACAAAATATTACTTAATATTATTAAGGCCTTAAATTTAATAAGCTGCAATGTTGATTCTGGTTCAATGGAGGCATTCCTGCATCGCAGTCAGCAGCTTGGACTGTTCTCTCAGTAGATAGGAAAGATCCCAGGGCCATTTTCGCAGAACAGGAGGGGAATTTTCACAATGACCGAAATTAATTGCAAATAAAAGAGAGCTCTTGCTGGATAGTCAAGAGCACAGCAGTGAGCGAAGAAAGACGGTTGGATTAAATTGCATGTATTTCAATGCTAGAAGCCTGACAGATAAGGCAGATTAACTCTGATAGGTAATTGCAACTGGAACGTTATAATCATTACAGAAAACTGGTTAAGGGACCTTGTCTTAACTGGCTAGCAGCTTAATGTTCCGTAGAAAACATGGAAAATAGGTGCAGGAGTAGGCCATTCGGCCCTTCGAGCCAGCACCACCACCACCACTCAATATGATCATGGTTTTTCCTCATCTCAGACCTAAATGGCCTACCCCTTATTCTTAAACTGTGCCCCTGGTTCTGGACTCCCCGAACATCGGGAACATTTTTCCTGCATCTAGCCTGTCCAATCCCTTAATAATTTTATATGTTTCTATAAGATCCCCTCTCATCCTTCTAAATTCCAGTCAATATGAGCCCAGTTGATCCATTCTTTAATACAAGCCCAGTCGATCCACTCTTCAGGTTCAATACTGACCTGTTCTGCTATCTGCAAGGAGTTCTCCCAGTGATTGCATGGGTCTTTCTCGGGTACTCCAATATCCTCCCAAGGATTTGCAGATTAATAGCTTAATTGGCTACAGTAAATTATCCTTACTGTGTGAATGAATGTTAGAGTTTGAGTGGAGGGGGTGATAAAAAATAAGTTAGAGTAGGATTAAAGTAAAAAATGAGGACTTGATGATGAGCACTAGCTTGGTGGACCAAAGGGCCTGTCCCATGTATGATGCTGCGGCT
Organism: Rhinoraja longicauda; assembly: GCF_053455715.1. Classification (NCBI taxonomy): domain Eukaryota; kingdom Metazoa; phylum Chordata; class Chondrichthyes; order Rajiformes; family Arhynchobatidae; genus Rhinoraja; species Rhinoraja longicauda. Next base: position 62,738,787 of record NC_135957.1, on the reverse strand, counting down.
CTATATTGGTCCCTCATTACAGAAAGTCAGAATACCATCAATTATCTGTATCTGTAAAATCATACCATTTGATAACATTTGCAGATAATTTTATGTAATCAACTTATTATTCAAATTTATACAATTATACATCTAATCAAATGCAAACATGCTTATTTTCTTGGTATTCTCAGTAAAAGCACTTCACCACACAGTCTTTTTAATATCTCTGAAGTGTCTACTTCAGACACTTGTGATTTTTGTAAACTATCTCTTCACTTTGGTCTTGCGCATATTTGGCTTGGCATGCTTTTCCATAATTGTTGCATTAACGTAATTATCTCCATACGTTTAAATGAATTGAATGTAATTCATGGTTTACTTAAACCTGAACACAAACATGTAATGATTGTAACTGATAATCACAACAAATACAATGGAATAATGCACTTGGCACAGCATGAAATATGCAGTGCATTCAGAAAGTATTCAGACCCCTTCACTTTTTCCACATTTTGCTATGTTACAGCCTTATTTTAAAATGGATTAAATTCATTTTTTAAGCATAAATCTACACACAATACCCCATAATAAAAAAGCGAAAACAGATGTTCAGAAATTTTTGCAAAGTAATTAAAATGAAATAACTGAAATATCATATTTACATAAGTATTCAGACCCTTTACTCAGTACTTTGTTGAGGCACCTTTGGCAGCGATTACAGCCTCGTCTTCTTGGGTATGACGCTACAAGCTTGGCACACCTGTATTTGGGTAATTTCTCCCATTCTTCTCTGCAGATCCTCTCAAGCTCTGTCAGGTTGGATGGGGAGCGTTGATGCACAGCCATTTTCAGGTCCCTCCAGAAATGTTCAATCGGGTTCAAGTCAGGGCTTTGCCTGGGCCACTCGAGGACATTCACAGACCTGTCAAGAAGCCACTCCTGCATTGTCTTGGCTGTGTGCTTAGGGTCGTTGTCCTGTTGGAAGGTGAACCTCTGCCCCAGTCTGAGGTCCAGAATGCTTTGGAGCAGGTTTTCATCAAGGATCTCTCTGTCCTTTGCTCCGTTCATCTTTCCCTCGATCCTAACTAGTCTCCCAGTTCCTGCTGTTGAAAAACATCCCCACAGCGTGATGCTGCCATCACCATGCTTTACCAGAGGTATGGTATTGACCAGGTGATGAGCAGTGCCACTTGGCATTCAGGCTAAAAGGTTCAATCTTGGTTTCATCAGACCAGACTATCTTGTTTCTAATGGTCAGATAGTCCCTTAGGTGCCTTTTGGCAAACTCCAAGCGGGCTGTCATGTGCCTTTTACTGAGGAGTGGCTTCTGTCTGGCCACTCTACCATTATGGCCTGATTGGTGGAGTGCTGCAGATATAGTTGTCCTTCTGGAAGGTTCTCCCATCTTCACAGAGGAACTCTGGAGCTCTGTCAGAGTGACCATTGGGTTCTTGGTCACCTCCCTGACCAAGGCCCTTCTCCCCCGATTGCTCAGTTTGGCTGGGCGGCCAGCTCTATGAAGAGTCCTGGTGGTTCCAAAGTTCTTCCATTTAAGAATGACAGAGGCCACTGTGCTCTTCGGGAACTGCAATGCTGCAGAAATTGTTTTATACCCTTCCCCAGATCTGGGTCTCGACACAATCCTGTGTCGGAGGTCTACGGACAATTCCTCCGTCTTCATAGTTTGATTTTTCTCTGACATGCACTGTCAACTGTGGGACCTTATTCAGACAGGTGTGCGCCTTTCCAAATCATGTCCAATCAATTTAATTTAATTTACCACTGGTGGACACCAATCAAGTTGTAGAAACACCTCAAGGATAATCAATGGAAACAGGATGAACATAAGTTCAATTTTGAGTGTCATAGCAAAGGGTTTGAATAGTTATGTAGATGTGATATTTCAGTTATTTCTTTTTAATTATTTTGCAAAAATTTCTAAACACCTGTTTTTGCTTTTTTATTATGGGGTATTGATGATAAGAAAAATGAATTTAATCCATTTTAAAATAATGCTGTAACGTAGCACAATGTGGAAAAAGTGAAGGGGTCTGAATACTTTCTGAATGCACTGTATGGATATAATATCTACTTCTCTTGCCTTTTGGAATCCTCCATCATCATCCCTTTGTTTTCATGCTTCATCCTTCCACTCCTCCAAATCATGAAGCACTTGATTTTTCTTTTTTACTTTTTACTTTTTTAGTCTTTGCTTGTAATCCATCCATCACTTTTCCTTTTGAAGCAAGTATCATGGGCTCTGCAACCTCCAGAATAGTCCACCTACAGTTCTGCTGCATTGAAGCTACAGAACACACCAAGAGGACCCAGCATTGCAAATGTCATAATCTTCCATTGCCTGGATTATGAAAGAAAATGCTGGTCTTAATTCATGCTTTGTTCATGAATTAACTGTTCTCTGTCTGAATAATCCAGAGCAACACTGAAGCAATATAGCTGCACATAATCTACAGGATCACAGTAATGTTTTGGGTCATTCTTATCATCTGTCTCATGTTTACACTAACCTTTGTCTTCATCTTCTTTCAAAGGTTTATTTCAGAGTGTAGACTTCTTTCTGATCCACTGAGTTACTCCAGCATTTTGTGTCTATCTTCGGTGTACACCAGCATCTGCAGTTCCTTCCTACACATTTAACCTACATTTTCAGTACTGTTTCTAGCACTGTCATCATTCCTGGTGTGCATGTGAACTTTAGGTTTTTCTCAGTCACTGCTTGTGGTTTCTATCAGCACCACTGCTCTTTTCTCTGACAAACATTGACTAACATTGTTCGGGATTATGCGTTCCTTTAATCTGCATATTTTTATCTTGTGCCACCTCTGTCAGTTCCTTTGTCACCAGTGCTCCATCTTAACCATTATCAAGGGTAGCATCTGTCAGAACTGCTCTCTCAACTGAAATACGCACTTTTACGTGTCCGGGTGTCAGTCATCTTGAATATACCATCCATAATATGGTAATCTGTCTTGGGCAGAGCTGTTCCCAAACCAAACAGTGATGCCACCCAACAGTATCCTTTCTATGGTGCATCTGTAGAACTTTGTGAGAGTCATTGGAGATGTGTCGAAAATAGAGGCTTTGATGTGCCTTCTTGGCTATTGCATCAATATGGTTGGTCCCTGACCGATCATTGCTAATATTAATGCCAAGGAACCTGAAGCTCTCAACCATTTCCACTTCGGCACCATTGATGCTGATTGTGGCATGTACTCCACCATAATTCCTGATAACCAGCTCCTTCATCTTGCTGACATTGAGGCGAGGTTGTTGTCCTGACACCATGTTATCCTTATCTCCTTCCTGCACTCTGTCTCATGATTGTTCATGATTCAGCCCACCACAGTGGTGTCATCTGCAAAATTGTAGACGGGGTTAGAGCCGAATGGAGTTGTGAATGCCCTTGTTTACAGTTTACATATCATGACTGTGATCCTACAGATAACCTGCCAACCATGTCTTTTCAGTGTTGCTCAGGGGGACCCAAACTGAGAACAGTTAGTCCGTGATAAAGAACAGGAATTTCAAATCAGCATTTTCCTTCATAATCCTGCTATGGAAAATCATGACCTTGATGATTTTGTCTGAAGAAGGGTCTCGACCCGAAACGTCACCCATTCCTTCTCTCCCGAGATGCTGCCTGACCTGCTGAGTTACTCCAGCATTTTGTGAATAAATCGATTTGTACCAGCATCTGCAGTTATTTTCTTATATTATGACCTTGATGATGTTGGGTCCTCTCGGGGTAAAGCTGTTTTGGGCCTCATCTCATCAGAAATGATCCATCTCTCTTTCCATCCTTTCTGCAATATAACATTAACTTGTTTTTTTTTTTCTTTTCCTAGTTCCTCAAAATATTAACTCTGTTTCTCTTTCCACGGATGCAGGTTGTGATTTCAGCATTTTGTATTTTAATTGCAGATTTCCAACATATGCAGTTTTGTCGAATGTTCACACCGCCCTGGATATCTTTCTCCTGTTCTTCACGGGCAGCAGCAATGAAATAAGTACCACTTTAATGTACTTCATCGGTATTTCAGCAAGTACTGTTGAACATTATTGAAAGCAGCAACTATCAAACTAAACAGCAGCATCTGGTACAATATAGCCATGCATTGTTGAGATCCTCATTTACTGGAGGTATACTCCAAGTCATGCTGTAAACATTACTGCATTTCTGAACAACACAACAGACACTCATTAAAAATATTTTAACAGATCGCGATCAACTTGATTTTAATTCAGCATATTTCTATTCAAATCGCTTCTGAATAGCATTCTTGGTGAAAGTTTTTTTTTGTCACAGAAGTAGTTAATGTGATTTCTCTGTGAATGTGTGACTCCGGGGGGGCAATAATCTGTGATATTACAAGCTGTTAACCAAAAAAAAGCTAGTTATAACATATATAATGTCTTCTCTCTTGGCCGGGTGCTTATTTGTACAATGTTGGCATTGCTGACTAGGTCAGCATTTAATACCACCTATTTTGCTCTGGAGACAGTAATGCTGAGCTATCTCCATGACCTGTTGCAATGTAGGCCGACTCTGCTGCTGGGGAGACAGTCCAGGATTTTGACCCAACAATGATGAATATGTCATGGTTGCCTCCCAAATCAGAATGGTATGGGGCAAGGAGCACAGCAAATCAGCAGCTACCCTTTCTTGTCCTTAAAGTGTTGGGGATCAAAAGACTGCAAGGAACTGTGAAAAAGATAGTCTGGTGTGTGTTGCAGAGCACTACATCTATAATACAACAGAAATGGTGGGAGGGAGCATTTAAATGTGTTTGGAATGCAGTGATGCCCATCTTCTTGGGTGTTATTGGAGCTACAACATCCAGGAGATTATGCACTTGTCTATCACTGTAATCAACTATCATACTGTTGCTGGAAAGGTTTTGGAGAGTCAGGAGATGAGCTATACTCTTCTGGATACCTGTTCTTATAGTCACAATATTTTAACATTTAGTTAAATGTTAAGGTAAAGTGGTTACCTTGACTCCTTTTGGAGAGAGCCATTGCCTGACACTTGCAAAGTGCAGTATTCATTGGAACAACTCTGAACAATGCATGTATAGTCATGATCTTATAATAATGAGGTGTACAATTATGGCATGCCTATCTCCTTCTCATCAGTTCAGATAAGACAAGCTAATAACGCATTTTGTTTTCACAGCTAAAATTTGACTCAGTAGGAACAAATTTGGGACACTATTCTTTACAGCAGCACGGCATTCTAAGAGAACTTGATTTATGAGAGGAATAGATCTGGTAGATGCACAGTCTCTTGCCCAGAGTAGGGGAATCGAGGACCAGAGGACATAGGTTCAAGGTAAAGGGGAAAAGATTTAATAAGAATCCGACGGGTACGTTTTTCACACAAAGGGTGGTGGATGTATGGAACAATCTGCCAGAGGAGGTAGTTGAGGTTGAGACTATCCCATCATTTAAGAAACAGTTAGACAGGTACATAGATAGGACAGGTTTGGAAGGATATGGACCAAGCGCAGGCAGGTGGGACCAGTGTAGCTGGGACATTGTTGGCCGGTGGGGGCAAGTTGGGTTGAAGGCCCTGTTTCCATACTATGACTCTATGGCTCTAACTTGTCCTTAAAACATGAGGAAAAATTGGGAGGAGGAAAGAGTCCATGGGCACATAGCTTAAACAGTCCTATTGGTAAAGGCAGCCTAGGTCAAAAAGCATGAGACACACTGTGGCATTAGGAGAGAAGGATCGTAAAATGACCAAACGTTGGCGGTTTATTTTTGTTTTGTTTAGTTTAGTGTATTATTGTCATGTGAAAAGTTTTTGTTGTGTGCTCTCCAGTCATAGAAAAGGCTATACATGATTGAATCAAGCCGTTCACTCTGTACAGATAAAGGATAAAGAGTCCACCATTTAGTTCAGGATAATGTCCAATAAAGTCCGATTAAAGATAGTTCAAAGGTCTCCATTGAGGTAGATGGGAGGTCAGGACCACACCCTAGCTGGTGAGAGGACGGTTCATTACACTGATAATAACTGGGAAGAAACTGTCCCTGAATCTGGAGGTGCACATTTTTCAAACTTCTGTCCCTCTCGCCTGATGGGAGAGGGGGGGGGGGAAGAGGGAGTGACTGGGGTGAAACTGATCCTTGACTATGCTGGTGGCCTTGATGAGGTATCGTGATGTGTAGATGGAAGGGGAGTTGGTTTGCTTGATGGCTTGGGCTACATCCACAACTCTGCAATTTCCAGCGGTCTTGGATGTTATAAATAAATTGATTATATAAAATCACATGGAAGACATCTGCCAACACAAGGTGGAAGAACTAGGCTCTGAGTCATAATATTTGTGTCCCCCATTTTTTAATTGGTGTGTCTAGGTCAGTGTGGGTCTGAAGTTTACTTGTAGCATCCAGAGAAGCACATCTGTTCCTTCTGCTCAAAAAATAATAATTCAGGGAATGTTTATTTCTCTCTCTACTTGTTAAAATATTTTAACTTTATCTGTATACTGCAGATGGCTTGATTGTAATTGTGTATAGTCTTTTCTTTGACTGGATAGCACACAGACAAAACCGTTTCATTGTACCTTAGTACACGTGACAATAATAAACTAAATTAAATTTCAGCTTAAGTTACTGTATCATTATTTGTTATAATATGTTGTGTGTTTATAAAGAAGACTTGTTGAGGGCTGAATGAGCTATTCTTTAAATGATTAATCAACATTTTTTGATTTTCAAAGTTGCTGTCTCTTACATCACAATAAAAAAAGATAGAGAGAGAAATAGTAGCAGATTTTCTGAATGCACTCAAGATAATTACAAGAGTAACCACAAGCCAATTTAATTCACTATTGGTTCCATTATCAGGTATGAAGTGGTGGATCTCTTATATTTTTGCTTTAAGCCTAATTTTGATAAGATGAGGAAGAATTTGACTGCAAGAGAGTAAATCAGTTGTGAATCTATAGCCCAACAGTGGAGCTATTCAAGAAGGTAATTAGGAGATCACACAACCAGAATATAATAAGCAGAAGGGGCACTCTGGAAATGCAGGCATGCCCATGAAAATGGTTTCGGACTGGTATTAAGCGTAAGGAGAAGGGACAAAGCATAGTAGCAAGAATGACGGCTGGAAGGATTATTGCAAGTAACAAAAGAAGAATACATGGGAAGAATAATGAAAGCAAAGACAGAGTATGGAAAAAGGACTGATGTTATTAAAAGCAACAATGGAGATTTTTTTTGTAAGTACTTTAAGTAAAAGAAAGCGGCGATGTGGGTATTGGACTTACTAAGAGCTGATTTGGTACAATAAAGTAGAGGACTAGGCTGTGATGAAGCAAGTAAAAGAATATTTTACTTCAAACTCACCATGGAAAACATTACAATGGCAGAGGTCTGGGAAGACCAAAGATTTATGAAGGGAAACACTAATAAGGATTAGTATCAAAAGAAAAACTGAAATGGACAAATGAATGGTTTTAGAATTATACAAACCTCCTGGTTTCCATTTGCTGGGATTAAGAGAAATGAACAAGAAAACTGAAAGTAGGTTAGGTTACACTTTGGTCATTTGTACTCTCAGAAAGTAATTTTGGCTATCAGGAGTACAGACTGTAGATTCAGAAGCTGAGGTGAACTTTTGATATCAAACGAGCATTGGTAAACATCGTATGGTGCTGGATACACAGATACCTTTTAAGAGTAAAGCAAGAACATATGCTGGAAATCTAGTAATGACCCTTAATAAGCCAACTTTTCAAAAGTAAGTTACAAGGCACGATTGACACAACTAAGCCACTGCAGTTAAGTTTATACGTTTGTGACTTAAACAGTAGGAAAGAATATAAGTAACTCCTCATCTAAAATAAGTGAACTTTTGATATTTTGAAGGTTAAACAAATCAGTAGAGTAATTCATTCGGGTTAATCCAGAACAAGGGCCATTGCCTGAAAACTTAATTAAACATGGTGAAAGTCAATTTGGGAAAGAAATATCAATAGTGATGATAACATGACATGTGCTGCCCCATAAGGTCGAATGAAAGTTTATGTGGGCATTTGGTAGCAAATATATATGTATTTGGGAAACAATTGCACCGAGAAATATTAACAAAAACAAATATTTAAAATTGAAATGAAGCCGTTTCAAGAGGCAGAATACTTAATCCTGCTTCTTAGAAACATAGAAACATAGAAAATAGGTGCAGGAGGAGGCTATTCGGCCCTTCGAGCCAGCACCATCATTCATTGTGATCATGGCTGATCGTCCCCAATCAATAACCCATGCCTACCTTCTCCCCATATCCCTTGATTCCACTAGCCCCTAGAGCTCTATCTAACTCTCTATTAAATCCATCCATTGATTTGGCTTCCACTGCCCTCTGTGGCAGAGAATTCCACAAATTCACAACTCTCTGGGTGAAAAAGTTTTTTCTCACCTCAGTTTTAAATGGCCTCCCCTTTATTCTAAGACTGTGGCCCCTGGTTCTGGACTCGCCCAACATTGGGAATATTTTTCCTGCATCTAGCTTGTCCAGTCCTTTTATAATTTTATATGTTTCTATAAGATCCCCTCTCATCTTTCTAAACTCCAGTGAATACAAGCCTAGTCTTTTCAATCTTTCCTCATATGACAGTCCCACCATCCCAGGGATCAATCTCGTGAACCTACGCTGCACTGCCTCAATTACAAGGATGTCCTTCCTCAAATTAGGAGACCAAAACTGTACACAATACTCCAGATGTGGTCTAACCAGGGCCCTATACAACTGCAGAAGAACCTCTTTACTCCTATACTGAAATCCTCTTGTTATGAAGGCCAACATTCCATTAGCTTTCTTCACTGCCTGCTGTACCTGCATACCAACTTTCAGTGACTGGTGTATAAGGACATCCAAGTCTCGCTGCACCTCCCCCTTACCTAACCTAACACCATTGAGATAATAATCTGCCTCCTTGTTTTTGCTGCCAAAGTGGATAACCTCACATTTATCTATACTATACTGCATCTGCCTCGCATCTGCCCACTCACTCAACCTGTCCAGGTCACCCTGATTCTAAAATCAGGATTTGTGTCAATTCTTCCTGAATGGCCCAAAGATTTTGATCTCATGGTCCTGTTTCCCTGAACCTTATTGACAGTCAATCCTGCAGTTCATACTTGCCCAATCACGTCTGAATTTTACACAATAAGGGAACAATGATTTAATCCTCTCCCTGTTGAATACTCACCAGCTAATATCTTGCATTTATATTTTGTAACTCTTCTTGAAATCATGGCATTCTTGCCTTTTAACTACCTGGATTCATTTTTCATACCTGATCTAACACTTTCCTTTCAGGTTAAAATATGACAATCTGATATTCAAACTAATCACTTGGATAAAGCTCACCTTGCCCACAGGCCACACCATCGGGGAAAATGTTACAGATGCACGGGTGGCAGTAATTCATTTTCTCCATTTATTGATTTTGTCAGGACTGACATGATTCACCTTTCATTCTACCTTACTTGTAAAATACATTCCTTTATGTATAAGTCACCTGTTCCAGACAGAAGGTTTTGCATATAAAAAAGAGCCACAACCAACAAATGCAGGTAAGGTGGATAGTTTTTGTAGGATGTCAATCTGCTTATTGATTCATCGAAAGCCTGATGTATCGAAAAGTGGAAAACATAGAATATTGGTCATCTGTAGCCTTGATCATCAAGAATAATGACCATCCATCTTAGGAATATCTACCCGAAGACATCTGGGGAATTGGTCCCTGAAAGCTCATTGTTTGTTTTGAATGAAGCATTCTGCACTACTGTGCTAAATGTATTTGAGGGCCATTTAATATGAACAGAAATTAATTTACTTTTAAACTCTGGCACTAAGAATCTTGAAATTTGAAAGTTGGAACAAAATAGAATGGTGCTCAACTTACAAACTTCCTCTGTTGTTGCTGCATGGAAGATTTCTCTTGTCACATGCCTGAAACAAAAACTTCAAGATGTCATTGTGGAAGAAAACACAAAGGCAGTGTGATCTTAAGAAAGGATTCCGTGTCCTCACGAATGAATTACAAAACGAAACCTGTAAGACTCACTTTATCTGTTTCTCTGATAGACTACGTTAAATGTAATAACCTTGTTCTCTCACATTAGTGGCAGTCAACCTCATAAGAGTTTATCAATGTTATAACAATGTCATGACGATTTTACCAGAAAACAAACAGAGCTTTAATGCACATATGTGGCAGGTGAGAGGTTTTTTCATCACGTACAGAAGTGACAGCCAGATAAAAAACATAGCTTTACACAACCATCTCCAGTGGAAAATGAGAATTAGACATTTCTTCTCCCGGCATTGAATTTAATAATTTTCTGCAGTTGCTTTGACGATAGGCATCAGCTCCATTCTTCTCCATTGCATGTAACTGAATCTGAACCAAGCTATTAATAATGTTGGTATTGTGTCTCAGCCCTAAATGGGTTCTGCGTCTCATACCCTTGACATTGCCATGAGCTTTCACGTTCACCTCTGCCTTAGAGACCATATTATGCTCTTGAAGATAATAATAAGATTAAAGGAAGTCAGCGATCTATAGTCCATTTTCCTAAATCAGGATATCAGAAACTAATTCCAACTTTTACTATTAATTCGGTCTCAAAAGATAAATTACGTTTTCCTGTTTTGATAAACAATCTATAAAATTGATGCTTCAGGCTGGATATCATTGTCCAAGTTAAAATTATTAACACATTATTGCCTTCTGAATATCCAATTTAAGAAAACAATGAAAAGGATGTTTGTAATGGGGTATTATTTATGTTATTTCTTGCAAACTGTGCTGTTCTAGCTTCAATTATAGCTGTCATAGACAATAGACAATAGACAATAGACAATAGACAATAGACAATAGGTGCAGGAGTAGGCCATTCAGCCCTTCGAGCCAGCACCGCCATTCAATGCGATCATGGCTGATCACTCTCAATCAGTACCCCCTGCCTGCCTTCTCCCCATACCCCCTCACTCCGCTATCCTTAAGAGCTCTATCCAGCTCTCTCTTGAAAGCATCCAATGAACTGGCCTCCACTGCCTTCTGAGGCAGAGAATTCCACACCTTCACCACTCTCTGACTGAAAAAGTTCTTCCTCATCTCCGTTCTAAATGGCCTACCCCTTATTCTTAAACTGTGGCCCCTTGTTCTGGACTCCCCCAACACAAAATGGTGGAGTAACTCAGCGGGACAGGAAGAATCTCTGGAGAGAAGGAATGGGTGACGTTTGGGTTGAGACCCTTCATCAGACTGAGCAGTCCATTCTCAACTGTCATCTGTCATGCAAGTCAATTGTAGTCTTCATATTTTTTTTAAGCAGTTTGAAAGATGTCATTTTGACTTCAATGAATGTACTGCTGCCCTAATATAGCTCAAATGTCAAGGCTTGAGTTGCTATTACTTTATTGATTCATCACTTAGTAAATACAAGTAGTGTGACAGGCAGGGTAAATCCTTTCATACTTTCTGTCACCTGGTCTGGTGCCATTCTCTCATCACAGAGACTATCCATATAATGTGCCATTTTATATGGAATAGTTATTCCAAAATGAGCCTCCTGTATATATATATATATATTTTTTATTTTTTTTTTAAACGTGACACTGTTTATATTTATCTGCATTTGACAACATTCAGTACCTAATCACAATCATGCTCACAAGCTTGTAAAAGACATGTTTATGAATGTTTGCATTTGTAACAAAACAAACTTATTTTTAAAGCCTTCTTGAAGGTTCTCACATGGGTATAATCTTTGAAAACTCACCCTGGTAAGGATGTTGAGAATGGACTGCTCAGTCTGATGAAGGGTCTCAACCCAAACATCACCCATTCCTTCTCTCCAGAGATGCTGCCTGTCCCGCTGAGTTACTCCAGCATTTTGTGTCTATGCTCAGAACACAACACGTTTTTAACTTGTATAAATGATGCAGCAATACAATGTGCATTGAATGAGGTCTGTGCTTTAAATGTCACTATTTTCTTATTTGGTTTGGTGAATTACTACAAAATTGCACTGTAAAGAAAACTCAACCACGCAGTAATTCTAGATCAGTGTCTATTGGTTAGAATTAAGAAACAAGACAGGAGCTATTATGCCACTGGGTATATAACATAGGTCACCAATAATGGGAAGGAAATGTTGAGCAACCTTGCAGGCAAGCTTGTTGAGGGTGCAAGAACTACAGAATTGTGATAAACGGGGGTTTCCGCTGTCTCAAGTCAGGTTAGATTATTAACTGTAAAGGACAAAGCAGAAAACAACAGATGAGAAAACATTCTTAATTAACATCAAAGGCTGCAGCGGTGTGTTTAGTGCTGAAAGAAGAAATCGGACAATGGAGCACATCTCAACAGGAGAGCAAATGGGGAAAAATGACTGCAATAGCACAAGCAATAGCAATGTTTTTAAAAAGGTGAAAATAGATAGGGGCATCAAAATTTAGGATTTGAATTAGTTTGAACTCATTGGAAAATCATAGCAGCCCATGTTTACGTGTTTCATGACCGCATTAATGATCTGGAGCAAGGAACGAAATGTAAAGTTTCCAAGTTTGTTGATGATATAAAAACTGGTTGAAGGCCGTTTTGTGATGAGGATCCGAGCAAATAAAGTTTAATGTGGGGAGGTGTGAGGCCATGCATCACACAAGGGGAATCAAAAGGCAGATTATTATATAAACGGAGAGAGACTGCAAATAGAGATCAAGGTGTTTTTAGTGCACAAATCATCTTATTAGTGGACAGATCCAACAATGAGTTAAGAAGGCATGTGACATTTTGCATTGAAAAGGTTGGAGTGTAAGAATAGAGAGGTTTAGTTACAGTGGTGCAGGGCAATAGTGAGGCCACACTTTGCAGACAGTATAGTGGCGCAGCCAGTGGAGCTGCTGCCTCGCAGCGCCAGAGACCTGAGCTCGATCCTGACCTCAGACGCTGTCTATGTGGAGTTTGCACATTCGCCTTGTGACCGTGTGGGTTTCCACTGGGTGTTCTGGTTTCATCCCACATCCCAAAGACGTGGGGGTTTATAGGTTGATTGGCCTCTGGAATTGCCCCGAGTGTGTGAGGAGTGAATGAGAAAGTGAGATAACATTCATATGAATGGGTGATCGATGGTCGGCCTGGACGCGGTGGGCCAAAGGGCTTGTTTCCATGCTGTACCTCTAAAATAAACTGTGTTGTCTTTACCTAAAAAGGAATAGTAGCATTGGAGATAGTTCAAAGGGGATTCACCAGTTCGAGAAGACTGCCCTATCAATGCTGGCTAGACAGTTTGAGTCTGTATTCCTTGGAGTTTAGAAGAATAAATTATAACTTTATTCCAAGGAGACGTCAGTGTAGTTGGTAAGATGTGCTTTTTCTGACTGGTAGAGTCATGAGCAAGGGGACATGGGTGCAAAATAAGGGGCTGATCATTTAAAACTTAGCTGCATAGACATTTCTTCTCTCAGAAAATAGCGAATCTCGGTAAATTCTCTAGTCCTGAGGGTGGTGGGGATTGTTTGGTATCTTAAAGATGGTGATAGGTAAATATTTGAAAGATTGAGGTATTGAAGATATGGGGAATGGGCACAGAGGAATAGTTGATGCCTGCACAGATTAGCCATGATCATATTGAATGACCGGGCCAGCATGAAGGGCAGAGTGGCCTTTATCTGCTCCTATTTTCTTGCCTTCACGTATTTATAATAATAATAATAATAATGCATTACATTTATATAGCGCTTTTCTAAACACTCAAAGACGCTTTACAGGGTTTACTAAAACATAGAGAAGAAAATAAATAGATAAATAAGTAAACGAACAGAAAAGGAAAAAGAAGGTGAGGTGATGGTCAGTGGTTGAAGGCAGTGCTGAACAGGTGAGACTTCAGTGATGTTTTGAATGTGGTGAGTGAGGAGGAGTCTCTGACGGTTTGGGGTAGTGAGTTCCAGAGGGTGGGAGCAGCGATGGAGAAAGCCCTGTCCTCTTAATTTAGGCATCTTATCATTTCTAGGCTACATACCTTTTCCAGAAGAATAATAGTGTGCTTTATATCTGAAATCTCATACTAATCCTAATGTCTTTCTAAAAAAGATATAAAAGGGATGTAAGAGTTGATACTTTGTAAGATTCACTGCCTGTGACGGTGGTAAACAGAATCAATCAATGCCTTCAGAAGGGAATTGGAAAGGCATTTGAGAGAAAATAATTTGCAGGGCTTTGGGGAAAGTAGCAGAATAGGACTGATGGGATCACTTCACAGGCCATAGACTCAACATGCCAAATGGCTTTCTTCTATGCCGTTACAATCCTCTATGAGCTATCATCGTGTTGGACCTGCAGCTTGCAGATAGATCATTCTGCGTGAAGAGTGCCACAGGATATATGCAACATGCACATATACCAAGGCCCCACCTTCAAGCACATTGAATTGCAGAACATAATTCTGCTTCTAAAAATAACCCATTGGCTAAAAAGGGCCTTAAAGTAAGCAATAGGATAGTCATTTCTAGCACCCTGCTGGACATGATTTACGGTGCATTTTAATATATTTTCACAGTTTTAGAGGAAAATGTTGTCATATTTTAATTCATAGCAGGGATGGTAAACCAATGAACACCAGTTCAAAATTATGGGATAAATAGCTTCCTTTAATATTTGAATCAGTTTGGAAATTATGATTTAGATATTAAGGGGCATATCAAGAAAAAGTTTTCCCTAATTTGGCATGATGTATAGAATACAATATGGGAAAAATTGAAATTATCCCCTTTTATGTACAAAAGAGAGAAGCAAAGCTGAATGGTGAGAAATTGGGTGGGGTTGTTGTTCAAAAGGATTGAAGGCGACACTGCAGGTAAAGCAACCAATGAAGAGAGCAAATTATATGTTAGCTTTTATTACAAGAGGGATATGAGCCAAACGCAAACAGGTGGGACTAGTGTGGATGGGACATTTTGGTTTTCATAGGCAAGTTGTACCTAAGGGCTTTATTCACAAAATGCTGGAGTAACTCAGCAGGTCAGGCAGCATCTCGGGAGAGAAGGAATGGGTGACGTTTCGGGTCGAGACCCTTCTTCAGACTGATCAGTCTGAAGAAGGGTCTCGACCCGAAACGTCACCCATTCCTTTTCTCCTGAGATGCTGCCTGACCTGCTGTTACTCCAGCATTTTGTGAATAAATATCTTCGATTTGTACCAGCATCTGCAGTTATCTTCTTATACTACTTGTTGTACCTAAGGGCCTTTTCCATGCTGTGTGATTCTATGACTCAATGACTCTATGAGTGTTTGAATACAAAAGTAAAGAAGTCCTATTGCAATTGTGCAGTGCATTGGTGAGCTTTGGACCCCTTGCCCAAGAAAGGATGTACTTTCTATACAGAGAGTGCAGCAAAGCTTACCTAATCGTGTTTTGGGAAGGCAGATTTGAGATATGAAGAGTGATCAAGTCGATTAGCTTTGAATTATTTTCAGTTCATAAGAATAAGAGGAGATTTCATTGAAGAAATTCAACACAATTCTTACAGGGCTTAATAGGTTGGATTCATGGAAGATGCAGCCCACGTCAGAGGAGTCAAAAACTAGGGGTCATTTTCTCAGAACAATGGATAGTTATCTTAAGATTGAGATCAGGAGAAATATCCTCATGCAAAGAGTGGTAAATATTTTGAAATTCGTTGTGGGACTTGAATTCATTCAAAACAGAGATTGATAGATTTCTGAATAATAAAGGAATCCAGAGATGTGGCTGAAAGAACAGGATGACCTACTCCTGTTCCTATTTGTAAGGACATTAGTTGGCAATCTTATTCAGAAAGCCCACCTACTCTGTATGTGAGAACTGTAAAAGAAATGCCTGCTGTTGGTAATGATCCTTTAACATGCAATTACTCTGCACATGACAGTTGTAGACCTAGTGAATGACTGGTTGTTGGCTGGGCTATGTGGGACTCAGCTTCCCTGAGGATTCTTACTTTTCAATGAGGTTTCTGGCTTCAATGCAACTCGCCTGCATGCAGAAATCTGGAGAACAGCCTTAAAGCAAAGGATGGCTGAAGTAGGCTTCATTAAATTTATCCTTTCAAGTTTCTTTGTAATAATATGTCCAATGGGAATGCAATCAGAAAGGAATGTAATAAAACACTCATGCTATTTACACAGTGGTATGCAGGTAACTGGGGAGAGAGAGAGAGAGAGAGAGAGAGAGAGAGAGAGAGAGAGAGAGAGAGAGAGAGAGAGAGAGAGAGAGAGAGAGAGAGAGAGAGAGAGCAAAAGGAGAGAGCAAAAGGAGACAACATAGAACAGCACCGCACAGGAACAAGCCATTCAGCTCAGAATGTGAATGCTAAACATAATGCCAAGACCAAGTCTTCTTTGCCAGCACACAATCAATATCCCAATTCGTTGCACATCCATGTGTCTATCCAAAAGCCTCTTAAATACCACAATTGTATCTGCCTTCACCACCATCAATTCCAGGCACCCACCACCTTCTGTGCAAAAAAACTTGCACAACTACCTTAAACTTTTGCCCCTCTCACCTGAAAGCTATGCCCTCTAGTATTTGATATTTATTTGTGAATAATTTATTAATACAAAAAAAACAAGGAACCAAATAGTGGGACAATGGAATCCCACTGGTGACAGTCTCCAAGGCATAAAGATGTAAGATGCATAAATGTAACACAACAAAAGAAAGCAATCTTGTGTCCAATTTGCCATCCCACAATGGATCTTTTTTTTTTTTTCAGCCTGCCTTGAAGGGCCTACTCAAAAGTATTGCTGAATATCATACCTCAAACACAGTGCCCTCAAATCAAATTAATTAGACAATATTTCCCCTCAACAAATCCATGCTGACCACTCCTGATTACTGTTTTTCTCAATAAAGACTTATAGTTTAGAAACATAGAAACAGAAAATAGTGCAGGAGTAGGCCATTTGACCCTTCGATATGATCATGGCTGATCATCCAAAATCAGTACCCCGTTCCTGCTTTCGACCCATATCCCTTGATTCTGTTAGCCCAAAGAGCTATATCTAATTCTCTCTTGAATACATCTCTTACAATCGACGCCAATAATTTGCCTACAACTGAAGTCAAACTAATTCAAATCTAATTGTTCAATTTAGTCTTTCCTTCCTATTCAAATAGCAAGAAAATTTTGACAGCTCTCCAATTCTTTGGCAGGAGTCCTGTAACCAGGGAGGATTGAAACCTTGAATTTTGAGCCACCACCATTTCTTCCTTGTTTCTTTAAGAACCTGGGATAAATTTCAAAGATCCAAAACCCTGTTAATATTCATTATTCACTAAATATAACCCTTCAATATTTCAAATGCATCTTCTTTAACTGCAACGTTAACAGCAAAAGTCACTCCCTTTTTTTGTTGACAGCCTCAAAGAATGTTGTTAAGAGCATTACTCACATCTTCCGCCTCCACACAGGAGTCATCTTTTTGGTCTTTAATCAGCCCAGTTCTCTCCTTATTTGTCCTCTTGATCTTTATCTACTAATAAAACATCACTGGATTTTCTTTTGTATTACTTGCCAACATTTGTCATACCCTGTCTTGGCTTTGTAAATTTCTCACTTCATTTAACATCTACATTTTCCAAAGTATTTCCCATCTTTTGCTGCCTTAAGCTCTTGGCGTCTAATATAAGCTTTCTTTTGTTGTCTTACATTTTATGCCTTATTTTATACATTTTATGCATCTTACATTTTATGCATCTTACATTTATGTCCTTTATCCATCTTGTTATGCAGTTAACTGAACCATCCTACAAAAACTACTAGAGAGCAGTCCTGAGCTACCATTCACCTCATTGAACACCCTTGGACTTTCCTTGGTCGGACTTTACTGGACTTTTCTTGCACTAAACGTTATTCATCTTATTCCCTTTATCAAGTATCTGTAATCTGTGGATGGCCCGATTGGAGTCATGTTATGGCGAGTCCGAAAACTTGTTGGTTGTAGAAGAAGTTTATTGCAGCCGCAATATTCGAATACAGAGTTAAACAACAAGGTAAAGGACAACCATCAAAAACTTACTGTCTTCTTCGAAGACTTCGCCGAACTGAACATTTCGGGCGCCAAAAGCGCACATGACCACGCTGGCCAATCAGCGATGTCGCTCCCTGGACCAATCCCCATGGTCGCGTTCACACGTGACCTCGCTGGCCAATCTGAGGGTTCGACGACCTGGACCATTCTCTATGGTCGCTACATGACCCCCCCCAGAACCCGAGGTACGGAACCTAGCAGAGAGCCGGATTTCACGACCATAACGAGTACGGAGAGGGACAGCCTGAACCACAGGAGCCGGGGGTTCCGGACTTGGAGGAACTGCCGGAACGGGGGGTCCTGGAGGATCTGCCGGAACGGGGGGTCCTGGAGGAACTGCCGGAACGGGGGGTCCTGGACTGAGCGGAACTAACGGAGGTTGGCCTCTCCTAGGGGTTTGACCGACCAGGACTGGTTGATCCGGATCCAAGTGTGCAGGTTTGAGCCGGGACACCGAGACGAGCTCACTCTTGCCGCACATGTCTAAGGTGAAGGTAGCCGTTCCCTTACGCAAAACCCGGAACGGCCCTTGATAGACCCTCTGCAACGGGGCGCGATGGGAATCTTTTCGCAGAAAAACAAACTCGCAGTCCTTCAGGGAAGGCGGTTCATGTACCATGGGACACCCATGACGTGAAGTCGGAACTGGAGCCAGGGAGCCCACCCGTTCCCGGAGAGATGCTAACACTGATGGGACTGTAGGCAGCTGGTATGAAGGGTCCGGAAACAAATCTCCGGGTACTCGAAGTGTCGAGCCATATACTAGCTCCGCGGACGACGCACCGAGATCTAGCTTAGGAGCAGTCCGGATGCCCAAAAGAACCCAGGGGAGCTGGTCTACCCAGTCCGGGCCTTCAAGCCTTGCACTGAGGGACGCCTTAAGTTGACGGTGGAACCTTTCTACAAGTCCATTTGCCTGGGGGTGATATGCAGTAGTGGGTTGTAACTTGGAACCGTACAGTTCTGCGAGCGCGGCCCAGAGGGACGAAGTGAACTGCGGCCCTCTGTCAGTGGTAATAACTGCCGGGACCCCGAAACGAGCTACCCAATGGAGGGCCAAAGTCCTGGCACAAGACGCTGACGAAATATCAGACAATGGGAAAGCCTCTGGCCACCGGGTGAACCGATCCACCACCGTGAGGAGGTGGGTGTAGCCCCGGGAGGAAGGCAAAGGCCCGACTAAATCCACATGGATGTGGAAAAAACGAACTGCTGGGACCTCGAAATCCTGTACGGGGGGCTGGACATGGCGCTGGACTTTAGCGGTCTGACAGGGAACGCAGGAACGCACCCAACCCGCTACCTGTTTCCGTAGGCCATGCCAGACAAACCGAGCTGCTACCAAAGCAGAGGTGGAACGGATGGACGGGTGCGCCAGCCCATGAATGGCATCGAAAACCCGGCGCTGAAGGGAGGGCGGTACTACCGGCCTGGGACGGGGAAGAGAAACATCGCACCAGACTTTTGTGCCTTCCGACCCGCAGGCTACCTGAGCCAACTTCAATCCCGAAGTGGTGGACTGGTATGCCGAAGCGGTATCCGCTAGAAGCTGTGCCTCCGCAAGCTCCTGGGGATCCACCTCGCAGTCCACCGCCGAAATAGGGGAAAAAGCAGGTCTAGACAGGGCGTCAGCAACGGCATTAAGCTTACCCGCGACATGACGGACATCGGTGATAAATTCGGAGATAGCAGTCAGGTGCCGCTGCTGGCGGGCCGACCATGGGTCAGACAATTTGAAAAATGCAAATGTTAATGGTTTGTGGTCCGTAAAGGCCACAAATGGGCGGCCCTCAAGGAAGTACCTGAAATGACGAACAGCTAAATAGAGGGCCAGAAGCTCTCTGTCAAATGGTCTATACTTCAGCTCAGCCGAATTTAGTTGCCGGCTGAAAAACGCCAAAGGCTGCCAACGGCCACCGACCTGCTGCTCCAAGACCCCGCCCACCGCCACGTCAGAGGCGTCAACCGTCAGGGCCGTGGGGGCGGAGGGGCTCGGGTGGACCAACATGGTGGCGTCTGCCAAGGCTGCCTTAGCTGCTGTAAAAGCCGACTCTGCGGCCAGGGACCATATCAACTCTACCGGTTTTCCCGCAAGGCACTGGAAAAGCGGGCGCATGACCCGCGCAGCTGCCGGAACGAACCGATGGTAGAAATTAACCATGCCTACGAACTCCTGTAGTCCTTTTACTGTGGTGGGCCTGGGAAATGCCCGGATAGCCTCCACCTTCTCGGGCAAAGGGGAGGCGCCGGCAGGGGTAATTCTGTGCCCTAGAAAATCAAGAGAAGGGAGGCCGAATTGACACTTGGAGGGTTGGATAATGAGCCCGTGGTCTTGGAGCCGCTGGAACACAGTCCGCAAGTGGACCTGGTGTTCCTGCACTGGGGCTGGCGACCAGGATGTCATCTAAATATATAAACAAAAAGGGTAAACCCCGGCCCACACGGTCCATCAGTCGTTGGAAAGCCTTTGCCGCGTTCTTTAAACCGAAAGGCATACGCAACCATTCAAACAACCCGAACGGGGTAATCGTTGCAGTTTTCTGTATGTCCTCCGGTCGCACCGGAATCTGGTGGTATCCTCGCACCAAATCGATTTTGGAGAACACCACCGCTCCTTCCAGCCCAGACGAAAAGTCCTGTAGGTGCGGTATGGGGTAGCGATCAGCCGTGGTGACAGCATTGAGACGCCGATAATCGCCACATGGTCTCCACCCCCCAGATGCCTTGGAGACCATATGCAACGGCGAGGCCCACGGGCTGTCAGACTGACGGACAATTCCCATTTCCTCCATCTTCCTAAATTCCGCCCGTGCCACCACCAGTTTGTCTGGCGGTAGTCTCCTGGCCCGAGCGAAAACGGGAGGGCCTTCGGTGCGGATGTGATGGACCACGCCGTGCTTGGCCGAAGGCGTGTCAAAACGTTGGATGAGCAGCTCTGGAAACTCCACCAGGATCTCAGCATACGAGTCAGGGGCCGCGACGACGGCCTGGACAGTAGGGCTGGGCGGGGAGGCGATTGTCGGAGCGACGGGCTCCTCTCTGGCGGAGGGTCGGAGGTCGTTACCGCGGACATCAGGGACCAGTGAAAAAGCCCAGAGAAAATCTGCGCCCAGGATCGCTTGTCTGACGTCGGCTATGATGAATGGCCATTCGTACGTGCGGAGGCCTAACACAAGGGACATCTTCCGTATACCGAAAGTGCGAATGGGGCTGCCATTAACCGCGATGAGGGTGGGACCTGTCTTACCCGTTCTGGTTTTGAGGTCGGTCAGCGGCACTATACTGACGATGGCTCCCGTGTCCACCAAAAATTCTGTTTCCGTGAATCGATCATGGACGTAGAGGCGTCGGTTCTGGCCAATCGTAACTGCCCCTATGTACGATCGGCCGAGGCATTTCCCGCGAAGGTACAAGTTGAGCGGCAGTTGCGGGATTCGCTACCCCATCGTAGGTGATAATAGCACCAGCCGCGCTTGTGCGGATCTTTTTGGCGGGCTTTCGGAGAATTGGCGGGAGACGCGGCGCCATCTTGATGTCGCTGTGGCGTGGTCACTGATGTCGAGACCTTGTTGATTGAACCGCTTGCCTTGTTTTTAGCCGTTATGAGCGCGTCCGCTTTCGCTGCATATGCTTCGGGGTCCTTAAAAGAACAATCCGTGAGCAGCAGTCGGACATCCTCAGGAAGCTTCTCTCGGAATGCCTGTTCGAACATAAGGCAATCCGTATGCTCACCGGCTAGCATCATCATTTCGGACATGAGAACGGAAGGCCGTCGATCTCCGAGATCCGGTAGGTGTAAAAGTCTTGCAGGGCAATCATGCCTATTAAACCCGAAGGTTCGCAGTAACACTTTCTTCATGGCCTCGTACTTGTTTTCCGCAGGTGGATTAACGATGAACCGCATCACGCGTGTGGTCGTCTCCAGTGATAGAGCGCTGATGAGGTAGTAATACATCATGGAGTCGTCCGATATCTTCTTTATATGAAATTGAGCTTCGGTGTGGATAAACCAAGATTGCGGTGAATGTGTCCAAAACAACGGAAGGTGAACGCTTACCGCGCTTAACTCCGGTGTGCCAGGCGCGGCAATCAACAACGAGGCGTCGTGTCCCTGCATAGTCAGTGATCGTCCAGATCACGTCGGGGTCACCAATATGGCGAGTCCGAAAACTTGTTGGTTGTAGAAGAAGTTTATTGCAGCCGCAATATTCGAATACAGAGTTAAACAACAAGGTAAAGGACAACCATCAAAAACTTACTGTCTTCTTCGAAGACTTCGCCGAACTGAACATTTCGGGCGCCAAAAGCGCACATGAACACGCTGGCCAATCAGCGATGTCGTTCCCTGGACCAATCCCCATGGTCGCGTTCACACGTGACCTCGCTGGCCAATCTGAGGGTTCGACGACCTGGACCATTCTCTATGGTCGCTACAATGTATTATCTTTCCACTTAGCAGGCAGCAAAAGCTTTTCACTGTACCTGGTACATGTGACAATAAACTAAAGTAAAACCAGTTTTAGACTTGTGATCAATGGGTAAACATTGCACTTGTGATCAAAGGGTAAACATTGCAGTGATAGGGAATGTTTCCATTTCAGCATGGAATTGACTGCAACTTGTTGCGAATACAGATGAACAGTTAAAAGTGATTTCCGCTCATGGTTAGGCTGCATTATTTTTGCAGTGCAGTATTTTTTATCGGATGTTCTTCAGAAATCAAAGCACTTCTGGCAATTAAAAAATAACTTAAAAGAGTGATGAAGGGCCACCCATTCCTTCTCTCCAGAGATGCTGCCTGTCCCGCTGAGTTACTCCTGCATTTTGTGTCTATCTTATATTTTATACTTTGATTGTTTTAAATGAAGTTTTAAACCTAACCTACTTCACATAATTTGTATTCAATTACTTTTACAAAAAGCAACTTTTGAATAAAGTATTTTGTCAAGCGATTTCTGTGGATTCTTTTGCTTCGTCTGTGTTCTTCAAGTGAACTGTTTTCTGAATTCAATGACTTTGGCTGTTGAAGCGTCTCTCTCACTGAACCCTGCTGATACAGAGTTATCAGTGGGGATCCGGATTTTTCAACTGCTGGTCAGATTGCTCTTTACATTCTGGTTTGTGTTCAGAATAATGTCTCCTCTACTGGGTGCTGGGGATTCCCTTTGAAACGGCACCTGAGGGCAAGGAAGATTCGAGAAGGACAAGTCCATTCAATTCTCATCTCTAAATCTTGGTGGTCATTTGCTTCAAGTGGCATTGCCAACCCAACAATAGCAAAGTCAAATGACACAGAGTTGGGTAAATTACAAAGTAGTTTCCTCAAATAATTTTTAAATGTTGTGTACATACTAAGGAATTCCTCTGCCTTTTAATCAAGATAAAATTGATTTTGCTTGCAGGGCCTTCTTCAGACAGCTTGTAATATGGCTCAGCTATGTGCAAAGTCATGTTAATCTGTTCATTGGTTTGTGGCTTTCTTTCTTTAAGAACAATATCACTAATGAAAGGCATTAAAAATCATGCCCAGAATTTAACTCTCAGTCTACAATACCACGAGTTGAAAAAAGTCATTGCCACTTTTTTTAAAAACTCAGCAATTAGATTATTCAAATTTTCTCTTGTTGGTTTTGTGTAAGGATATCTGATGAAATGTTTGAGTAAATAGAATGTAGATTGGAAACTGCTCTGGAAAAAAAAATGTAAGCATCAAGGTGATTTGATTAAAATATTCCAAATAATGAAAATACCAGCCAATGCTCATGCAGATTGTTTATTTGAACTGGATCGATTAGGGACTATCAGGGAATATGTATTTTATGCAAGCAGAGGAATAGATTAGAGTGATGGTTCACTTACCTATCAGTGTTGGCATAATGGCTCCATTACCTGTCTGGCCAAAAGATTTTGGAAGTGACTGGGGCCTGAAGATGACTAAGAGATTGCTTTTTTTGTTCTCAAGACTTGGAAATTTGAGAATGTTCCTTCAAACTATGCAAGGAAATATTCCATTGAAAACCATTACCCTCTCAGTCATGAAACTACAGGTTGCCTGGTAATTGATGTCCCATGCTTACATGTCAGATGGGCAACGATGGAATCACAAATATCCATGCCAATTCCCAGTGGATTCTCAACCAAAATGTTTGGAAAGAGGTAGTTTCAATTGTTATTGATTATTGATTTCTGGAACAACCTGATAACTTGGACAGGAAGCACAGATTCTCTCAAAATTCTGTCAAGTTTGAAAAGTTCCCAATTTAAAAATAGAAGTGCTGGAAATCCACAGCAAGTCAGGCAGCATTCAGTGGAGGGAGAAACAGGGGTAACTGTTCAAGTTAATGACCTTTTAAACTGAGATCTAACCATTAACTAGAAATGTTTAAACTGTTTCTCGTTCCACGGGTGCTGCCAGACCTGTTGAGTGTTTCTGTTTCTGTTTCAGTCTTAGCATTCTGTTTCTATTTTAACATTCCAGTCTTAACAGTAATTTGCATTTCAAAGTCCTCAAGTTGGACTGACATTAATGAGTAAAGAGTGACTTGGAAATTAATTGAACTACCTCATGTATATGGGATCCTTTAGATTTACATGAATCATTTTTCAGAGTGTTTGGCATTTCACCAAATTTATCTTTTCCTGAATTAGCCTAAATGATTATTTGAATCTTTTTTTGCTTCCTTCAGGTGATTATGTAGCCGTTTTGGGATTCTCTTGGTTAGAGCTAAAAACTCTGGTAATTTAAGAAAATTATTAGAACTAGGAGGCCAATGGACTGAATGTAGGCCAGACAATGTAAGGCAGCATGGTGGCACAGCGGTAGGGTTGCTGCCTTACAGAGACCAGGGTTCAATCCCGACTACAGGTTCTGTCTGTATGGAGTTTGTGCGTTCTCCCCATGACCGCGTGGGTTTTCTCCAAGATCTTCGGATTCCTCCCACACTCCAAAGACGTACAGGTTTGAGGTTAATTGGTTTGGTGTGTGTGTAAATTGTCCCCTGTGTGTGTAGGGTAGTGTTAATGTGCGGGGATCGCTGGTCGGCGCAGACCCGGTGGGCTGAAGGGCCTGTTTCCACGCTGTATCTCTACATCTAAAACTAAAAACAACACAAGGCCTGCACATAGAGGGCCTGCTTGTGTGTTTCAGGCCTCAGGTCTGTAGATACCTTCTCCATCGGCCTATCCATGAGGAACCAACCTCAAATCTTTCAAGCTGTTGGTTACAGGTTATACGGAAGAGTGTGCAAAGTTTTATAATTCTATTATATCATGTTATAGTATAATTTTAAAAATGTCACATGTATTTTTCCTTTAAAGACGCCAAGCATGATTTTCCTTTAAGAATACAATGTATACATTGAGGCTGGGGTTATAAAGAAGTAGCCATGATACTGAGCAGCAATTCATGTGCTTCATCATAAATATAGGAGCAAAGTTTCAGAATCTACAATTACACACGTACCAGCTGCGCCTTGAATGATCTCAAGGTCAACTGACCAGAATTGTTCTCAAGTGTGCAGCAGAGATTACTCCATTGGATCACTGGTCTTTCTCCCCTCTATTTGTTTACATTTGTTTGCAAATCACTTTTTGACATTCCCTGCTCTCAGGCAAAGAAACTTATGGAACCAAAGGATAAAAGGGTATATGGGAGAAGCAGATAGAAAATAGGGGTGCTGAGATATAATATAGTTTAGGTTAGAGATACAGCTTGGGAACAGGCCCTTCAGCCCACCGAGTTCACACAGACCATCAGTCATCTGTACATGTGTTCCATGTCCTACACATTAGGGGCAAATTACAGAAGCCAATTCACCTGCAAACTTGCATGTCTTTGGAATATAGGAGGAAACCGGAGCACCCGGTGAAAACCCACATGGAGAATGCACAAGCTCTACACAGACAGTGCACGTAGTCAGGATCGAACCCGAGTCTCTGGCGCTGTGAGGTAACAACTCTACCACTGCACCACTGTGCCGCAGGAAACGTAGAAGACGGGGCTTCTTTCCTTCTGGTACTGCTGAATTTAATGACACTTTTGGAATCCATCTCATTGTCCCATCTCACCAGCTTAGGCAGTCGAGAGGCAAAGCCACCAAGGCAAGTTGTTGAAGGGGACTGGGGAGCCCTTGAAGTTTGGGAAGACGGAGAGGGGAGAATGCCATTGATGGAGGTCCGAAACAATCAGTGGTGGTTCAGAGAAGGAAGCAGGGATTCCACACAGGTCATGAAGACATGTGGTTTACAGATCAGGGGTTGTGGTGGGCATAAGCCTCAGTGGAGGGATGTCAGTGCACTATGATGGTAGCACAAAGGGCCTGGAGGGAACACATCTGCTCCTCTCAGCTCACAACCACTATTGGAAAATCTGTTCCCTTCCCCCATAACACATCCCATCTCTGTAGAAGCTAAAAGTGGCTGGGTTTGATAAGTAACTGGAAAAACAAATAAGACCATGCATGGACTATGTTCTATTTTGTTACAGACCATTGCAGGACAAGGGGCTTTAATCAGGGTTAATAACTGCATTCATATTTTGTGTTGATTTATCTGGGTAAGGTTTATTGGTCATTCCGAACTGCACATGAAATTGCAAAGGTGAGGCACCTTCTCAAACTCTTACAGCAATTCTTGGATTTAATTCCTGTTGATGAAGACTTAGTGATATATTTCTAAGTCAGGGTAGTGTGTGATTTGGAGATAAACCTGCAGAAAATGGTGTTCCTCTCTAGGAGCTAATGAAGATTTGTGGTGGTCACCCAAGATGCATGAATAAACACCACATAAACGTGAGAGAAAATGTATTTCAGGCATTCTTGAGGTGCATTTGCGCAGAGGTGACACTGGACCTTAAAGGTTTTTTATGTGGGAATGTTTAGGTAGTGTATATTGCTGATATCGTTTACAAAATAAATTGGTAAAATAAATAAACCTCTCACTTGGATTTTTTTTCCCCAATGTGTTGAATAATGCAGCTTAGTGTGTTCAGACCTCAAAACAGTTCTTCGACAATGATCAAATCCAGTGCAGGGGAAGGTTGAGAATTTTGCCTTTCTATAATTAAATCACATCAATCTTAATTTGTTCCACATGTCGCTGATGATAGAAAGAGACTTGCATTTTTGTTGTATCGTCCATGGCCTTACCTCATCCCAATGCATCTTATAGCAGACTGTGTAAGACAGAAAATATCATAGCCAATTTATGCACAGCAAGCTTCGACAAACCGCAGCATGATAAGGATCAGCCATTATTTTTTTGATGTTGACCGAGGAACAAATATTGGCCAGAATTCCTCTCTTTTCCAAAGTAACCTCATGAGATACATATGTCCACCTGTAGGACAGACGAGGCCCTCAGGGCAAATGTCATTTAGGGCTGCACAGTAGCGCAGCGGTAGAGTTGCTGTCTTATAGTGCTAGAGGTCCACGTTCGATCCTATCTATGGGTGCTATCTGTATGGAATTTGTGCATTCTCCCTGTGACCTGCGAGGGTTTTCTCCGGGTGCTCCGGTTACCTCCCACACTCCAAAGACATACTAGTTTGTAGGCTGACAGCACCCGTACTCAAGATTGAACCCGGGTCTCTGGCGCTGTATGGCAACAGCTCTACTGCCACGCCTCTGTGCTGCAGGAAACCCAGAAAACCTAACGGGCTTGGTAAAATTGTCAATTGTCCCTAATGTGTGTTGGTGTGCGGGGATTGCAGGTCGGCATGGTCCCGGTGGGCCGAAGGGCCTGTTTCCATGCTGCACCCCACTGAGTCATTTACCATTTCTTTGGGATTCAACCACCCCAAGCCCGTCGTGATAACATCTGTGGATGACTGCATCAGAAAGCTGCTCAGCCTAACCACCTTCTGCATGACATCCTT
Source organism: Rhinoraja longicauda (assembly GCF_053455715.1). Classification (NCBI taxonomy): domain Eukaryota; kingdom Metazoa; phylum Chordata; class Chondrichthyes; order Rajiformes; family Arhynchobatidae; genus Rhinoraja; species Rhinoraja longicauda. The sequence goes on along the minus strand of NC_135957.1, from coordinate 62,710,815 downwards.
TATGAGAAGGAGGCCCCATGCCGGTTGCGCTCAAGGAATCCTCTGCGCCCATACATGGAGAGTCTGGATGCAATGAGCAATGCAGCACTACCTGTCCCAGAAGGACTCCAGCCATACTTTGAGACCTGGTCACCACTCCCTCCAGGCAACAACCTCCGCAGGAAGGCCTGGGTTCAACTGAACAGGCTACGAACTGGTGTTGGTCGCTTCGCAGCCAACATGAAAAGATGGGGCATTGCTGACACCGACCTCTGTCCTTGTGGTCAAGTACAGACCAACAAACATGTCCTAAGGGAATCTGCTGCGACAGGACCTCCCTGCCCACTATCCCAACTTGATAACCCCCAATTAGAGACTTACCTCACCAATTGCCACTTTTGATTGTTGTAGTTGACATACGAAAGAGAGAGAACCAAACATTGCAGCACTCCCTGAGAATTGCACGGGAGTCTATGGCTAAATCAGTGCACAATCATTGCAACACTTCTCATCTTCATGATTTGCTATCATGCATATGGTGGTGTGTTCACTTCAAATCTATGAACAATATATCAAACTGTTAAAAAGTTAAACGATAATAGGAAGGAACTGAAACGATGAAACGCGAAAATTATTCGAATAGTTTAAAAAAAAGAAAATCTAAAAACACTGGCGGTTTTAATCCTTTGCAACTTTGCACCTCTTCCTCCACATTGAAATGAAGGGACGTGGCTCTTCCAGTGTTGGTGCTAGCCGTTTGAGTGGAGTTCTCAAAATAAATGCTGTGTGGTTACTAGAGTTTTGTGCTCAATCGCTGGAGTCCATGAGGAGGCAAATGTTGGCGAGCAACCAACAAATCATCACTGAACCGCTGTCAGTAAAGTTTGATCCTTCCATGTTCATGCCCACTGGTGCAAAATTCCTTGCTGGCAATTAATCACAAATTGCTTGAAGTTCCCCACAGAACTGCTGGTAATTCCCAACAAAATCTGCCCCAGTGCCCTACAGGATCGTGATATATTGAAATTAATAACTTATTCAGATAAAATGTACTTTTGAAAAGCATTCTTGCAGATTCCTTTTTAACAACAACATATTTTTCTAGCTATAAAACAAAACTTGAAACCAATGTTCATCTTAATTGTAACTCAGACAGCACATGGCTTCAGCTTTTGGGTGAACAGAGGCTCTTGAGAGCTCTGCTGTTTAGCAGCTGGAGACCTGAAATGAATCAGATTCCACAGTTTGTGAACAGTACCAACAATCAAAACATTGTGGTGCGGTCCCAGAAGACCGTTCATTATCATTTAAATACACTCCTTCGCAGCACTTTCAGGGAGTTGTCAGGTAGGTTCAGTTCCAAGAACACTCAGAAATATTCTGCAGTGAAAACTCTGTTTTACACTCATTGTACTCGTTGCCATGAAAGCTTGTGTTACAGCACATCTGATATTATGAACTTTTGGGAGGGTCAACCAGTGTTGGTGGATTCTCTGTGGAAATTTGACTATGAACGTTGAAAACTCACTGGGTCAGTGAAGAGCTGCATTTCACACGGTGACCCTGTGTCTGAAATGACTGATATAAAGCATTTAAAATGGAGCTGTGCAATCAGAAAAATGGCCATGCCGACAGGGCACATATAAACACACATGCACATGTACGCAAGGATACATTAGATTTAGGTTTATGCATTGAAAATTTTAATTTTGCATGTTTACCAAAAAAAATGGACAGATCGATACATAAATTCAATCAAGCCAACCTAAATAGAGTGAAGGGAAAGATACAGAGTGCTGAATAGAAATGAAAGTATTCACACACATTCGTATCTGCATACATATGCAAAGACAGGCACTGGGGGACGTAGAATGATATGTTAAATTGTTAAATAGAAAAAGAAATTATTCCCAAAAAATTGGAAAAAATATGATTTATTTTCTAAACTGGTACGTGTAGGAAAAAATTAGTATCCATATTATACCTTTATGAGGCACAAAAACATGTGAATAGTTAAAGTTGTAGGTAAAAATAGATCACGGAAAAAAACAAGTGAAGCAGCTCAGGTTCCTGCAGATCAAGAGCCTGAGAGGAAAAATGGCAGAGGTGGCACAGCGGTAGAGTTGCTGCCTTACAGTCCCAGAGACCTGGATTCGATCCTGACTACGGCTGCCTGTCTGTACGGAGTTTGTACGTTCTCCCCTTGACCTGTGTGGGTTTTCTCCGGGATCTCCGGTTTCCTCCCACTCTCCAAAGACGTACAGGTTTGTAGGTTAATTGGCTTGGTGTAAATGTAAACTGTCCCTAGTATATGTAGGATAGTGTTAGTGTGCAGGAATCGCTGGTCGGCAAGGCTCTGGGGGCTGAAGGGCCTAACTAAACTAAAAGTGCAGTCCTCTGAACTTGATGTGAGCCAGACTTAGTTGGTAAAATAATTGCACATTAATAGCACTGACTGTTGTTGATGCAGTAGATTAACTTTGGGTAAAGGGCAGAGAATAGGAATGAGGCTGCAGCTATTCCTCTCACTGGGCTGTTGCCAGCACAGTCAACAATCTAGCAACAACATTGTAGGAAATAAACCAATGCGGCACTTTAAGATGCCTATTGACAGCAAAATTACAACACAAAGGAAAAACTACCAACTTTAATTTTGGTCCTCAATTTCAATCGTAATGCTGGCTTTCAAAAACGAGAGAGATGGCTTCCCCAGGCACTGGTGCTTCCTCATTGGAGCATGCAGCTGAGCCTCTGGAGTCTGCTTAATGTTGCTACTTGCTCATGCCAAGTTTCCATCTCCTCAGATTTCCTGTTCTTCTCTGCCTTGCAAATATCCTAATACATTTCATTATGCCACCCATCAACATCTACCACTCATTTACGCTAATCCTATTAGGGTGGTCGTCAAAAAGGCTGTAGGCACATTGGCCTTCATCAGTCAGAGTATTGAGTATAGAAGTTGGATGGTCATGTTGCAGTTGTATAAGACGTTGATGAGGCCACATTTAGAGTATTGTGTTCAGTTCTGGGCACCATGTTATAGGAAAGATGCTGTCGTGCTGGAAAGGGTACAGTGGAGATTTATGAGGATATTGCCAGGACCTCGATTCACCTTACTCTGGGCAAGAGACTCTGTGCATCTACCCGATCTATTCCTCTCATGATTTTATACACCTCTATAAGATCACCCCTTTTCCTCCTGCGCTGCAAGGAATAGAGTCCCAACCTACTCAACCTCTCCCCATAGCTCAGGCCCTCTCGTCTCTTGCTCAGAGTAGGCGAATCAAGGACCAGAGGACACAGGTTTAAGGTGAAGGGTAAAAGATTTAATAGGAATCTGAGGGGTAACGTTTTCACACAAGAGTGGTGGGAGTATGGAACAAGCTACCAAAGGAGGTAGTTGAGGCTGGGATTATCCCAATGTTTAAGAAACAAACAGGTATATGGATAGGACAGGTTTGGAGGGATATGGGCCAAACTCGGTCAGGTGGGACTAGTGTAGCTGGGAGATGTTGTCCGGTATGGGAAAGTTGGGCCAAAGGGCCTGTTTCTAAGCTGAATCGCTCTATGACTTGACATTAATCTCATCCATTATCGCCACCACATTCTTCTCCAATTTTAATCCTTACATACACAATAGAATCATAGAGTCATATAGTGTGGAAACAGGCCCTTCGACCCAACTCGCCCACACCGGCCGACAATGTCCCAGCTACACTAGCCCCACTTGCCTCCGCTTGGTCCATATCCCTCCAAAGTTGTCCTATCCATGTACCTGTCTAACTGTTTATTAAACAATGGGATAGTCCCAGCCTCAACTATCTCCTCTGGCAGCTTGTTCCGTACACCCACCACTCTTTGTGTGAAAAAGTTACCCCTCGGATTCCTATTAAATCTTTTCCCCTTCACCTTGAACCTATATCCTCTGGTCCTCGATTCCCCTACTCTGGGCAAAATACTGTGCATCACAATCTATTCCTCTCATGATTTTGTACACCTCTATAAGATCTCCCCTCATCCTCATGCGCTCCGTGGAATACAGACCCAGCCTACTCAACCTCTCCATATCGTTCACACCCTCTAGTCCTGGCAACATCCTTGTAAATCTTTTCTGAACCCTTTCACGCTTGACAATATCTTTCCTATAACATGGTGCCCAGAACTGAGCACAATATTCTAAATGCAGTCTCACCAACGCCTTATACAACTGCAATATGACCTCCCAACTTCTCTCCTCAATACTCTGACTGATGACGGCCAAAGTGCCAAAAGCCTTTTTAACCACCTTATCTACCTGCGATTCCACCTTCAAGGAACCATGCACCTGTTCAGCGAGGTTCCTCTGCTCTACAACACTACTCAGAGGCCTACCATTTACTGTGTAGGTCCTGCCCTTGTTCGACATCCCAAAAATGCAACACCTCACATTTCTCTGTATTCAATTTCTCCGCCCACCTGGCCAATCGATCCAGATCCTGCTATAATCTTTCACAACCGTCTTCACTATCTGCAAAACCACTAACTTTTGTATCATCAGCAAACTTGCTAATCTTGCCCTGTATATTCTCATCCAAATCATTGATGTAGATGACATACAGCACGGGCTCAGCATCAAACCCTGGGGCACACCACTAGTCACAGGCATCCAGTCTGAGAAGTAACCTTCCACCATCTGCTTCCTTCCATGGAGCCAATTTGCTATCCATTCAGCTATCTCTCCTTGGATCCCATGCGATCTAACCTTCCAGAGCAGCCTACCATGTGGAACCTTGTCGAATGCCTTACTGAAGTCCATGTACACAACATCTACAGTTCTGCCCTCATCGACCTTTTTGGTCACGTCTTCAAAAAAATGAATCAGATTTGTGGGACACGACCTCCCACGTACAAATCCATGCTGACTATCCCTAATCACCCTTGCCCATCCAAATGCATGTATAACATCCCTCAGAATACTCTCCAGTAACTTACCAACTACAGATGTTAAGCTCACCGGCATATAGTTCCCAGCATTTTCCCTGCAGCCCTTCTTGAAAAGAGGCACAACATTTGCCACCCTCCAGTCTTCTGGGTCCTTTCCTGTACTTAAGGACGACTCATAAATTTCAACCAGGGCTCCCACAATTTCCTCTCTAGTTTCCCGCAATGTCCTCGGATATATCTGATCAGGCCCTGGAGATTGTGTAAGAAAATAATTGCAGATGCTGGTACAAATCGAAGGTATTTATTCACAAAATGCTGGAGTAACTCAGCAGGTCAGGCAGCATCTCAGGAGAGAAAGAATAGGTGACATTTCGGGTCGAGACCCTTCTTCAGACTGGAGATTTGTCTACCTTCAAACACGACAGTACCTTCAGTACTTCTTCGACGGTAACACTGATTCCTCTCAGTCAATAACCTGTTGAGCAGAATTAAACTGGCTTCTCTCTCTTGAGGTGATTTATTGCTTCTATTACATCCCAATGCAATCAGCACGATCCCACATTCTTCTCTCAATTTGTCCAGCTCCATCTGCAAAAGGTTGACCCTTTTACGAGCCCATAATTAGCTACAATCTGTTTGAAGACAAACAGTTTAACAATGACTCCGCAAGTTCCAGACAGAAACTTGGCTCAGACTCAGGTGCTTATTGAGATCTTGTTTGAGCTTTGCGTGTGATCCCATTTCGCCTCTCTGCAGACTTCACGTTCCTTACCGCTACCGAGCCTCGACTGCATCTGATGCTGGTTGTCCTGAATCAGTTTGCCCGCTGCAAATTGCTGCTTTCATTCCTGTTACTCCAAATGACAGATTCCAAGCACTTCTTTTCTTTATGAATTTGCATTGTATTGGCCAAATGCTACTATGTGTTTACTATAGCAAAACAACTCCTTGCTTCAGAGTTGCAAACAGATTTTGCCTACAGTTTATTTTACTGTGATATCACACGTTGACTTTCATATTCCTGTGCTTGGATGTCTTTGCGCTGATTATTGCATTCCTACTCTTGTGTTACTTCATTTATCTTGGTCATACTAACAAAGCGTCGTGGTATTTATTCTCATTGACTCAAGTGCTCTTTCCAACTCCTATTCAGTCGGAATGTAAAAAGGCTTTGTCTTACTATCAATCTTGCACTTGGAATTCTCAATCCTTCAACCTAAAAGAATCATTTTCACTCGGTCCAGGATTCTTCTCAAGCATTGGAAAGCTTCAGCTGGCAGTTTGCAGATTTTCTTGGGATTTTCTTGGCTGTTATAATCAGGGTTGCCACTCTCAACTAAGCCATCTTAGTTTGTCCTACAATCACTTTGAACGACTAACCTCTTTCTCTCTCAGGTTCTGCAATAGCTGGATGGA